>NC_059111.1:56226504-56537504 GCF_020740685.1 Jaculus jaculus | reverse complement strand
GATAGAAGAGAAAGTTACCCAACAGGAGACAAAGCTTTGAAGCCACTGATCTTCCTAGTCGCTGCTCTCTCCTAAGAGTGCCTTTATTTGTCTGCTGAGTGTAAAGCTGAGGAAGGGGCAATGGCAAGCTCCTTGGTACCTTGTTTAGCACACTCAAATCCTCCTGAAAAATGTGCTGGCCTGAAAGAACACTTATTCTTTTCCTGCTTATAGCTGGGAGCCCCCATGTGCTGTTCTCAAGGTGGTATCTGAGCTAATGTGCACAGACAACATTTATTTTTAATACGGCATTTTTTGGTGACCAAGCTTAGAATTATTCCATTGCAGCAGAAGGCTGGCTCCATGGCAGTGAGAAGTATGCCATCTGACAGGCATTTAGCACCTCTCAGGTCACAGCCCAAGCAGTGTGTCACTCTGCATTCTCCCCTTCCCCTTCTGCTCACAAAAGTCTTATTCAGCTAATAGAAAGATGAAGATGTTCAGGCCCCTAAGAGCATTAGGGGGAAACATGATCCACACTTTCTGGCCTCTAAAAGTCTTTCAATTAGTTGAAACTGTTTATGTACAAGCAGTGAAGTGGATATTGAACTTGAAAATAGGGTCACAGTGTGTCATGGCTTGATCTGAAATGTGTCCCAAGACTCATGTATTTATGGCTTGGTTACTAGCTGATGGAATTTTCGGGAGTGTTGGATCATGAGAACTCTTACCTAATGATGGAGTTCTCCCTTGAGAGACTCATAATACAATGCCATTATTGGAAAGGGTAAAAAACTAGAATGTAGGTCCTAGTTGAAGAAACTGAACCACTGGGTTCATAATATGGAAAGATATTTCATCCCAGACCCCTTTATCCCTCATCTTCCTGTCCTTCATGTGCTAAGCAGCTCTGATCTTCTACCATTCCCTCTTGGCCCTAGTGTTCAACCTCACCACAAGCCCGGAAACAACAATGTTAAGTGTTGTAGTCAGGTTCGGATTGCTAGTAGAAATCACTAAACCAAGAGCAGCTTGTGGGAAAACAGGTTTATTTTGGCTTACAGGCTCGAGGGGAAGCTCCACAATAACAGAGGAAATGATGGCATGAGCAGAGGGTGGACATCACCCCCTGGCCAACATAGCAAGAGGAGAGTGTGCCAAACACTGGCATGGGCATACTGGCAATAACACTCATAAGCCCACCCCCAACAATACACTGCCTCCAGGAAGTGTTAATTTCCAGTTGCCCTCAGTTGGGGACCCTAGCATTCAGAACACCTAAGTTTACGGGAGACATCTGAATCATAACACCACATTCTGCCCCTGGTCCCCATAAACTGATAGCAATATATGATTTAAAATGAAATGCATTCCTCCAACTTTAAAAGTTCCCATAGTTTTTATCAACCCTAATGATGTTCAGACATCCCCATAATCCAAGGGAGCACAGACTGTTTCTGGGCCCCAGTGTTCCCAGCTAGAGTTTGGGCTGCTTCAGGGCTTGGTACCTCAGTCATGCTCCAAGCCAGAATGCAGGCAGCTTTGGTGCCTTACTGCTTGAGAATTCAGGCAACTTTGGCGCCCCTGTCAGGAAGTAGATAGGCAGCTTGAGCAAGTGGGAGCCAAATCCCAGGCTGCTTGGCAACTGCCCCAGGTTGCCTCAGATTTCCATTGTGCTAAAGCCCAGGCTGATCCACCCACCTACCTGCCCATACGCTGTCATGGACAGACCACAGTGCAAAAGAAATAACATGAAAAATCAAATGCAAGAAAACCCAGATAGACCACCCAGGCCTACACTAAATGCATCAAAGCAAAACATAGAGGAGTTATTAGGATCAGAACATCAAATTGAAGCTATGAGCAATGCAACCCTGACCAACCTAGTGATAGAACTTGCAGGAAAGCAACAAAGGACCAATAATCATGTGGATGCTACCATCACTAAACTAGAATAATTTGACAAGAGATTGGAAGGAGTTCAAAGAGAGTTAACAGTTTTAGGGAGAGGGAAAAAAAGAAGACCTTAAAAATCAGCTGGCCACACTAAATGAAGACATAAAGAAATGCAAGGATGAATTACAAGAATCATCAAGAAAATCAGAAAATGATGTGAAAAGGGAGCTTGACAAAGGGATGGAAATGATACATAGAAAAGTAGTAGAAAATGCAAACTTAATTGAACAAGTCCAAAACTCTTTAGAGGCCCTCAAGAATAGAGTCAATGAAGTGGAGGATAGAAACTCTGATCTGGAAGACAAGATGGAAGAAACAGTCCAAGAGTTCAAAAACTTCAGTAAGTTCAAAAGTTCCTGAAAACAGAACATGAGGGAATTGTGGGATACACTTAAACATCCTTATATCAGAATCAGTGGAATACCAGAGGAAGAAGAATTTCAGACCAAAGGCATGGAGTACTTATTTAACAGAATAATTGAACAAAACATCCCCAGTCTCTTAAAAGAAAGGCCCATCAAGATACAAGAAGCCAACAGAACTCCATACAGACTGGACAAAAGGAGAAACTCTCCAAGACATATTGTCATTAAGACTCTAAACATTGACACCAAAGAGAAAATGCTAAAAGCAGCTAGGGAAAAACAGCACACCACTTTAAAAGGTAACCCCACCAGAATTACTTCAGACTTCACAATGGAAACCCTGAAAGCTAGAAAGGCTTGGAGTGTAACTCTCCAAAGTCTAAGAACCTATTGATTCCAACCGAAACTACTCTACCCAGCAAAAGTATCTGTCATAATAGATGGTGAAAGAAAAACTTTCCATGACAAAACTCAGCTTTACAATTATATGAATACAAAAACAAAACTACAGAGAGTATTTCAGGAAATTCTCCACAAAGAAGAAATAAATAACCAAACTCAAATGCCTACAAGAAGCAGATCACAACAACCAAACCCAGAGTAGGCACAAAAATACACTTCAAAGCCCATGAAAACACCAATACACATCTACCACCACAATATGGCAGGGATCAAATCAAATCTCACAGTCATTACCCTAAGTATTAATGGCCTTAATTCACCCATCAAGAGACACAAGCTAACAGGATGGATCAAAAAATTAGACCCCTCAGTCTGTTGCCTTCAAAAAACCCACCTCACCACTAAAGACAGACACCTCCTCAGGGCAAAGGTGTGAAGACAATATTCCAAGCAAATGGGAATAAGAAACAAGCAGGTGTAGCTATATTAATATCAGATAAAATAGACTTTAAACCAAAAATAATCAAAAAAGACAAAGAAGGCTACTTCCTACTCATCAAGGGAATGATCCATCAAGAAGATATAACAATCATAAATTTATATGAACCAAACACAGGGGCACCACAGTTCATAAAACAAAACCTACTTGACAATAAAAGAGAAATAACTACCAATACCATCATGTCTGGGTACTTCAATACACCATTATCTGTAATAGACAGATCATCAAAACAGAAACTCAACAGGGAAGTAAGAGAGTTCAACAAATCCACAGATCACTTAGACCTAAGGGACATCTACAGAACTTTCCATCCCAAATCCACAGACTACACATTCTTCTCAGCAGCCTATGGAACATTCTCTAAAATAGACCATATAATGGGACACAAAGACTGCCTCCACATATTTAGGAAAATTGACATAATTCCATGCTTGATATCAGATCACAATGCTATATTGCTAGAAATCAACAACAAAGGACCCACCCAGAACCCTAATGGCACCTGGAAAATGAACAGCACACTTTTAAACAACAAATGGATAGTGGATGAAACAAAATGAAATTGGAAAATTTCTGGAATTGAATGACAATGAGAACACATCATACCAAAACTTATGGGATACAATGAAGGCGGTCCTCAGGGGAAAATTCATAGCACTCAATGCCTTCATAAAAAGGACAGAAAGATCCCAAATCAATAACCTAAACTTCCACTTAAAGGCACTGGAAAAACAAGAAAAATCCAACCCAAGGAGCTCCAGAAGGAAAGAAATAATTAAAATTAGAGTAGAAATTAATGAATTGGAAACCAAGGAAACAATTAAGACAACTGACAAATCAAAGAGCTGGTTCTTTGAAAAAATAAACCACATTGACAAACCCCTTGCCAATTTGATTAAGCCAAAAAAGGAGAAGATTCAAGTTAACAAAATTCAAAATGAAAAGTGAGAGATCACAACAGACATAAATGAAATTGGGAGATTCATCAGGACTTATTTCAAAAACCTCTACTCCACAAAACTGGATAATGTGGAGGAGACGGATAAATTCCTGGACACATACCATCTATCAAACCTAAACTCAGAGCAGATTAATCTCCTCAATGAACCCATCACACTCATGGAGATTGAAAAGGTAATAAAAAACCACCCCAAAAAGAAGAATCCAGGACCAGATGGCTTCCCAGCTGAATTCTATCAAACTTTCATGGAAGAACTCAAACCAAAGGCCCAAACAATATAGGCTGGAAAAAAGACAGCATCTTTAACAAAAGGTGCTGGAAAAACTGGATAACCACATGCAGGACAATAAAACTTGATCCACACATTTCACCATGCACTAGACTCAAATCCAGATGGATCAAAGACCTCAATATAAGACCAGAAACTCAAATACTACTAGAAGAAAATTTAGGAAGTACTTTATATGATACAGGAATGGAAAAAGACTTCCTGAACACAATCCCAGTAGCTCATGATCTTAAACAGTCACTCAACCGATGGGATCACATGAAGATGAAGAGTTTCTTTACAGACAAGCATACAGTAAGCAAAGCCAATAGATTACCCACAGAATGGGAGAAAATATTTGCGGGTTATTCAACTGATAGAGGCCTAATCTGTAGAATCTACAAAGAACTCAAAAATCTAAACAGTAAGAAGTCAAATATCCCCCTCACAAAATGGGGCAAAGAGATGAACAGGCAGTTCACAGAGGAAGAAACACAAATGGCAAATACACAATTAAGAAAATGTTCATCATCCATAATCATCAGAGAAATGAAAATTAAAACAACTATGAGATGCCACCTTACCCCAGTAAGGATAGCAAACAGCAAAAAATCAAATGATAATAAATGCTGGTGAGGATGTAGAGGAGTAGGAACACTCATCCACTGTTGGTGGCAATGGAGGATGGTACAACCACTTTGGAAAGCAATATGGAGACTCCTGGAAAAGCTGACTATAGAGATACCAATAGACCCAGTTAATCCTTTACTGCACATCTACCCTAAAACCTTCAAACCACAGACCAGAGAGATTTGCCCAACCATGTTTGTAGCAGCTCAATTTGTAATAGCTAAGAGCTGTAATCAATCCAGATGTCCATCACTAGAAGAATGGTTAACTAAGATGTGGTATACATACACAATGGAATTCCGTACAGCAGTAAGAAAAAATGACACTAAGAAATTTGAGGAAAAATGGGTGAACCTGGAACATATCATTCTCAGTGAACTTACCCAATCACAGAAAAAAATTGCCACATAGTCTCACTCATCTACAGCACCTAACCTGATCTACCCAAGATACCTTACATACCCACCAAGCATCTCATGGACTACATACTAGGATGGACAGAAAGGGAAGGGAGGGCATTGAAGGGGTAGGAAACACTAATCTAGACCCAAACGGCAATGGTACCATAAAATCTCCTTAATAAAAGGCAGAGCAAATGGTTGAACCTTCACCAGGCCCTTACCTGAACCACAAGACACTGGAGAGGGTAGGATCAAGTCTAACCTAAACCTTCTACATCTTCCTTCCCTCCCTCTCCCTCTCCCCCTGCCCCTGCTCCCCCTCTAACTCTTGTATATTAGTTATATTTTTTCACATTTTCTTAGTGGACACTGACCTGTAATTTCCAGTACCAGCATGGGGCTATCATCCAAAATGAGCTTTTGATCAGAGAAACCTATAAGGTTTCCTAAAAGAATGACAGATTTCTGTCAGAGTACTTGATGACCCACCAAAGGTTAGTGGTAAGACACTATTGCTGAAGACACCATATGCAGCTGACACGTAAAATGGAATGGCATGGCTGGAAGCCAGGAGAGAGTCGGTCCCCAGACAGTCAGTGTATCTAGTGCCAGAAGGTGCTACATGGGTGACTGGGGGAAATGACCAATACCTGTCCAAGCAACTCAATGTCTAACCTCCTTAGCAACAAATAACTGGTTGTGATGCCCACACAAATGCAATAGTGGCCCACAGCTATGGTGGGGAACCAACTGCTCTTGATTTGACTAACTGATCCCCTCAGTGGTACCGGATCCATAGCTGGAGCTGGGAAACAAGTCAGAATTATATCCAAACATAAGCCCTCTCTCCAATATCAAGGTACCCTCAATCAGGTCAGCCTGGACTAGAGTGAAGACCCTACCTTGAAAAATAAAACAAAAAGAAAAAACAACAAACAAAAAAGAACAAACATAAGAATTCAGGGTATAGTAGAAGGAGAAGAATTTCACTCCAAAGACATAGTAGACATTTTCAACAAAATCATAGAAGAAAACTTCCTCAAAAATGGAAAAGTGATATCAGTGCAGATACAGGAAGCCTTTAGAACACCAAACAGTCAAAACCTGGAAAGAACCTCTCCTCGACATATAATTAAACTACCAAACATACAAAATGAAGAAAATATATTGAAAGCAGTTAGAAAAATCAAGTCACATACAAAGACAGGTCCATCAGAATCACAGCAGATTACTCAACACAAACTTTAAAAGCCAGAAGGGATTTGAGTGATATATTTCAAGTTCTGAAAGATAACAACTGTCAACCAAGGTTACTTTATCCTACAAAGTTATCCATCCAAATAGATGGAGAAATAAGGACATTCCACAACAAAAGCAGGCTAACGGACTATTTAAAGACAAAACCAGCTCTACAGAAAATACTTGAAAGAATCCTCCATGCTGAAGAGAAAGAAAAGCACACATATAAGGAACTGGGAAAAAAACAAACCATATTCAAATGCTATTTAATACAAGAGAGCAAAGGTAAAACCAGAAGAACTACAAAAAATGGCAAAAATAAATACACACCTTTCAATAATATATCTTAGTAGCAACAGCTTAATGTCCTAACCAAAAGATATAGCTTTGCAGACTGGGTTAAAAAGCAGGATCCTTCAATTTGTTGCCTCCAAGAAACTCACCTTTCTACCAAGGATGGGCTCTATTTTAGGGTGAAAGGTTGGAAAATGGTGTTTCAAGCAAATAGACCTAGTAAACAAGCAGATGTTGCTATCCTAATATCTGACAAGGTAGACTTCAGACCAACATTAGTTAAGATAGATAAGGAAGGTCACTTTATACTGATTAAAGGTACACTCCAACAAGAGGACACTACAATCATAAACATATGTACACCCAACATGGGGGCTCACAACATCATCAAACAAATGCTATTAGAACTAAACTCACAGATAACACCAAACACAGATGTAGTGGGCTTCAGCACCCCACTCTCATCAATTGATAGGTCATCCCAGCAAAAAATAAACAGAGAGGCATCTGGATTAAATTAGTTCATAGAACAAATGTACCTAACAGATATATAGAGGACATTTCATCCAAATGCTGCAGAATACACAGTCTTTTCAGCCGCACATGGAACATTCCCTAAAATAGGTAATATATTAGGACACAAATGATTTCATCAAAATAAAAGAGAGAGTGATTGACAGGGGGAGGGGATATGATGGCATGTGGAGTTTCAAAGGGGAAAGTGGGGGGAAGGTGTGCACTACCATGGGATACTATTTACAATCATGGAAGCTGTTAATAAAAAATAAATTAATTTTAAAAATCCAGGTAAATCTGAACATAAAGTGGGTTTCATGGAATTTATTAATATCATCACATAATAATATTTGGAAAACATTACATACTGATCATTATGAGAATTTTCTGCAAGCCACTCAGTATACTTGGGGAGATGAAGAAAGCTATGAATGAATGGATAGATGAGCAGATGAATGATTAAAGAGATAAATTACAACCAGAAAAATAATTGGGGAAAAATGTACTTAGATGGATCAATTAAAAGAATTCAATTTTTATGTGGATGGAGAGATGGCATAATGGTTAAAGCACTTGCCTTCAAAGCTAAAGGACTCAAGCTCAATTCCTCAGGACCCACACAAGCCAGATGCACAAGGGGGTGCATGCATCTGGAGTTTGTTTGCAGCAGCTGGAGATCCTGGCATGCCCATTCTCTCACTGTCTCTCTCTCTAGATGCATATCCCCCCCTCTCTCTCTTTCTCATAAATAAAAACAACAAATAAAACTTTTAAAACAGTTCAATATTTAGACTCAAAAGAGATAAACCAATAAAACTTAAATAATTTTGTTTGGTAGTTTGGTTTCTTTTTCATAAAGAATGATTTTGGGACAAGGAACATATTACTTCATTGTTTTCATAGGGTAAAAAAGGAACTTTCTCTTAAATTCAATTATTTAGAAAAAAACAATAAAAATTAGTGACGAAGGAGTACCCCTTTTTCCTCTCTGCAGTCCCTTCAAATTGGTAGCTACCTCACAGCCTAAGTTCTGTTCCATAAAGCCTTATGTTTATCATCTCTCATGCTTCCCAACTACTGCTGCTTTCTTCACATCATCTTTTGAGAACTTCCAAAAATGAGTTAGATGTGAAACACAGTTCTGGGACAAGGACCACCAACCATACCTGGAACAGTTGCTCAGATGGCAGACCACAACACCTGTGTCCTACCTAAAGAACTTTAGTACTCTTAATCTATAGCTGCAGTAGTTCTCTTTTTATTTTTATTTATTTGAGAGATATGGGGGTGGGGAGAGAGAGAATATGGGTGCACTAGGGCTTCCTTCCACAAACTGCAAACAAACTCCAGACACATTTTGCATTCTGTGCATCAGGCTTTATTTACATGGTTACTGGAGAATCCAATCTGTGCTATCAGGCTTTACAGGCAAGTGCCTCTAGCCACTGAATAATCCATTCTAGAGAATTTTAAGGAGTTGTCCATCAATGTTCAAGTGAACAGTTTAGAAACACCCCAAAGTCACACATAGGAAATACTTTTTCTCTCAAGAAAAATAAGTCTATAGTAGTTTACCATGCCAAAATTATTCTTTGGCATCCTAACTTGCCAGGAGAAACTCTGTAACTAGGAGACATAGTCAACATAACCACAGAAGGAAATGAAAACCTGAAGAATCCCTAAGACCCTACAGTGGTACCATTTGTCTAGCACTTAGAAGTGAGGATCACTCCATGCCCTAATGGAGCATGTGCAGGAGCATTTGCCCAGGTGGTAGAGATTGCCTCATTAGACCCTGTGTCCAGGTGGCCTGAAATAAATACTGCCATCTCCAAATCTAAGCAAATCTGAACATGTAACAATTGTGACATGGTTCCTATTAATATCTCATATATGTCTCATACTGTAGTTAAGAAATAACTGGTTCCCTCATCATGTAGGTTTCATACAAAGTTCTCTGTGCTCTTAAAAAAATAAAAGAAAGGTATAAATGGGTAGACAGATTTGAGGTTAGATGATAAAATCTGAAATTTTAATATCAAAAAAATAATTAGATAAAAATTCAAACCCCAAGCATTCTTTTAAAATTGAAATCGAAATTTCTAGACCCTTCAACATTGGAAAAATAGTTGTTCTACTAAGTGGCACAGGAATTCTGCTACTGGGAAAAGGAGTCATTCCTTGAGTACTAATAAGTTAGCCATAAGTTTGATAGATCTTCTCATGTAAGGTTGACTAGTTCACATCATTAGCTATGCTACTGTGTCTACCCTGTCCAAAGCTGAGGCTAATACCTCTGAAACTTCTCAACAGTGAAAAATTTTACTTGTTCTTGACCATTTGCAAGACATTTTCTATGTGATTAATGAGAAAATAAGGAATGTGTTTAGGTTTATTCAGCTGAAGGTGGAAGAGTCTGTGTCCCCCAAAGCATTCTCATCATGGAAAAAGCATATCTGAAAAGGAAAAAGGAAAAAGCCTTTTCAAATCATGCAATGGACACTTGAAGAGTTTGTATCTTGTGTGAGTCCATTGTCCCAACCAGCTTCTCATAGGTGACAGTCCATCAACCAGACTGCATGATGCTGCCTTTTAATGTAGTACTCCCCATGATAGTCCTTGTCTATCTAATATGCAACAAACTTATTTTTTTATTTACTTATTTGTGCAAGCACATGGGGGAGAATGAGGAGAGAGTATGGGAGCAACAAAAGAACATCAGATTCATGTGCCATTTTGTGCATCTAGATTCATGTGGGTAAGGAATTTAACCTAGCTGACAGACTTTGCAAGTAAGCACCTTTAACTGTTGAGCCATCTCCCCAGCCCCTAAATGTTTCATTCATGTTTCATTTGTTAGAGTTGCCACATACAAGGACATACATGTAAGTCAGGGAGCACAATTAAATGATAAATACCTGTGATAACTTTCCCCAAGTTAACTTCCTTATTCTACAAGTTCATTTTCTATGTGCTCCATCTAGCATGTTCACCAGTTTCTATCTCTAGAAGCAAAATTTCTGTTAATTTTGTGTTTGTGACTTGTCTTTATCTTATTATGGCTTCATTACACATACACACACACACACACACACACACACACACACACACACACTGTGTTGCCTTTATTTTCCCATTGAAATTTGTAACCAAGTTTCATCTATGTCCTTGCCTATATTTGTAATATATTCAGTTCACTTATCTCCCAACTGATTTTATGTAATTATTCCCTAGTCTGAGAACTTCACTATATAACACTTAAACATGAATGAATTACTTTATAAGAATTCTCCAATGGAGGAATATGAGGTGATTGTGATTGTTAAAAGTAGCTATTTTGTTAGAACAGGAAAAAGAGAAGTGAATGTTTTAGAAGCTATGCACAATAAAAATGCAAAGGAAGGAAAATTCAGAACATGTTCAGGTGTAGGTACATATTTTGCTTAGATTAACATGATAACAAGCCACCTAAGGAGATGACAAAGGAACACTTCAGAGATTGGAGGAAAACATGGGGTTTAAGAGTGGAAAGACAGGGTTAATTTAAAAGACAGGTTTAGTTTAAAAACTGCTGATGTAATATACCATCTCTTGGATTTTTCAACCTGATCATCAAGCCATTCACTTAACATTGAATTCCCTTAGTGTCTCTTCTCCAAAGTCCATGATTACCCAACCACTGTCTGATGATGAATTGATTTCTCATTTCTGCTGCCTGTAGAGCAAGAATTCATCAAGAACAAGGACTTCAATTATTTCCAACCCACTATCTTAATATATCTTCTGATAAATAATCAGTAGTTTATGATCATATGTGTCCTTCCTATGCACATCTATGGGATTAAACAACAGACATTTTATTTCTTATGGCCCTGGAGGCTGGGAAGACCAAGATCAAGGTACTGCTAAGTAAGTTCCTAGTGAGATCAAATGGCAACTTCCTCACTGTCCTTACATGGCAAAGTGATCCCTCCCTCTCCCTCTCTCTCTCTCTCTCTCTCTCTCTCTCTCTCTCTCTCTCTCTCTTTCTCATTATCTGTTCTTATAAGTTTACTTATACCACCCTGAAACCCATCATCATATCCAGTAAGCACCACTCAAAGGCATAATCTCCACCTGTTATCACAGTGAGGATTAGGACTGCAATATATAATGGTGATGATAGAATTATGTGCTTAAAAAGTTAAAATCTGGGAATTCTATTTAACTGTAGTCATATTGAGCACTTACCTGTGGGCAGGTGCCTGTACTCTAATAAGTTCTATGTATAAAATTTGAGTTCTGCAAAAGCACATCTCTGGCTGGGTTCCCTGTGCCAGCCTGTGTACTGCAGGTGCCCAAGTGTGGAGGAAGTAGGCTATACCCCTGTTTCCTGGCTCTTTCAAGCAGAAGGAGCAGGCAGGCATGGCAGTGAGGAGTGAGTAGGCCATATCCCTGCCTCCTGGCTCCTCCCAGTTCCCTGCTCTGGGTTCCCTGCCCTGCTCTGGGTTCTGGCAAGTACAGCTGTGAGAAGTGAGTAGGCCAGACCGCTCTTTACAGGCTTCACCCCCTCCCTGGTCTGGGATCTTTGGGCCAGATTGTGTGCAGGCAGGTAATGAGTAGGCTTGATCCCTATTCCCTGGCTCACAACATACAAAGGCAATTCCATAAGACTTACATAATATTTCTCAGTGGAAACCCTGAAAGCCAGAAGGACATGAAGTGGAACACTTCAAAGTCTAAAAAACTATGTCTTCAAACCCAAACTACTCTACCCAGCAAAAGTATCTCTCATAATAGATGGTGAAACAAAAATTTTTCATGAAAATTCAACTCTATAATTCTATGAACACAAAGCCAAACCTATAGAGAATATTTGTGGGAATACTCCACACAGAAAAGTCAAATAACCAGTCTCAAGAGCCAGCAAGAAGATGACCATAATAACCAAAATAGACCAGGCTCAACATAGTACAAAATACAGAACACACCAAATCCCTTAAAACACCTTATAATGGCAGGGATTAATTCAAACCTCACAGTTATAACCTTAAATATTAATGGTCTTAACTCACCAATCAAAAGACACAAGTTATCAGGGTGGATCAAAAAAGTGGACCCTTATATCTGCTGTCTTCTAGAAACTTACGTCATGACTAAAGATGGACACCTCCTTAAGGTGAAAGATTGTAAAATGATATTCCAAGCAAATGGAAATAAAAAAAAAAACAAGCAAGTTTGGCTATATTAATATCTGATAAAATAGGCTTTAAACCAAAAGTAATTAAAAAATAGAAAGAAAGCTACTTCTTACTCATCAAGGGAATGATCCAACATGAGCAAATTATAACCATAAATACAAAGGCACCAAATACAGGTGCACTACAGTTTATAAACTAAAATCTACTCAACAATAAAACAGAAATAACACCAACACCATCATAGTCAGGAACTTCAATACTACATTATCATCAATAGAGAGATCATCCAAGTAGAAAAATCACAAAGGAAATAATAGAGCTCAACAACATCAAAGATAAAATAGACCTAACAGATATTTTCAGAACTTTCTACCCCAACTGTACAGAATACATGTTATTCTCAGAAGCCCACAGAACCTTCTCCAAAATTGACCATATATTATGCCATAAAGCATGCCTTTATAAGGTCAGGAAAACTGAAGTAACTTCCTGCATCATGTCAGATCACAATGCTTTAAAGCTAGAAATTAACAACAGACACATCAATAACTCCACCAGCTCCTGGAGACTAAACAATACACTTTTAAAGAATGAATGGATAATGGAAAAAATCCAAAAAGAAATAATAAATTTCCTAGAATTGGATGATAATGAAAACACAATCTACCAAAACTCATGGGACACAATGAAGGCAGACCTAAAGGGAAAATTCATAGCTATGAATGCCTTCATTATAAAGACAGAGTGATTAAAATTAATAACCTGACTGTCAACCTAAAAGCAATGGAAAACAGGAAGAATTCAACTGAAAGAGCTCCAGATGGAAAGAACTAATCAAGATTAGAGCAGAAATTAATGAATTGGAAACTAAGAAAATGATTTTTTAAATCCATGAAATGAAAAGCTGTTTCTTTGAAAAAACAAATAAGATTGACAAATCCCTGGCCAATTTAATAAAAAATAATAATAAAGGGGAAATTCTCAAATTATCAAAATCAGAAATGAAAAAGAAGAGATCACAACAGATATCAATGAAATTGGAATAATCATCAGTGCATAATTCCAAAACCTCTACTCCACAAAATTGAATAATCTAGAAGAAATGGATAATTTCCTATACCTATACCAAATACCAAAACTAAACTCAAGCAAATTAATCTCCTAAACAAACCTATGACATACACGGAGATTGAAAAGGTAATGAAAAAAAATTCCCTAAAAAGAAAAGTCCAGGACCAGATGGTTTCTCAACTGAATACTATCAAACTTTCATTGAAGAAATGAAACCAATTTTTCTCAAATTCTTTTGTATAATCAGATCAGAGAATACTCCTCCCTGACTTCGCTTATGAAGCTAACATCACTCTAATACCAAGACCAGACAGAGATACAAGGAGAGTAAAATATAGGCCTATATCGCTAATTAACTTAGATGCAAAGATCCTGAACAAAATCCTTGCAAACTTAATTCAACAACACATCAAAAGCATTATCCACTTAAATCAAGTAGGCTTCATCTCTGGGGATACAGGGATACTTTAACATATGGAAATCAATCAATGTAATGCACCACATGAATAAACTGAGCCATAAGAACCACATGATCATCTCAATTGATATAGAGAAAGCCTTTCACAAAATACACCACTTCATGATCAAAACACTAGAAAGAATAGGTATGGAGGGTTTATATCTCAACACAATAAAGGTATATATAAAGCTTCTAAAGCCCAAATAATACTTAAAGGGGAAAAACTCAAGGAGTTCCCAATGAGATTGGGAACAAAACAGGGGTGTTCACTGTGATTACTGCTCTTCAACATAGTACTAGAAGTATTAGCCTGAGCAATAAGACAGGAGAAATAAAAGGTCTTTACAATGGAAAGGAAGAAGTCAAGTTAGCCTTATTTGTAGATGACATAATCCTATATAAAAGGGATCCAAAAAGTCTCCATCTCAAAATTTCTAAAGGTGATAAATTACTTCAGTATAATGGTAGGATACAAAATCAATGCACAAAAATCAGTAGATTTTCTATATGCAAAAGACAAATATGCAGATAAAGAAATCAGCAAGGCAGTCCCATGTTCAACAGCAACAACAACAAAAAATACCTTGGAATAACACTAACCAAGGATGTGAAAGACCTATATAATGAAAACATAAAAACACCTAAGAAAGATATTGAGGAGGACTTGAGAAGATGGAAAGAACTCCCATGCTCCGGGATAGGTAGAATTAATATTGTGAAAATGGCAGTTCTACTAAAAGCAATATGCATATTTAATGCAATAACAATAAAAATATCAGTATCATTCTTTACAGAGATTGAAAAAATAATCTCAAAATTCATATGGAATGGCAGAAGGCCACGGATATCCAAACATATCCTCAGAAAAAAACAAAGCTTCTAGAGGTATCACCATACCCAATTTAAAGCTATATTACAAAGCCATAGTGACAAAAACAGCATGGTGCTTAAATAAAAACAGAAACATACACTAAGGAAACAGAATTGAAGACCAAGACCTTAGGTCAAGAACCTGCAGCTGCTTGATTTTTGACAAAGGTGCCAATAACATAGACCTGAGAAAAGATAGCACCTTCAACAAATGGTGTTGTATAAATTTGATGACCATATATAGAAAAATGAAATTAGACCAACTCATTTCACCATACACAAAAATCAAGTCCAGATGGATTAAAGATCTCAATATAAGACTTGAAACTCTTCAAATACTGGAAGAAAAAATAGGAGGCACTCTCCATGATATAGGAATGGGAAAAGACTTCCTGAAATTAAACAAGCACTCAAACAATGGTATCTCATAAAGCTAAAAAGCTTGTATACAGACAAACATACCATAAGCAGTTCCAATAGATTACCTGCTTCAAGCCTAATATTTAGAATCTACAAAGATCTCAAAAAACTAAACAATAGGGCTAGAGAGATGGCTTAGTGGTTAAGCACTTGCCTGTGAAGTCTAAGGACCTCGGTTTGAGGCTCAATTCCCCAGGACCCACATTAGCCAGATGCACAAGGGGGCGCACGCATCTGGAATTCATTTACAGTGGCTGGAGGCCCTGGCTTGCCCATTCTCTCTCTCTCTCTCTCTCTCTCTCTCTCTCTCTCTCTCTCTCTCTCTCTTTCTTTCGCTGTCTGTCACTCTGAAATAAACCAATAAAAATACCAAAAACAAACCTAAACAATAAAAAAATCAAACAACCCACTCCAAAAGTGGGGAAGAGAACTAAATAGGGAGTTCTCAGAGGAAGAATTAGAAATGGCTAACACACACTTAAGAAAATGTTCAACACCCCTACCCATTAGGGAAATATAAATTAAAACAACTATGAGATTCCATCTTACCCCAGGAAGAATAGAAAACATTAAAAAAAACAAATGTAGGCTAGGATGTGGAGAAATAGGAATACTCATTTTCTGTTGGTGGGAATGTAAGCTGGTACAACCACTATGGAAATCAATATGGAGACTCCTGAAAAGGATGAATATAGAGTTACCAACAGACCCTGTTATTCCCTTTCTACACATTTACCCTAAAAGCGCCACATCTCATTTCAGAGATATTTGCTCAAGCATGTTTATAGCTGATGAAATCATAATTCCTAGGAACTAGAATCAATCCAGGTGGTCATCAGTGGATGAATGGATAACCAAGGTATGGTACATCTACACTATGGAATACTACTCAGCAGCAAGAAAAAAAAAAAAAAAATGACACAGTGGAATTTGAAAATAAATGGTTTAACTTGGAACAAATCATTCTAAGTGAACTCACACAATCACAGAAAGACAATAATCCCATGATCTCACTCACCTGCATTTCCTAACCTGCATCAGCCCTAGTAGCTGACATACCTGACTGGCATCTCGAGGATTAGACAATAAGGGAGTGTAGGGTGTAGGAGAAGGAGAAAGGTGGTGGGGGTGGGGACACAAAACTAAACTGAAATTGAACTGATACCATGGAATCCTATATCCTGGAAGTTAGACGAAAATGTGGAACCTTCAACAGGACCTTTGGGGGAGCACCTAAATTGAAGGTCCCTGGAGAGGGTGAGGCAAAGCTTAACCTTAAATTTCTCCTGTTTCTCTCTCTTCTCTTCTTCTTTTTTCTTTGCCCTTGAAACTACCTAGTAATTCCCTGAACCATGATGTGGTTTACATCTACAGTGAGCTGTTGATCAAAATGACCTACTCGATCTCCCAAAACAAACAAAACAGACATCTTTCAGAGCATTTGATTACCCACCAGAGGTAATGGTAAGACCCTATTGCTGAAGACACCATATATTGTAGGCATGGACCATGGAGAGATACGGTTGAACTCTGGAGTCAGTTCCCATACAATTAGCCCAGGTAGCACTGGAAGGCACTATATGAGCTACTAGGGAAAAGTGGCCAACATCTGTTCAAGCAACTCAAAGTCTAATCAATTCAGAAGCAAACACTCTGATGTGATGCTCACACAAGTGCAATAGTGGCCCACAACCATGGTGGGTAACCAGCTGCTCTGGGATTGGCTAACAGATCCACTTAATGCAAAGGAAACCATATCTGGAACTGAAAAACAGGTCAAAATTATATCCAGATAACTATTTTGCTTTCCAATATCAATCTCCCATGAAACTTAGACAATCAGAGGGTCTACACCCTTCAAATTATCTCTAAATTAATAATGGTTATCCCATTTAACTGGTTCTGACTTCACTCTCTGTTGGGACTCTGCTTGTCTTTTTTAGGAGCCAGTTCTGAGGAGATAAACAACCTAGCACACTTCACCCTGGCCCCAGCTGAAATCACTGAGGAAATAGGGGAAATGACCAAGAGTGCTGTTTTCTTGGTAAGCCTGATATCAGCACAAGGGTGAAGGAGATAGACATTTAGGATACTCAACACCTATCAAAACAAAGATCCAGAGGCTCCTAAGAGCCCATCACTGAAGTAGAACTAAACTGCACCCAACATGGCTCAGATAATTTGTGTAAGAGGGGGCAGAAAGATTATCAGAGCCACAAGTTGGGACATTTTGCAGAGACCTTGCCTTTCCCCCATAATTGACTGCTTCCCCTGTAATGCATGATCCACAATTCCCATGGGGTTGACCTTCATCCCCAACAATGAGGACCTCTTCAGAAAATGGGCAGGGAGCAGGGAAATGATGGTACCAACATGTATTGTTTACATACTAAATATGTCCACATCTAATAAAAATTAAAAAATTTTTAAAAAGAAAAAACAACAAAAGCACATCTCTGGGCTTTCACAGTATTATAGAAATCCTACAATAGACAACTGAACCAAGTTAATGCTTCGTATGAGTCCAGCTGTCCTAATTAACATCTCACTGATAACAATTATAGTTCAAAGAGCCAAATCCATCAACGAAAGTGTATATACCTTGAACCCACTTATATATGAGAATTAAACAGTTCCTTTGTCTGTTGCAACCAGAAAATATAATGTGATTGGAACCATTTCCAGCTTCTATTCACTAAGAAGTTAACAAAGCCCTTAAGTGAGTCATCAGGGACAATTCTAGTCTATAGTCTTCTTTAAGAGGCCTGGTGATAATTTTGGTATGACCATACAAATCCTCTTCTAAGATTTCTGTCATATTGTACAATATATTTCACTATCATTTGTACCCTGCTCACAGTAAAATCACTAGGGACCAAGTGTTACCCATTGGTTCATACTTTTCTTTCTTCAATCATGTTCTGAAGAATATGCATTCTCTTCTCTACTTTCTAAGTGAGTTTCCTTTCCACATCTAACCACAGTACAGAGGGTCCTTTTGCATTCTTGAAGATAGGCATCAAATCTATCAAAGTACTTTTACCTACTTACCAAATTCATTACTTTCTATTTAGCATGAGAACTGAAAATGCCTTCCTTATGATGAAGACCCTGGGTATTTATAAGTGACATCCTAACCGTCCCTCTAACCACCCACAGAGGTAATATAGCTTAGGTAGTTTTATTAATATTATATTATAAATATCAATGTATCTGTTTTATAATGCATATTTTCAATAATTATTTTTCTCTATATTAAAGAAAAGAATTGTTCAAAGTGAATAACTTCATTTTTTGGATAATAGAGTACATGTTCTCACATTGTTTCCAGTCTTAGTTGAGCCACATGTTATTTTGGGAGATTTGTGCATTTAAATTGACTAGTTTTGAAATACTGAGGATTTAATCAGGGCCTCATGCATACAAGGCAAACATTCTAACAAGAACTATATCCCCAGCCCCTGATTGACAATTTCTTAACTTTTTAGACAGAAGTATTTCATTTCCACATCACCCACACCAGTGGCTAACTATGCACTTCAGGTATAATATTTTGCTACTTTCCTGGGATTTAAGGACAGCACAGATCTGACCTGCTTATCTTCCATGTCACCTACTGTGAAGCGGCTGTCATTTCCTAAGCTCATCATTACATCAATATTGTATTTCTCAATTATTTATCTATAGTATTTTGTCACTGCAAAGAATCAGGTATTTTGCAACATTTTCAGAACTAAATGGTGTCATTCATTTTGTAAGAGAATAAAGATATGACAGTTTCTTGTAACACAAATAACACTACTTGCTGGTAAGAAAAATCACAGATTATGAAATGCAATTTCCTTTCCTTGACACTAATAATGCTTTTCTAAACTAAAATTCAACTATAAGACTTCTCTGCTTGTTTTCTTTATTAAATATTTTTTTTTTCCTTCTTGGTTTCAACAATTGATGGGAAACTTTACTCCAAAGTATACTGTCTGCTCAGGGTGTCTGCTCCCACAGTCTTTCACCACTGTGCTCATTCTCATGATTGACTTTGTTCATAGAACACAAGAGCACCCAGGTCTTAGTTTTCAAGGACCACTCTTTCTCTCTAGTCAAGGCTTAAATTGAATAAATGGGGCTCACTCACATCCAGTGGACAATCTGAGTTTTACTTCTTTAGTCCAGCCCCAAAACATCATCATGGTAACACCTATGATAGTATGTGTCCAAATAAATGAGCACCATTGGCACAGTGAAATGAACATAGGTTACACACTATTGAGACAGTGGACAAAATTAGAATATAATTTTTCAGATTGAACAACAACTTATATCAGTATTATTAAGTTTCTTGTTAAAATATGAATCACATGTTATACATATTTTATGACTATAAAATGAAATGTTTTGGATATGGAGATATGGCTCAGCAATTAAGGTACCCGATAGCCTGGACTACCCATGTAAAGCCAGATGCACAAAATGGTGCATGCCTGTGGAGTTTCTTTGGCAGTGGACAAAGGCCCTGGCACACCTATTCAATCTATCATCTATCTATCATCTATATGTTTGCCAATACATAAATAAAAATATTTTCAAATAAAGTCTATTAATTAAAAAGCACTCTTAATCTTATTTCCTGAATTTAATTGTTATATGTTGATCATGCTTTAAAATTCTTCCTTTTAAGAGCCATAATCTAAATAATTATTTGGTAAAAAGGCATACAGTACCCAACCTTCTTTCAAATGATCATATCAAGATACGTAGAGAAAGTAAACAATAAAGCAAATTTGATAAAATATTAAAATTAATGAAGGTAGATCCAGGATATACTTAAATTCTTACAATTTCATATAAAATTCATATAGTTTAAAATAAACCAAGGAACAAAAACTATGAAGCAGAAGCAGAACCAAGACCCAGACCTACTAAATAAGATGCCCTAGTGATGCTGGGATTTTAGAATAAGGCCTAAACTTGGGACTTTTCAAAGCTCTATAGAAGATTAAAAGTATACTCAAACTTGAGAACCATACAAGTATAGGCACCATACAAGTGTAGGCACTTGCTTTCTCATGTACAAGGATCTCACAATATGTTACATTGAGTTTAATCCCCAAAACTTATAGCCTATTTTTTGAAAAAGTCAAATTCAGTCACAATAATAACCTGCAAGTACATGTTGGCATATTATAATAATAAAGCAAATCTGATAAAAGGTATTTCTGGAGTCCAGTTTGTACCTGGGACCCATGCTTGGCTAGCATATGTGAGTCCTCTACTCTTAGGTCCCCTAAGGAGTCACAGCACACACACTGACACTTAATGCCACAAACTCTGTGAAAAGTACATTACATCATCAGAAGAAAATCACTCTTGTTTGCAACTGTGTGAGTGACAAAAACCCTTCTTTCTAAGCCTGACAGTTAATTCTGAAACAACCAGCTTCAGACAACCTAGTGAGTAATGAACTTGAGCAGGTCAGTTGAGGACCACATGATTTACATTCATTAAAACTAATTAAAACCTCAGGCAGGAATTAAAATCTGGAGACTTATAATCAGCAATTATTAGACCATACTACAAACTACTAACAACTTTTTAAAACTTTCTTCTCTAAACAGTTAACTCTTACTACTCCATACCCTAGACAGGAACCTAATGTTTGATTTTACATTCTACTTGAAAAGAGTTTGTTTTGGAAGACAGATTCTAAGAGTTGTGACATTTCTCTCCAATGTAAAATATAGTCTAAACAAAGAATTAGGGCTTCAACTGATCCAATGGGGATGGCTAATCTTCCTATAGCTTCCCATGCTTCCCACAGACATTTGCTGAACATGATCTCTCTCATAATAAAATATAGTGCTGGTGATTTGAGAACTAAGGTATTTGGAAGGTACACAGAGAAAAAGCACAACCTCTATGCAAAAGTCATCTGCCAGAACTGCTAGATCCACTTTTGAGCTAATCCTTCAAAGTAAAGCTCTGGATTAATCTCTTACCCAACCTTCTAATCAATCTTCAAGTGGATCTCTTTGAATAGATAAAAAGTAATAGTATCTCAAACTCTAAAGTCTTTAATGAGTGTTGTAACATTTATAAACTCAAATGGTGCACCCAGGCAAAAAAAAAAAAAAAAAAAAATCAAGTGATACCATGGATCAATTTTTAATTCAACTTCCAACCTTTATAATTTGACATTCTTTTCAGTGAGTGGTATAAGTGGTACACTGCAAGATACATACAGAAAGATTAGTTAAAGAAGAGACTAGCTGGGCCAGTGATGGTGCATACCTGTGAAGCCAGCACTCCAGAGACTGAAAGGAAGGAATTGGAGTTCAATGCTAACTTAGACTATATAACCGGGCCCTGTTTCATAAAAACAAACAATTAACAAACAAAAAGGATGGTAGCTTCAAAGGGACTGATGAATAAGTAACAAAGTAGATATGTTGTACTTTGCTATATATTAGACTATATATGGTTTTCCAAAGAATGTAGTACAACATGTGTCACACCCATGCCTGGACATCCTATTCCTCAACTAGGAATCCTCTTTCTTTTCTCTGCTTAGAAAAAGAATCTAGGGACTTCCAGTTAAGATGGTGGCGTAGGTACGACGCCAAAGCAGCCTGGGGGGAAAAGACCAAAAAAACTCATCAAAATACAAACTTTTACTAAAAAGAGAGTTATATAGGAAATTGAAGCGGCTGCAGAGAAGTAGGAGAGATCCAGACCATCCAGAGCATGCACAGGCCGGCAAAAGTGGCTCCAGCAGCTCGGCCAACCGCCGCAGTGGCAGCGCACCAGAAAGCCTCCAGGCTCGGCTTCAGCCGCATGAAAAGCCATGTGCGGGAGCTTCCCCTCACACCAGCGCTCTCCGCAACTCAGGAAACGCAAAAGGAGAGCAGCAGTGAGCAACAGAGGAGCAGACCGCAAGGTAGAAGAACACGTGGAGCAGCGAGAGAACCAGAGCAGCTGCGGCTCCCTCCCCTCCCCCACTGCCTGAGCCCAGCTCCAGCGAACAGAGCAGCGGTCCCGGGACCCGGCCACACCAACTTGAGCCAACAGCAGGACCCAAGCAGGAGCAGAGTTTGGCAGCAACATCAGTGGCTCTGGCACCAGTATCAGCGACCTCAACAGTAGCAGCTCCAGTCGCAGCAGCAGCAGCAGACCCAGCAGCGGCAGACCCAGCAGCAGCAGACCCAGGAGCAACAGCAGTGGCAGACCCAGAAGCAGCAGCTTCAGTGGGAGCAGTGGCAGTGGACACAGCAGCAGCAGCTTCAGCAGCAGTGGTGGCTCCAGCAGTGGCAGCTACAGCAGCACCAGCAGAGGCAGCAGCAGCAGTGGGCCCAGCAACAGCAGCTTCAGCAGCAGCAGCTACAGACCCAGCAGCAACAGCTTTAGCAGCAACAGTTCCAGCAGCGGGGGTGCTGATCTGCAGGGCCACACTTGCCAGGCTCGGTTTGCCCCACAGGAAAAGCCTGTGCCCAGCTCCAGAAATCAGAACAGCAGCCCGACGACCCAGGCAGCAACTTGACTGAGAACAAAATCATCCAAGGTAATTGGGATTACACCAGGAAAGAGTCTCACTTGGTTGCAAGCTGACTTGGATCCCTCAACAGACCAGAAATATTAACCTCTTTGTTGATAGAGGATCTGGTCATTATAGTAACTACTCTTGCATACATACTTGGGGCTGTTTTTTATTGAAAAATATATACATTATAACACAAGAAACACTAAAAAGCAAAACGATATAAATCCACCTAAAAGTATTAATGCATCAGAAATGTCCTCCAGTGAGAACAAGTTAGAGGAAATGCCTGAGAAAGATTTCAAAAGAATGATTGTAAATATGTTCAAAGAGGTTAAAGAACAAATCAAAAGAATCAAAGAAGAAATCAAAGAGGAAATCAAAGGAATCAAAGAAGACACAGGACACCAATTTAATGAAATAAAGAAGGTAATACAAGACATAAATAAGGAAATAGAAATAATAAAGAAAAACCAGTCAGAATTACTAGCAATGAAGAACACAGTTAATGAAATAAAAAACTCTGTAGAAAATCTCACCAGTAGGATGGATGAGGAAGAGGACAGAATATCTAAACTAAAAGACCAGGTGGCAGATCTAATACAGTCCAACAAAGAGAAAGACAAACTTATAGAAAAGTATGAGTGGGAATTTCAAGATATTCGGGACACTATGAAAAGATCAAATATAAGAATTAAGGGCATAGTAGAAGAAGAATTCCACTCCAAAGGCATAGTAGGTGTCTTCAACAAAATCATAGAAGAAAATTTCCCCCAAATTGGGAAAGAGGTGCCAATGAAGATACAGGAAGCCTTTAGAACCCCAGCCAGACAAAAGCTGGAAAGAACCTCTCCTCGCCATATCATAATCAAACTTCCAAACACACAAACCAAAGAAAAAATATTGAAAGCAGTTAGAGAGAAAAATCAAGTTACCTACAAAAGCAAGCCCATCAGGATTACAGCAGATTATTCAACACAAACTTTTAAAGCCAGAAGGGCTTGGAGTGATATATTCCAAGTTCTGAAAGATAACAGCTGTCAACCAAGGTTACTTTATCCTGCAAAGTTATCCATTGAAATAGATGGAGAAATAAGGACATTCCATGACAAAAGCAGCTTAAAGGAGTATTTGAAGACAAAACCAGCTCTACAGAAAATACTTGATAGAATCCTCCATGCTGAAGAAAAGGAAAAGCACACATTTAAGGAACCTAGACAAAACAAGCAACATTCAAATAATAGTTAACACATGAGAGTACAGGTAGAACCGGAACCACAAAAACAAAATGGCAAACATAAATACACACCTTTCAATAAAATCTCTTAATATCAATGGCCTCAGTGCCCCAACAAAAAAACATAGGTTTGCAGACTGGGTTAAAAAGCAGGATCCAGGCTGGAGAGATGGCTTAGAGGTTAAGCGCTTGCTTGTGAAGCCTAAGTTCCAGTTCGAGGCTCGGTTCCCCAGGTCCCACATTAGCCAGATGCACAAGGGGGCACATGCGTCTGGAGTTCATTTGCAGAGGCTGGAAGCCCTGGCGCGCCCATTCTCTCTCTCTCCCTCTACCTGTCTTTCTCTCTGTGTCTGTCGCTCTCAAATAAAAAAAAAAAAGAAAAAAAAATTTAAAAAATAAAAAAAAAGAAAAAAAATAGCAGGATCCTACAATTGGTTGTCTCCAAGAAACTCACCTTACTACAAAGGATAGACATTATCTTAGGGTGAAAGTTTGGAAGACAGTGTTTCAAGCAAATGGGTCTAGAAAACACGCTGGGGTTATTATCCTAATATCAGACAGGGTAGACTTTAGTCAAACGTTAGTCAAGAAAGATAAAGAAGGTCACTTTATATTGATTAAGGGCACACTTCAACAGGAGGACATTACAATCCTAAACATATATACACCTAACATGGGGGCTCCCAAATTCATCAAACAAACACTATTAGAACTAAGGTCACAGATAACACCAAACAAAGTGGTGGTGGGTGACTTTAACACCCCACTCTCATCAATTGATAGGTCATCCCGGGAAAAAATAAACAGGAAGGCATCTGGACTAAATGAGTTCATAGAAGGAATGGACCTAACAGATATATACAGGACATTTCATCCAAAGGCTGCAGAATATACATTCTTTTCAGCAGCACATGGAACATTCTCTAAAATAGACCATATATTAGGACACAAAGCAAATTTTAACAAATTCAGGAAAATTGAAATAATTCCTTGCATTCTATCTGACCACAATGGAATTAAACTACAAATCAGTAGCAAGAAAGGCTATAGAGCACACAAAAAAATCATGGAAACTAAACAATGCACTACTAAATGATGAATGGGTCAATGAAGAAATCAAGAAGGAAATCAAAAAATTTATAGAGTCAAATGATAATGAGAACACAACATACCAAAATCTCTGGGACACAATGAAGGCAGTTCTAAGAGGTAAATTTATAGCCTTAAGTGCCTATATTAAGAAGTTAGAAAGGTTGCAAGTAAATGACCTAGTGCTTCGCCTTAAAGCCTTGGAAAAAGAAGAACAAGGCAAACCAAAAATCAGTAGACGGGAAGGAATAATAAAGATTAGGGCAGAAATTAATGAAATAGAAACAAAAAGAATAATCCAAAGAATTAATGAAACAAAGAGTTGGTGCTTTGAAAGGATAAATAAGATTGATAAACCCTTAGCAAATCTGACCAAAAGTAAGAGAGAAGAGACACAAATTAATAAAATCAGAGATGAACAAGGTAACATCACAACAGATTCCAGAGAAATTCAAAAAATCATAGGGACATACTATAAAAGCATATACTCAGGCTGGAGAGATGGCTTAGCAGTTAAGCGCTTGCCTGTGAAGCCTATGGACCCCGGTTCGAGGCTTGGTTCCCCAGGTCCCAGGTTAGCCAGATGCACAAGGGGGTGCATGCGTCTGGAGTTCGTTTGCAGAGGCTGGAAGCCCTGGCGCACCCATTCTTTCTCTCTCCCTCTATCTGTCTTTCTCTCTGTGTCTGTCACTCTCAAATAAATAAATAAATAATTTTTTTAAAAACAGCATATACTCCACAAAGTATGAAAATCTGAAAGAAATGGATGATTTCCTTGATTTATATATCCTACCTAAATTAAATCAAAATGATATTAATCACTTAAATAGACCTATAACAAACATGGAGATCCAAACAGTTATCAATAATCTCCCAACTAACAAAATCCCAGGCTCAGATGGATTCACTGCTGAATTTTACCAGACTTTTAAGGAAGAGCTAACACCATTGCTTCTTAAGCTTTTCCAGGAAATAGAAAAAGAAGGAATTCTACCAAACTCCTTCTATGAGGCCAGCATCACCCCAATACCAAACCAGGCAAAGATAGAACAAAAAAAGAAAATTACAGACCAATCTCCCTCATGAACATAGATGCAAAAATTCTCAACAAAACATTGGCAAACAGAATACAAGAGTATATCAAAAAGATCATTCACCCTGACCAAGTAGGCTTTATCCCAGAGATGCAGGGATGGTTCAACATATGCAAAGGAACAAGACAAGTGTGTCCACTGTCCCCACTTTTATTTAATATAGTTTTGGAAGTCTTAGCCATAGCAATAAGGTAAGAGACACACATAAAAGGGATACAAATTGGAAAGGAAGAGATCAAGTTATTTGCAGATGACATGATTCTATACATAAAGGACCCTAAAGACTCTACTAGCAAACAGTTAGAGCTGATCAAAACCTACAGCCATGTAGCAGGATACAAACTAAATGCACATAAACCAGTAGCCTTCATATATGCTAAAAACAAACACACAGAGGATGAAATCAGAGAATCACTCCCATTCACAATTGCATCAAAAAAAATAAAAAATAAAAATACCTTGGAATAAACCTAACCAAGGAAGTAAAGAATCTCTACAATGAGAACTTTAAAACAGTCAAGCAAGAAATTGCAGAAGACACTAGAAAATGGAGAAACATCCCTTGTTCCTGGATTGGAAGAATCAATATTGTGAAAATGGCAATCTTACCTAAAGCAACCTGCACATTTAATGCAATCCCTATCAAAATTCCAAAAGCATTCTTCATGGAAATAGAAAAAACAATCCAAAAATTCATTTGGAATCACAAAAAACCTCGAATATCTAAAATATTACTGAGCAACAAAAAAGAGGCTGGTGGTATCACCATACCTGATTTTAACCTATACTACAGAGCCATAGTAAAAAAACAGCATGGTACTGGCACAAAAACAGACATGTAGATCAGTGGAACAGAATAGAGGACCCAGATGTAAGCCCAAGTAGCTATAGCCACCTGATATTCGATAAAAATGCCAAAAATACTCATTGGAGAAGAGACAGCCTCTTCAGCAAATGATGTTTTGAAAACTGTATATATATCTGCAGAAGGATGAAAATAGATTCTTCTCTCTCGCCATGCACAAAAATAAAGTCCAAATGGATTAAAGACCTTAACATCAGACCTGAAACTCTGAAACTGCTAGAGGAAAAAGTAGGTGAAACCCTTCAAAATATTGGTCTTGGCAAAGACTTTCTGAATACAACCCCAATTGCTCAGGCAATAAAACCAGATTAATCACTGGGACCTCATGAAATTACAAAGATTTTGCACTGCAAAGGACACAGTGAAAAAGCAAAGAGGAAACCTACAGAATGGGAAAAAATCTTCGCCAGCTATATATCTGATAGAGTATTAATATGTAGGATATACAAAGAACTCAAAAAGTTAAATAATAAGGAATCAAACAAGCCAATCAAAAAAATGGGCTATGGAGCTAAATAGAGAGTTCTCAAAGGAAGAAATACGAATGGCATATAAGCATCTAAAAAAATGTTCTATGTCAGTAGTCATCAGGGAAATGCAGATTAAAACTACATTGAGATTCCATCTCACTCCTGTCAGATTGGCCACCATCATGAAAACAAATGATCATAAATGTTGGTCGGGATGTGGAAAAAGGGAACCCTTCTACACTGCTAGTGGGAATGCAATCTGGTCCCAGCCATTGTGGAAAACAGTGTGGAGGTTCCTAAAACAGCTAAAAATTGATCTACCATATGACCCAGCTATAGCACTCCTAGGCATATATCCAAAAGATTCATCTCATTTCCTTAGAAGTACATGCTCAACCATGTTTATTACTTCTCAATTTATAATAGCTGGGAAATGGAACCAGCCTAGATGTCCCTCAACAGATGAGTGGATAATGAAGATGTTGCACATTTATACAATGGAGTTCTACTCAGCATAAAGAAAAATGAAGTTATGAAATTTGCAGAAAAATGGATGGACCTGGAAATTATTATACTAAGTTAGGTAACCCAGGCCCAGAAAGCCAAGTACCACATGTTCTCTCTCATATGTGGATCCTAGCTACAGATTATTGGGCTTCTGCGTGAGAATGAAAATACTTAGTAGCAGAGGCCAGTACGGTAAAAAAGGAGACATAAAGGGTAGAGAAAGGAAGGGAGGAGGATACTTAATATGTTGATATTGTATATATGTGATTACAATGATTGTAATGGGGAGGTAATATGATGGAGAATGGAATTTCAAATGGGAAAGTGTGGGGGTAGGGAGGGAGGGAATTACCATGGGATATATTTTATAATCATGGAAGATGTTAATAAAAATTAAAAAAAAAAGAAAAAGAATCGATATAAACTAAAATGAGGACCCCTTGTAAGGCTCACTTTAGTAAATTATCTTATATTTAGTGATTTGGTATCTGGGGAGATGGCTCAGTGGCTAAAAGGCTTTCTGTTTAAGCATGAGGACTTGACTTTAGATCCCCAGAAGCCATCTAAAACCTGACATGGTACCATAGGCATCAACATTCCCAATGCTTTGACAGTAAGATGAGTGGGAGAGACAGGAGATTCCCTGGAAGCTCATGAGAAAACTATCCTAGTGGCCATAGCATCAAACAAGAGACCCTTTCTCAAATAAGGTAGAAGGTGAGGACCAATACCTAAAGTTGTCTTCTCACCTCCATGCATGCATGCACATACACACACAAATACACACAAATGAAAAAGAGAAAGAGGGAGATCATATACACAAACATAGATTAAAACAAGCTCGTGTCACCAACATATGATTAATTTTTAGGATGAGACTGGGTCATACTCATTTTTACAGCCATAAATACCTAGCAAATTGCTTGATGCAACCTAGAGCTATAGTAAATATTTACTAAATTTGAACAAAATTGAAAGGAATCCTATCATTCTGAGTTACAATGGAAAAGGTTTCCTAGGTCATTGAACAGATGCTATTATATTTTCCACATTTACTTATTACTTGTTTAATTTGCAGAGAGAGAAAAAATTAGGTGTTTCAGGGACTCTTGCTGCTATAAAAAATCCAGGTGTATGTGCAGCTTTGTGCATTTGGTTTTTTCAGGTGGATACTGGGGAAGTGAACCTAGGCTGGCAGACTTTTCAAAACAGAACCTTGGAACAATCTCCCTAACCCTGTTATATTTTACTATCTGATCACCAAGTGAGGAATGAGGAAAGAAAGGAAGGAGAGGAATATGGTAGCAAATATTGCGACTATTCAACCCAATTAGCAAGACATAATCTATATACAATCTATGTTTTAGAATGTTTACTGAATTATAGAAGTCTCATTCCTAATGACAGGTACCATACAATTATATTGAAATGATAATTATATAGTATAGTCTGAAGAAAATGTAGCATTAAATAACATCTATGTGATAGTAGTCCACATCTCTCCAGTTTCAGATGACAGAATCAAATTTAAAGAAAACAGAAAAATGCAGCTCAATATTCCTCTGGGAACTCAAACCAAGCCAACCTTGTTAATAACCCTTTGGTCCTTGAGTGTTCTCTGGTGTACTACTTTCCTTATGTCAACAGCAAGTATTTAACTAGACTCAATAAGCTGATAGAGTAGATACTGATAATTTTGCCAGTGGGTATAATATTAAAACATGAAGACATCCCTTGCTTCTTGCTTCTTTGGCTTTTAAAAAATATACTTTTATTTATTTATTTGCAAGGAGAGAGAGACAGAGAGAGGATATACCAGGTCCTCCAGCCAATGCAAACATATTCCAGATGTATGTGCTACTTTGTGTATCTGCATCTTACGTGGGTACTGGGGAATTGAATTGAGGATGTTAGGTTTTGCAGGTAAAAGCCTTAAGTGCTGAGCCATCTCTCCAGACCCTTCCTTGGTTTTTACTCCTTTATGAGTCTAGCTTGTTACTTCATAATGGATGTCGCTATCACTTTTGCCAAAGCTGAGGTCCTGCATAAAAATCTACCTCTATGAATATTCATTAACTCTTCCAAAATGATTATTATCTATGCACTCATTATTCTTTTGTTCCATTCAAAGTCATCTCTGTGGGCAACTCAGTGGATCTACATTGTTTGAAAATTAACAGTTTCATAAGAAAGCATTTCAGAGCTGGGTAGAGGGCTCATTGAGTAAGGTGCTTGATACACAAGTGTGAAGACCAAAGGTCATATTCCAAGCACATATATGAGTTCTATGAAGGCATGGCAGCCTACCTCATAATCCAGTACTATACTAGCAAAATTAGAAAGCCCTGTGTTCAAGTGAAAGAAAGTGGCTCAGTGAAGTAGCAAATAACACCTGATATTGATGTACACACAACTACATATGTGCACACACATGCATGCAATTGCATATATTATCAAAGTTAAAAGAATCAAAGTATTTTTTGTATGCCAACTAAGTGAGTTAATAATTTAAAATAAAAATCCAGATCCTACAGTTCAACCTGGTTAGAATATTCATATTTAATAAGTCAGATCAAAAATCAAACAGACCTTAAAAGATATAATAATATCCAATAAGATTAAAAAATACATTTAGGGTTTTTTTTTATAGATTTACCTATTGTTATTGTAGTTTGGCATAAAAATAAAATTATTTTGCAATTTATCTTTTTAAACCTAAAGGAAGGACAAGAGGGATGCATAAATAAATTGATAAAACACCAATGTTTCAGATAAAATAAAACATTAAATGTCTTAATCTTCATAAATTTCATGCTACACAATTTATGTCAGAAGTGAGAGTTTATCATTACAGTGCAACTAAAGCCAACACTGAATTTCTTTCTTTTGCTCAAATATTTTAATTATCTAAATTGATTGTCATTCCTTTTCCATCTTTCCTATTTCTGCAAATGAATCAGATCATGATAAAAAAAAAAAAGACCTAGACACAATAAGCAACTGACATTTATATTCTACAAATGTACTTTTTGTGTGGTCTTTCAGTTAGTCTAATGCACAGTGAAATTCAGTAGTAAGAAAGCTCTATTTTATCCAAGTAATTCCTTTATGTGTTCTTACTTTGAGTACAAAATTAGAAAACGATCACTGCAGAATTTATTTCAATTAAAGACAGCTTTAAAGAAAAACAAAACTAGAAATTTCTGATTATTAATTGAGTCAATGTCAACTAGTCAAAAGATGAATTCTAAGAGAACTGTTCTAGTCCCAGGAAAGGCATCTAATTGATAAGACCTTAGAATTTAACGAGGCACGCTGGTAGTAACAATAGATACTTGGGAATTCTTCACAACAATCAAAAAGCATAGAAGCTATCACTATTCTCCCTTCACATTTGAGGGAAACTGACTAACTTAGGTATTGCTCAATGACTTATGAAGAGCTGGAACTAAAGGTCACAGCATGCCCCCAAGGTTTCCACTATTTATCAGTCCTCCCAAACGCTTCCTACAGCACATGTCAGATCCAATCTCTCATCTCATTGCCAACACCTTAGAAAAGAAGACACAAACCAAGAGAAACATTCTCAACAGAAAAACAAAAAGAGAGAGAGAGAGAGAGAGTCATCTACTTTGGCTTTTTATGGTGGTTTGAATCAGATGCCCTCCATAAATTCATGTGCTTTGAATGCTTGGTGCTCATCTGGTGACAATTTGAGAGGTGGAACTTTGTTGGAGAAAGTGTGTTGCTAGGATCAAGCTTTGGGGTGTCAAGGATAGCTCTCCCTTGCCAGAGATCAGCTCATTCTCTTGCTGTTTTCCACCCACTGTAGCAGAAGTGATGTCCAGCCTCTGATAATTCCATGATTTCTTCTGCCATCATGAAACTTCCCCTCAAAACTGTCAGCCAAAAGAAACCCTTTACTCCCATGAAGCTGCTTTTGGTCCAGTGTTTTGTCCCAGCAACAAGAAGGACACTATGAGGAAATAAAATACAATAAAGCAAATAATTAAATAGTTTGCAACATGGATTATCACTACTGTCTTTACTACCAGCAAAGCTATTAATTGCACTAAAGTTAGAAAGCCAATTCCAGATAGCACCAAGCCCACTACAGAAATCCATCCTTAAGATTATTTCTCAAGAACCAGATGCCGCAATCTGTACTAGTCATGATTCTCTAAAGACACAGAACCAGTACAATGAGTTGGCATTATAAAGGGGATTTATTAGATTATTTTACAGCAGTCCACCAATAGCTGCCTGCAGGCTTGAGTCTTGAGGAACTTAGTAGCTGCTCAGCCATCTTAATCAGACACTGAAGGCCAGGGGGATTTGTTGAAAGCCACTGGTCTTCAGCCCACATTGGAATACTGATAAAACTTGGTTTTAATGCTGACAACGGCTAGTCAAAGCAAGGTGGATTCATGTAGGAGTGAATAGAGAGCAGCAAGGCGAAAAGGGGCTGTGTTCTCCTGGATCTTCCTTATATATAGTCCACTCCCGTTAGTGCCACCCACTTTGGAGGAATGACTTTCTTCTTCAGCTAAGCCTTCATGGAAACAATCTCATTCACCTATGCAAGATGAATGTCTCTGGATTCCTAATCTTATCAAGTTGACAATAGAGCTTAACCATCACACTTTTAAATTCTAATTTTTGATGATATGGACCAAAAGTGATTAATTCACTTAATCTGTTTTCTACTCAACCTTAAAAAAATTGATGTATCTGGGTCTCCCTGAAACCCAGTAGTTTTTAACTTTTTTGGTTTTTTAAAGATTTATTTTTATTTTCATTTATTTTTATTTATTTTTTAGAGAGAGAAAGAGAAAGAACAGGTGCACCAGGGCCTCCAGCTTCTGCAAATGAATTCCAGATGCATGTGCCACCTTGTGCATCTGGCTTATGTGGGTCCTGGGGAACTGAACTTGGGTCCTTTGGCTTTGCAGGCAAGTGCCTTAATTACTAAGCCATCTTTCCAGCTCTTAACCTATTTTACCTTTCATACACGTTTATAATGTATTTTGATCATAATTCTTTCCTGTTTATTATCTTCTCCTGATCCCCTTCAACCTCCCCCCACATAACTTCTCTTTCTGAAACCCAGTATTTTCAGCAGTTGTATGATTATGGGGGAAAGAATCCACTTTCATTTCCAAGAAATGTTTTATTACAGAAAGTTTTGATTTATTGATCCAAATCTGCATGTGAGCAACATGGCAAGCACACAACTACTCATGCAGAAATTCAAAGCATGGCTGACAAATGAAAGAGATTCTTTCCAAAGTGATAAATGAGAACAGTAGAAGGAAGGAGAGGATCTGTAGCATTTTCAGGGCAAGGAATAGGTTTATGTCTATTCTTATGAAGCAGATTTATGCTGATTGAAGTTACAAATAGATAGACCTAAAGGGATGGGCTGGAACCCAGCTTCTTTGTTGTTACTCTTCTGCTGCAATGCTATGAGACATAACTGAGATGGGTGGAAAACAGGACATAAATGGGCTGGGTGCTCATAATGCTGTGTCAAGCACTTAATTCAATCCACCACTGAAAATTTACTTTACCCCTTTGAATAGACAAAAAGGGAGAATGGGTGGTTTTTTTTAAAACAGGAAAGAGAAAAACTGTCAGATCATTTCCTGACTTCAATGCTGTTGCTTGTTCTAAATTAACAGAACATTTCATATGTGAGCAAATTACCAAATCTTTAAATATAATTATGGTACCTTTTAAAATATCAGTTCTAATTACATTTTTCTTTGACAAAGTAATTATACTTTAAGAAACTATGATCAGGGCTTTTTTTTTTTCTGACAGATCTGAGTGCAGAAGGTAGAAAAAGGTGTTTTTAGATTATCTTACAAAAAGCAAGCTAAACTTTATATAAGCCCCTTGTCTAGCCCTGTGAAAAAAAGTATTAAAATAGACTAACAAACACAAATTTTAATCTTCTTTGAAGCCATTCATTGATTTCTAATTCAATGTTCTTTAGGACACTGGTGGTCACAAGCTGTATGCTGCATTTTCCTTTGTGCATTTGTTTTCTGTGTATTTAAAATCACAAGTCTGTGCCAAGAATTCTTTGTTATTAGTGCAATACAAATGAACTGAACCTTGGACCTGTTTTTAAGAGGAGGCAACACAGGCCCTCAACTGGTGCTTCAGATTTCAGATTTTCCCACAGTTTATCTTCACAGATATCTATTTCTTTCCTTCAGAGGTCTCTAGCCCTTTCTACTTCCTCTTCAGTACAACTTATGGTTAGGTCACGATAAAATGGAGTCACAGCAGGATAGCAACACTGACATAAGGAAGTGGTCATCCACATTCCTCATGGAACTACCCAGCTATCATCCCTTCCTTGCCTAACAATGCCCCAGGTCTAGGTTTCCTGCTTCCTTATCTCCTACTTGGTTACTTCTGGTCTCACACACTAAATATGTGAAATGGCAAAAGAACACAGGAGTTCTTTTTCCTTCCTCACCTTCCGCCAGCTGGAGAGCTCTATATAGACCATTATCTGTAATCTCAAAGTTGGCTGTGTTCCAACTCTTGAGAGTCAGTCCTGGCAGGTCTTGTTTTCCCCAAATATAAGCTTCCATCTTTGCCTCAGAGTGGTCTCCTTGGTCTTGGTTACTCACAAACCTTACACTTATATCTTAATGAGAAATGTTTCTCTATTCATGTATGTAAGACTCATTTTGCCTCCCTCTGCCTTGAAATTGATCCCTAGGGAACCTGTCTGACCTGCCTGAAAAATCCTTTTCACAAATATTTAAGGGAAACTTCAGCTACCAAGTTCTCATTCCTCATATCCATCCTTTTGTTAGTAGTTTTTCTTCTCTCACGAGGTAAAAAATGTCTATAAAATTCAAATATACAATGAATAAATAAAAGAGTGAAGTGGAATTAATGCATTCATTGGTTAAATTTTCTTCTCTCTCTACAGGTTGGGAAATTTTGAATTCAGTTCATCCAGAACTTAGCAGTAAATATGAAAATCTGTATCTTCCAAATTACAGGGGTGGTTATGAAGAAGAGCAGAGGAGCAAGGACTACATTGGTGGTAATAAGATGAATTCCCTCCCAGGAGCAGATTTCAAATCAATCAGTAGTTAGTTTCCCCATAATAGATATGCCACTATTGTATCAGTTGGCATATTTGACCTGGCTGTCCAGCCAAAGAGCTTGCAGAGTCTACTGCTGTTTAAGACTCTTGCTGACTATATCCTAACAGGCCGAATAGTGGTTTCCAGAATGCTAATAGCTAGTCAATAGGGACAAGGCTTCAAGCTAAGCCCAAGCTTGATTTCTCAGTGACTTGCAGTCCAAGTATTTGAAATCTTCAGCAATAGAGTCTTACTATCTAGTTTTGGTGTGCAACCAAGAGCTTTGGCAATAGCCTGTAATGTTTGGGGAGCATCAGAGGCCTCCCTGAACAATAACTTGCTGAAAGGTATCACACCCTTATCTGGGATTAAAATTTTTCCTGTAATAATCTGTGGCTTCTGAACACAGCACTATCCACAGGATACTTCGGCCCAAACTTTTCTTTAACATATGTATTATTTAGCTAGCAAAGAAGTAGGTTTCTATACGGCTTATTCACAACATCTTTAATTTTGATTAACTCTCTTTCCACACCTTCCTCTCCTCTGTCTTCTCTTTTGACCACATTTAGATGATTTTATTCCCAATATTCTGTTCCTCTACTTACTGTGCCTACTAGATCTCCCCCTTTAGATGCCACTTTCCGCCCTCCTTCATGTCCCCTTTCTAGCTTCCAGACCATGCCTACTAATGTGTATTCCAACTTGCATACAAATGTAAACATGTGAATCTAAGATCCACACATGAGAAAGAATATATGATATTTGATTTTTTGAGCCCAGTCACCTAGTAAAATCCTTTCAGATCCATTCATTTCTCTGCAAATTCCATTTTTCTTTTCAGCTGAATGAAACTCCATTGTATAAATGTACCATTTCTTTATTACCAATCTATCAGCTGCTTCTGGCTTGGTGTTTTGTCCCAGCAATGATAAGATAAATGTTAAAATGCCAAATTGTGCAATACACTGACTCTTTTATATAGGTCTAGATGTTTGAATAAACCTCACTAATGGTTCAGATACTTTGAGGTTTAGTGTGTTCTTCGTTAAATATAGGAAGAACTGAGACTCACACAAACCTGAAAATGGTAATAGAGGAGTGATATATGGAATTAAATTCCCAGGATTTTCATGCCCAACAGAGATCAAACCACTGGACAGCATATTAGTAACTCACAAAGAACAACAAGATCCCAGATTAAGTCATTTCCATTCTTACTCTGTTGCAGACCATAAATGGAGATGAATTTTGTGGATCTTCTAAGAATAAACACCTTAGAAATAGAATGATATGAAAAATTTATAAGAAATAAATAATGTTCTCTTGTTCATCTTGCAAAAACTGAGTCATCTCATTTTTGAAGACTTCTAGATATTATCTTCTGCCTCCTTTTAAATATCTAGTGATGGTTTGTGCATCAGAAAACGACTATAATATGTCTGTTTTATGAAACTGGCAGTATAGTTTGGATTGTGTATCATAAGAAGTCATATATTCTTGAGTTTATACTAAAACTCAACATACATCTTACATTTCTCCTCTTTGGACATTTTTAGATAATTTGTATTCATGGTGAACTATAAGGAAGTCCTATTATTCATATTTTAAAAGTCTAGCAGAGAAGGATCTTGCTTAAGCTCATCCATATTCACTCATCAATGAAAAACAAAGCTCTACAATCCTCCTTAATTTATTACATTGCTTTACTTTCTTCGGAGAGGTGGACCTTTCTCCAATAGTTAAAGTACCAGGCTATATAATTTCTCTTTTAGATAACTGGACCTAGAGGAAAGTTTTCTCCTGATGGAATTCACAAGTATTGAGTGCATCATGAAAATCATAACAGCTTCTCAGCTACAATTCAATATTATTTTCTGCATATTCTGAAAATTCTAAAACAAGTCTTGGTAAACCAATTAATTGTTCTTTTTATCTTTTTCTTTGCCCTTAAAATAAAACAGGGTTATTGACAAGGGTAAACAGATCAATTATGTAATTAAGAAGAATTCAATGAGGCAGGTTCTGGGATACACAAACTATCCTAAAGTCATAAATCAGCTGTCCATGGAAGCTCTATGGAATCAGTGAATGTCTCTAGGGAACAGAATGGCAAATGGAAACATAAATATATTAACTAAAGGGCAGAAGATCCCTCTGGGACAAGCTTAAACACATGCTATCTTTCCTTAGTTTCCAACATGTATAACATATGTAGTCCCTGATATAATCTCTGCAGTCTCTTTGCCAAAAATTTGCTTTTCTTTGAAAGTCTTCCCACCAGAAGGTTTGCCAAACCCATCATCTATGCTCCTGGGAACTTTTGCTCTTACTCTGAATTTCTGCCATCTGTACTAGTAACCCTTCTCAAATTATTGCATAGGTTCCCATCTTTTTCTCCTCAACTTAAGTGTCATGTAGGAAGAAAGAAGTCATCATTTCCTTTTCCGTTCCTCAAAAGTGCTATTAATGTCCAGGCCGGCATTTATCACTCAATAGCTAAATAGATGCTTCTGAGAGAATGAAGAAATAAAGAACAAAGGGCTTATTTTAAAATTCTAAATCCCCTAGTTATCTGAAGGAAAAAATGTCACTACTACTTACACACGATGCACTGAAAAAGTCTATTGCCTGTGTAGTTTTAATTTCTTAAAAATATTTATTTATTTGAGAGATAGACAGAGAGAAAAAGAGGCAGATAGATAGATAGATAGATAGATAGATAGATAGATAGATAGATAGATGATAGATAGATAGATAGATAGATAGATAGATAGATAGATAGATAGATAGATAGATAGGATAGATAGTAAAAAGAAGATAGACAGATAGAGTAGATGACTGATAAACAGATGATAGAGAATAGGCATGCCAAGGTGTCGAACACCAGATGCATGCACCACCTTGCACATCTGATTTATGTAGGAACTGGGGAATCAAACCTGAGTGCTTAGGCTTCATAGGCAAGTGCCTTAACTGCTAAGCCATCTCACCAGCCATAGTTTTGATTTATGTGTGTGTATGTTTTTACCTTCATGTTTTCTACCAAGATAACAGTGGATTTTGCATTTGCTTCATTTTTTTCCCCCTATCTTGCCTTGCTGTTCCCCATTAGCATGTATGTGCTTGTGACATGATGGTTTCTGTTGAAGAGTCACCATTGGGCTTTGTATTCAGTTAAACAATGATTAGTAAACTCACATGATTCAACCTCAAAACTTCTCATAAGGTTTTGTCAGTTTCAGCACCATCCCATGACCTATATAGTGTGGGAGTTTGGGCCCTGGGAAGAGTAGGATTAGAAAAGTTAAATGAGGAATAATGAATACTGCCCAAGAAGGAAAAGGTCCAAGGAGGAAGCACAGTTATCTTCTCAGATACTATAGATTGTTATCTTTTTCTTTTTTTTTCTTTTGGTTTTCTGAAGTAGAGTCTCACCATAGCCCAGACAGAGCTGGAATTCACTATGTAGTCTCAGGGTGGCCTTGAACTCACCATGATCCTCTTACCTCTGCCTCCTGAGTGCTGGGATTAAAGGTGTACACCACCATGCCTGGCCCTCTTGTTATCTTTTTTTTTTTTAATAGTGTACTTCTAATTTGGACCAATTTTGTGAATTTCATTGGCTATATTTGCTTATTTTCATATGATGTTTTATCCCCCATCCAAAGAGAACCTTTCCTGTTAGACTACCTCACACCATACTAGAAAGAGTTTATAGAAAGAATATCTAAAGGTCTGTCTTTGAGGAAGAAGCCTAGGGAAGCCTTTAGTCGCATGAGGAATAAAAAGTTACCAACTCAGGCAAAGCCAATCAGGCAGGGCTGCTTTCCAAGATGAAGTCTTTGATGAACCGACACTTAACATTTTTATGAGTTAGTATCAGACTAATGTTCCAAATGCCTTTATAAGCTCGGGAAGAAGAGACCTATTCAGTGATGATTTGGTAAAGATCATTTTCAAACTTGGAGGAATTTCAAGTGAATAAAAATGAGTTTCATAAAGCTTGGTTCCCTATAGGACTCATTATATGATCATGCTCTTTTTCTTTGAACTATGTTTGTTATAAAATTAGTGTTAAATATTTGTATATAAATAGAAAGACTACTTGTTCCCATGAAAATGTGTTTGTGTGTGTGTGTATTCTCCTACTTTAATAACACATGCCATGTTGTGATTATGGAATCATGTTTGCATTACTCATAAGAATTTTTTAATCACTTGAGCAGCTGTAGTAGTGTTTATCTTACTCATTTTAAATTCATTCTATGTTCTATTCCAACAAGAAAACACATTAATATTATCAAATTACATTATTTTACTGTGTCTGTGTCAGCTTTCCACCACTGTAACTAACCTGTAATACTCAGCTTTATAAACTTTATAAGAAAAAAAGGTTCACAGTTTTAGATGTTTCAGTCAGCCCTGTAGGGTTGTTTTTTTTTTTTTTTTTTTTTTGCTTGTTTTTTTGTCACCACCAGGAACTACTATAACCATTAAACAATTGTCCACTTCAATTGAGGTTTTGGTTTACTTGAGGTGTATGGGTGTATGACTGAATGTTTCATAGGACTACATTTCTAGTTGTTCCTAAAAATGAGTTCAAAAATATTACAGTCAGGCTGGTGAAATGGCTTAGCGGTTAAAGTGTTTGCCTACAAAGCCTAAGGACCCCAGTTTGATTCCCCAGGACCCATGTAAGCCAGATTCACAAGGGAGTGCATGCATCTGGAGTGTGTTGCGAGTGACTAAAGGCCCTGGCATGTACCCATTCTCTCTCTCTTTCTCTCTATCTGCCTCTCTTTTTCTCTCTCTCAAAAAAAAATATTTAAAAAATATTACAGTACTATAAGGCTTTGAAGAAAAAAAATTGTGTAAAAGCTATTTTAAAATGTTGACCTGTTGGTGCATCTAGTTTATGTATGACAAAAGTCTTTCGCAAAGTATTACATGAATATTTAATATCAGAAAAGACACAGTTCCATTAAGGAAAACATGAAAGCAGAGTTATCCGAATACCACTACCATGAAAAATCCAAGTTCATTAAACGCCTTTTCAGTCCAATCCTAGAGCTGCTTTAAAAAGATTATAATCATGGCTCTGAATGGCTTAGAAGTATCTCTAATATTACTTATGAGGCAGAAGTAGGATTGTGGTGAGATTGAGGCCACCCTGTGACAACACAGTGAACTCCAGGTCAGCCTGGGCTAGAGGAAGACCCTACCACAAAAAAAAAAAAAAAAAAAAAAAAAAATTGATTTTACCAAGTGGAAAAATTAAAAACACAAACAAAAAAAAGGGTGGAGGGAGTGGAAAGTGACTCTGAATTTTAGGAAGTCTCATGACTTGCCCCTATGCCTAGTCTATAATTATATCATTAGGATATAAATTATAAAAATATCTTATAAAAATATCTTAAAGTACAAAGAAAAAAACTTGAAGAAGCATATTGTAACTAGGACAAGTTTTCAAAAATATTTTAGATATATCTATTCATGGTGGTGTCCAAATCTAAAATTCTAAGAACATTCTAAGAATGATGGGGGAAATGGAGATTAATCCCAAGACTACAGATCCTGGAGTTATAGTGCCCAAGGGAAAAAGAAGAATGAACCCTGGTTCAAGGAGAAAGAGAGAGAAATCAATTCACCATTACTCTGTTTATACTTCATCTGGTTCCCCAGTTGATAATATGGTTGAGACACACTTTAAGATGGATCTTCCCCTATTTACTCCTCTAAGAGTCACATATCCACCTCCTTGGGAAATACTGTCACTGACACATTAAAAAATATGGGCTTCCCAGAATTCACTACTTCAGTCAAGATGACACCTAAAATTAACCATGGCATATTTCATTTCTTCCTCTCATTCCTTGTCCCTTTTTCCAAACTGAATTAATTCTAAATGTATGCATCTAGTTTTGAATTCTGGAGCTATTTCTACTCTAAAAAGGTTTATAAGTTACAAATTCAGTAACTAACATCTGTAGTCCATGGTATGAATTCATATTAAAAAAATTGCTAGCCTTTATTGGACACATATATGCTATAAAAACAATCTGAAAAGGCAGATGATATTTTTATCCTCACTTAATAAGTGAGAAAAATAAGATTAGCCTAGAAAGTTTAAGAAATTTACTCTAGGCTTCAAAATTAGGAAGTAGAAGAACTGCCAGAGGTGACCAAGGTCATTAACTTAACCATTCTGCTATTCTGCCTCCCAAAAGATAAGGGGCATGAGCATCAGACCTCCTCTGGTACTTCATTAACATTCCTCCTACTACTAAAGGCATAGTCATGATTTTATCTCCTTTTAACATATCACTTACAAGGTTGTTTAAATCCTTTAATATATTAAATATTTAATTAACTCTATTACAGCATCTCCCTGAGGCAAATAGCATGTATAATTGTTATGTTGGTTAAAAATAAGAGCAAAGGGGAGCTTAGGCGTAAATTAACAATAATAAAACAGACCATTACATTTTCATACCTGCACATTAACATGGATAACTCCCTTCAAGTAAAATTGTAAGGTGATTAATAGAAATAGTCTCTATAGATGACCTTAGTGGTCACATTTTAACTCAATCCCCACACAGCCAAAATGACCAGTCAACCCATTAAATATAAGGTTATCATTCTCATCCATTATTTCTCAAAGTGTCAGCTAAGAGTCTTGCATCTGAATCACCTGAGGGTTTAGGTTTAGATGGAGAATCTAGTGTTCATATGAATTATTGTTCTGCATTTTAGCAAGCATTTCCAAGCAACTCTGGAATAAAATTCCAAAATTCTTTCAGCTTTGTCCTTATTCACAATAAAATATTATTTCTACTAAATAACAGTGGAGAATTTATTCCTGTATCAATCTGCAAACATATTGAAAGTTGAAATCATGATTGAGCCAATAATCATTCCACTATTAAACAGAACAACCATCGTAAAACTGGGCCTCACCACTGTTTAAGGTTAAATGATCTTTAAAAGGGTGGACTACATTTTTTATTTTTAAAGTCTGTTTTCAGCTATTGTATATGTATGTGTGTGCATCAATAATCTTTTTTTGTTGTTGTTGTTTTGGTTTTTTCGAGGTAGCGTCTCACTGTAGCCCAGGATGACCTGGAATTCACTCTGTAGTCTCAGGGTGGCCTTGAAGCATCAATAATCTTTAACAACCATTCTTAGTAATTCTAGAAAAGATATTAAAGGGATTTATTTTAAAACATAGTTGAAAACTAACCTATGCACTCTCAAAACATACTGGTGCCTTCCATTTCCTAACCAAAAGAGATTTTCAGGGGCTGGGGAAATAAATTAGCAGTTAAGGAATTTGGCTATGAAGTCAAAAGACCAAGGTTTGATCCTCCAGGACCCACATAAGCCAGATGCACAAGATGGCACATGAGTCTGCAATGGCTGGAGGCCCTGGCACACCCATTTTCTCTCTCTCTCTCTCTCCCTCTCTCTCTCTTTCTGTCTCCTTTCTTTCTCTCTCAAAATGTATAAATCGATGAATAAAATTTTTAAGAATAAGAAATTTGCAATATGAGAGTTTCCACTAAGATGAGAAAAATGTTTGTCAGTAGGATATTAACACTACTGCCAATATACCTGGTATTCTAAGCCTCTTCCAGCCAACAGCAGAACATTTATCACTTTATATACCATATTCGTTACTTTCCTATTGCTTTGGTCAAACATCTGGCGAGAAGCAACTTAAGGAAGAAAGGGTTTATTTCAGTTTACAGCTTTCAAGGCTATAATATGTCATGGCGGGGGAGGCATCAAAGCAGGAGCTTGAGGCAGATGGTCACATTCGGTCCACAGTAAAGAGGCAGAGAGTGAATGCCAGTGCTCAGCTTGTTTTCACCTTTTCAGTTCAGGACCCCATCCTAGGAAGTGGTGCCATGAACAATTCAAGTGGGTCTTCCATTCCTGACTAACTCATTAAGATAATCCCCAGAGGCATACTCAAAAACTCTTTTCCTAGGAGATTCTAGGTCATGTCAATTTGATAATCAAGATAAACCATCACACATACTTATCTGAAAACTCAAAGTTACTGAGAACTAGCACTTACTAAAATGATTGTACATCTAATTTTAAATCTGAGGTGATGTGCATCTAATGTACAAGGGAGGTTTATTCTAAGGACCTACTAAATTACACATTTAGAAAAGTCTCTCACATTGTTGTCATTGAATTCAGTTCTTTGATCCTCAAGAATAATATCCCAGCATATTATTTATGTTATTCTCCAAAACTGATTCATAAAATATAACTTCAAAGTGATAACCTTAGCATTTACTGAAGGCTAAGAAAGGAATATTTTACTATCTTTCATTTACTCTTTTGTATTTTTTTATTTTTGTAAAAATATATTGTGCTACCATATGGACTTGCAAACAAAGAGATGCCAAACACAGTCTCCTCAGTAGTCAATAGCAGGGAGAAATATTTCTCTCTAGATGAACCTGAATGATTCTACTCATACTACTTTGAGTAGCCAACAGCCCCTTCCATATTCCTGCTTTACTTCACTTCCCAAAAGTTGAGAATTACATTCAATTTTCTTTTTTTTTTAAATTTCATTTTTATTTATTTGAAAGTGACAGAGAGAGAGAGAGAGAGAGAGAGAGAGACAGAGAGAGAGGGAATGGGTGTGCCAGGGCCACCAGCACTGCAAACTCCAGATGATGCATGCGCCCCTTGTGCATCTGGCTAACATGGCTCTTGGGGAAACAAGCCTCAAACCAGGGTCCTTTGGCTTCACAGGCAAGTGCTTAACTGCTAAGCCACCTCTCCAACTGTCAATTTTCAACCGCAATAACTAATTCCTTTCATATGCATTAAGCAAGCATGCTTCACCATCTTAAACTTGTATCTATAATTTCTCTTTTTTTCTTTACTTTTTAAAGTGGGATTTATTACTAGAAGTAACCACTAATGTTTGAAAAGCATGAGCAAAGAGAATTTTTTTTTTTTTGAAAATTAAGAATGTGACAAGATCAACAGAATACATGGAGAAATCAAGCAGTTAGAAAAGATTTCATTGTTCTGGTTTTATGACCACAGGCCATTTTAACTCATAATAATACCAGTAAAACAGTACAGGAGGCAAACAGCATCATGTATGTGGTGGTTTGATTCTGGTGTCCCCATAAACTTAGGTGTTCTGAATGCTAGGTTCCCAGCTGATGGATACTTGGAAAGTAACACTTCATGGAGGCAGTGTATTGTTGGGGCAAGGCTTGTAGATATCATAGGAATTTCCCTTGCCAGTATTTGGCACACCCTCCTGTCACTATTGTCCATCTTATGTTGGCCAGGGGGTGATGTCCATCCTCTGCTTGTGCCATTATTTCCCCTTGCCGTCATGGAGCTTCCCCTTAAGTCTGTAAGCCACAAGCTGCTCTTAGTCGGGTGATTTCTTCCAGCATTGTGAACCTGACTGTAACAATACAGTTAGTAACAGGAATAGGATCATTTGCTGCTAAACACCTGACTGTGTGGCTTTGGCCTTTTGGTGTTGAGTACCAAGAGGAATGTGGAAGGATTTAAAACCTTGATGTAAGAGACACCTTGCAGTGCTGTAAGTACCACTTGATGGACTGTTCCGGTGAAACTGAGACCTGAATGCAGTAAAAACTAGGGACTATGAGGCTGGCTTATGAGGGTGAGAAAGAGCTTTGCTTAGACTGGGCTAGAAGCAGTTTGTGTGAGAGGCTTTGTGTTATGCCCATGTCCTGAGAAGGCATGCAGGGTTGCACTATGTAGAAATGAACTGGTATGAGCAGAGGGATATGGCACAGAAATGAAAATTTTAGGCTGCAACTGCTGCCTGTTCAGCTGCAACTGAGAGATTACAACCACTGAGATTGGGCTCACTGACCTGCACTGGGACAATAGGAAGAATGTACAATCTTTTGAATGGGGCCTGAATGCTCAAGGAATTTCCTGTTCTTCAAAGTCTGTTTTATTTCCCCTGGATTAACAAATTAGCACCTTACCTAGTATTATGGAGTATAAAAAATGCAGAAAAGAGAGGGACATTGAATTTGCAACACGGTCTTGTGTTTTGGAAATGGCCATGGGCAGTGTGAAGCAGGTTTGCTGGATGCCTGCATGGAGACCCAATGGAGCTGTGAGGATGAACAGTGGGTTGCAGTGGAGACCCAGTGGAGATGCCAGGACCATGAGATGGCTGTGAGGAGAGCTGCCTGGCCTGGATGAAGTTTTCCAGGACTGTGAGTAGCCTAGCGGGAGAGACTGAATTGGAATTCCAGATATTTGCTGGTTAGAATTATTGGACTTGGAGCTATAGAATTTGATGTTTGCCCTGTTTTAAATCTTATATTGGTTTAATATTTCTTTGCTATGGCCAATGCTATTTTTTGCAGTGTGAATATTTATTCCATACCATTGTGGGTTTTGGGGGAGAGTTTTTGTTATTAAGGTTCAGTTAAAACATCTTGAATTAAGAGAATGTCTGAACATCATTAAGGTTGATAAAAACTATGGGAACTTTCAAAGATGGACTGAATGCATTGCATTTTACATTATGGATGGTTATCAGTTTATGAGAGCCAGGGGAAGAGTGTAGTCATTTGAGTCAGGTGTTCCCCATAAACTCAGATGTCCTGAATGCTAGATTTCCAGGCCAGGCTTATGGGTATAACAGCAACTTTCCCCTTGCCAGTGTTTGGCATACCCTCCTGTTGCTATTGTCCACCTTATGTTGGCCATGGGGTGCTGTCCACCCTCTGCTCATGCCATCACTTTCCCTTGCCATTATGGAGCTTCCCCTCAAGTCGGTCAGCAAAAATAAATCTTGTTTTCTCCCACAAGCTGCTTTTGGTTGGGTGATTTCTGCCAGCAATGCAAACCTGACTGCAACAATGTACCATACCAGAAATGGTAGTCTATGTCTACAATTCCAGTATGCCTAAGGCAAGATGAGGAGAGACAGCATCCCTGTCTAACTGTGGTAACCACAAAGAGACCTTGTCTTCTGACCACTTGTACACAATGGCATGTATGTACCCTCCCCCACACACAAATAATTTTTAATGTTTTTATTGACAGCTTCTATAATTATAGACAATGAACCATGATAATTCCCATCCACACTTTCCCCCTCACAATCCACTCTCCATAATATCCCCTTCCCTTTTCAATTAGTCACTCTTTTATTTTGATGTCATCATCTTTTGTGTAGGTAGTCATGGATATACTGACCATTTTGTTTCTGGAAGACAGAACCATAAGCAGTTCTAACCTTCCTTTGGCTCTTACCACCATTCTTCCTGCTACCTCTTCCACAATGGACCCTGAACCTTGGAAGGTGTAATAGAGATGTTTCAATGCTGAACACTCCACTGTCATTTCTTCTCAGCACTATGGTGACTTTTGTGTCATCCCAGTAGTCACTGTCATCTGAGAAGAGAAGCTTTTCTAACCCAAAGTGAGAGTAGCATTAATATATGGGTATAAATAATAACAAAAGTGCTGATAGGGAAGTTTAGTGGGCATAATATATGCTTTTAGCCAGATAACAGCAGGCATTATTCCTGTAAGGCTCATGACCTCCCTCACCATGGGCTTTTGACTAGGTTTTCAGTACCAGGTATGTATTCCTTCTGATGGAACAGGCCTCCAACTGAATTAGAGAACGGCTAGCTTACCCCATAACAGACACGTCGTTATTGCACCTGTTGGCTCATTTGGCCTGGCTGGCCAATCTTAAGGCTTGTAATTTCCATTGCTGTTTACCACCATTAATGACTTCTTTCTCTCATAGGGCTGCATGCAGCTTAGCTTTTTCCAGCTTTCTATCAGCTGTTCCACAGGGAGAGGTTCGCAGCTCAGCTCCAGCCTGATTTCTCAGTGACCTTTAGCCCATGCATATGGAGTCTTCAGCAATAGAAACCAGAGTTTTCCTCTGACCTCCACATGCACACAATGGCATGTATGTAACCCCCCATACACAGACACACAGATAAGTGAACAAATAAAACATAGTACTAGAGTCAATCTTGAATGAAACTTTGCATTCAAATTAAAATTTTGTTTGGACCCTAAGGTACTGAGTTTAGCATTTTCTAATTTTATTTAACATACAAAATATGTAATTTCTTTATAACATTTCCAAATAAAATTTGTTTTGCTTTTGTTGATTTTTCTGCTCCATTTTCTTCCATCCTGTTGAATTACCTTTCACCTTTCCATCCATACCACCCACCTCCTTTTTACTTTCATGTTGCATGTGTCCTATTGTTTCCCTTTTCTTCACCTTTCTCCACCTCTTATGATCTTCTTTATGGTTCATAATCTATACCCACACTAATGCACACACACACACACACACACACACACACACACACACACACACATATAACATCAGATGTCACATATGAGCAAAATAATCCCACTGGTGTAATAGGGGCATGAATGTTATGAGAGTAACCACAGGCTATCAGATTGGATTTGAAGGCCATTCCACAGGAAGAATTTTATGCCCAGTACTATAACTAGTCAAACAGAATACTCTGTAGGAAGTTTCAAAATGGATCAAGGAGAGGAAAGAATATCTAAACATGAAGAAGCAAAGACATATCTAATACAGTAAACAAAGAGAAAGAAAAACCAATAAGAAGGCATGAATGGAAAGTTCAAGACATTTGAGAAACTATGAATGATCAAACATAAGAATTCAGGGGCCTAGAGAAATGGCTTAGTGGTAAAGATACTTGCCTGCAAAGCCAAAAGACCTAGGTTCAATTCTCCAGGACTCATGTATGCCATATGTCCAAGGTGACACATACATCTGGAGTTTGTTTACAACAGCTGGAGACACTGGTGTGCCCATACATTTACAAACGTATAGTTGGTATTTTCAACAAAATCACAGAAGAAAAATTCCCCCAAATAGAGAAAGAGATGCCAATAAAGATACAGGAAGCCTTCAGAATGTCAAACAGACAAAATCAGGAAAGAACCTCTCTCCATCCGATTATAATTCAACTACTAAACACAGAAACAAACAAAATAGATGAAAGCAGTTACAGAGTGGTGGTTTGATTCAGGTGTCCCCCATTAACTTAGGTGTTCTAAATGCTAGGTTCCCAGCTGATGGAGATTTGGGAATTAATGCCTCCTGGAGACAGTATATTGTTGGAGGTGGGCTTATGGGTATAATAGCCAGTGTCTGCTTGCCAGTGTGTGACATACTCTCCTGTTGCTATTGTCCACCTGATGTTGGCCAGGAGGTGATGTCAATCCTCTGCCCATGTCATCATTTTCCCCATGGAGCTTTCCCTTGAGTCTGTAAACCAAAATAAACCCTTTTTCCCACAAGTTGCTCTTGGTTAGGTGTTTTCTGCCAGCAATGCAAACCTGACTGCAACATTTGCAACTGCATAGCCTCCTATCTCCTAAACACAAGGGCTGTGAATGACCACAGATGTCATCAATCCCCAGCTACAATGCAGCCAGCACAGTTTGATAAAAAAAAAAAAATCTATCCATTGACGCAAGCAGCCTAACCAAGTCCACAGCATAACTGAGAGGGACTGAGGCATAGGTGAGACTATAAACTATCACAAAAGATAACAAGGCCTTCGTACACAGCCAGGAACATAGTTCTGCACTGAGAGTGCTACTCTCACCTTCCATGTTAGGACTGGTTATATGTTAGGTTTGATTGAGGTATCTTTGGTCAGCGTTACTATTTTCAAATAAGCTGTATTTTTTTAAATTTAATTTATTAGTTTTCTTTTCAGTAAATACAGGCAGTTTGGTACCATTGTTTAGGCTCATCTGTGATCTACCCCCTCCCATTGGACCCTCCTTGTTGATGTAAATGGGTCGTGCATTGTGGAGTTAGCCCCCAGTTATTGGTATGATAAATGGCTCTGCAAATCATGACCCAACATGTGACTCTGACATTCTTTCCGTCCCCTCTTCCGCAAAATTTCCCTGAGCCATGTTGGGTTCATTTTTGGTCTGCTTCAGTGCTGAGGTTTTGAGGCCTCTGAGGCTCTGGCTCTCTAGTTTGGTAGGAGTTGATTTTTCTCTGCGTTGGTCTCCTTCCCCTTTGTGTTGGTATCCAGTTCACAGGAAAACATCACCCTTGCTTGTTTCGCCAATTGTCCTTAGTTTCAGTTGGGCCCCTTTTGAGGTATGTTGGGGCAGCTCACTCCTTAGGATCTGCATCTATCTGAAAAAGAGAAGCAGATTCTCCAACAAGAACCCCAATGGCAACTGGAAACTGAATAGCACACTCTTAAACAATAAATGGATAGTGGATGAAATAAAAAATGAAATTGCAAAATTCCTGGAATTGAATGACAATGAGAACACATCATACCAAAACTTATGGGACACAATGAAGGCAGTCCTCAGGGGAAAAATCATAGCACTCAATGCCTTCATTAAAAAGACAGAAAGATCCCAAATCAATAGCCTAACCATCCATCTAAAGGCATTGGAAAAACAAGAAAAATCCAACCCAAAGAGCTCCAGAAGGAAAGAAATAATTAAAATGAGAGCAGAAATTAATGAATTGGAAACCAAGGAAACAAGGCAATTAACAAAACAAAGAGCTGGTTCTTTGAAAAAATAAACAAGATTGACAAACCTCTGTCCAATTTGATCAAGCAAAAAAAGGAGAGACTCCAAATTAACAAAATTCAAAATGAAAAAGGAGAGATCACAACAGACATAGGTGAAATTGGCAGAATCATCAGGACTTATTTCAAAAACCTCTACTCCACAAAACTGGAAAATGTGGAGGAGATGGATAAATTTCTGGGTGCATATCATCTACCAAAGCTAAACTCAGAGCAGATTAATCACCTCAATGAACCCATCACACTCACGGAGAATGAAAAAGTAATAAAAAAACCTCCCAAAAAAGAGTGTCCAGGACCAGATGGATTCCCAGCCGAATTTTATCAAACCTTCATGGAAGAACTCAAACCAATCTTTCTAAAACTGTGCCACACAATTGAAGGACAGGGAAAGCTACCCAACTCCTTCTATGAAGCTAGTATCACCCTAATCCCAAAACCAGGCAGAGATGCCACAAGAAAAGAAAACTACCAGCCTATTTCCCTAATGAACATAGATGCAAAGATCCTCAACAAAATACTCGCAAACCGAATCCAACAACACATCAAAAGCATTATCCACCTTGACCAAGTGGGATTTATCCCAGGAACACAAGGGTGGTTCAATATACGAAAATCTATCAATGTAATACACCACATAAACAAGCTGAAACATAAAAACCACATGATCATTTCGATAGATGCAGAAAAGGCCTTTGACAAGATACAACATCACTTTGTGATCAAAACATTGGAGAGAATCGGCATGGCCGATTCACATCTTAACATAATAAAGGCAATATACAAAGCTCCAAAGGCCCAAATAATACTTAATGGAGAGAGACTGGAGGAATTCCCGTTGAGATCAGGAACAAGACAAGGATGTCCTCTCTCACCTAAGCTGTATTTTTGTGTAGACTATTATTGCCTGTTTTGTTTCCTGATTTATAGGGTCTTTGTCTTTTTCTTCTGTCATTATTGGGGGCAGGGGCTCACTTATCCCAGGCTGAACTGGAACCCATTTCAAACCAGGATTAAGAGTGTGGGGTAACATACACCCTTAGGAACTTTGGCTTTATTAGATTATCTGTTTGTTTTAATCCTCTCTGTGCTGGTTTTGATTTAATGTGCATATTGCTCAGTTGAATTTTAGAATTTGAAAATAATTTTCTCCACCCAGCCTACTAGGATACTTGCAGAGCATGCAAACTCAACACCTAGGGTCACTTCTGCTGTTACTCTGGGAGTAAAATAGCATTCATACCGGACACCTTAAATTCATACCCTGAAATTATATAAAGTGGGATTTACACATCTAAGAATACTGCAGATAATTAGAAAACCCTAGAATCAAATTAACTCAAGATGCCAAATTTTCTATATTATAATACAAAAAACAGAAAAAATTAAGATAATACAATTCCACCAAAATTCACAAATCCATCAAAAAAGCCCTCCAATAAGGCTAATTTATATAAAATGCCCACAAAGATTTAAAAGAAATGATTATATCTATGTTCAGATTCATACACATATATTAACGCTTTTTCACTTTTGGTTATAGAGTGAATTTGTGAAGTGGAAAGTGGGAAAGTGGAGGAGAGTGGAATTATCATGGTTTATTGTCTATAATTAAGGAAGTTGAAATAAACATAACCAAGGAAGTTAAGGAAATCTACAAAGAAAACTTTAAAACACTCAAGAGAAATTGCAGAAGACACTAGGAAATGGGGGGAAAAAAAAAAAAAACCGCATGTCCTTGGCTTGGAAGAATAATGTGAAAATGTCAATCTTACCAAAAGCAATGTACACATTTAATGCAATCCTATTCAAAATTCCAATGGCATTCTTCATGAAAATAGAAAAAAAATCCTAAAATTCATTGGAAAGCACAAAAAGCCTCAAATAGCAAAAAAAAAAAAAAGGAGGGGGAGGGTAGCAACATAGGGCTGGCAGTATTACCATGCCTGATTTTGTGCTATAATGTAGAGCCACAGTAATAAAAACAGGATGTTACTGACACAAAAACAGACATATTGATCGATGTGACAGAATAGAGGATGCTGATGTAAATCCAGGCAGCAAGAACCATTTGATTTTTGACAAAAATGCCAAAAATATTTATTGGAGAAAAGACAGCCCCTTTAACAATGGTTCTGGGAAAACTGGATATCTGTATGTAGAAGGTTGAAAATAGATCCTTTTCTCTCTCCATGAACAAGAATAAAGACCAAATGGATCAAAGACCATTATCAGACCTGAAACTCTATAGGGGAAACCATTCAACATATTAGCACAGGCATCAACTTTCTGAATATAACCCTAGTTACTCAGGAAATAGAAAACCTAATCAATCACATCATGAAAGTAAAAAGCTTTTGTACAGCAAAGAACACTGTGAATAGAGCATAGAGGAAACCTACAGAATGGGAGAAAATCTTTGCCATTCATCTGACAGAGAATTAATATCCAGAATATACAAAGAACTCAGAAAACTAAATTAGAAGAAATCAAACAACCCAGTTTAAAAAAAAAAACGGTGTAGGGAACTAAATATAGAGTCCTCAAAAGAAGAAATACAGATAGCATATAAACATATTAAAACAAGTTCTACATCCTTGGCTATCAGGGAAATGCAAAATAAAGTTACTCTGAGATTCCATCTCACTTGAGAGAATAGCTATCAGCAAGAGGATGTAGAAAGAGGAACCCATCTACATTGTATGTGGGAATGTAAACTGGTTCAGCCACTATGGAAATCAGTGTGGAGAGTTTTGAGGCAACTAAAAATAGATTTACCATATGATCAAGCTCTATCACTCCTAGACATATATCTTAAGGACTCTTCTCACTATCTTAGAGATATTTGCACATCCATGTTTATTGTCATTCTACTTACAATAGCTGGGAAATGGAACCAGCCTAGATGTCCCGCAACTGATGAGTGGACAATGAAGATGTGGTAAATTTATCAATGGAGTTCTATTCAGCAGTAAAGGAAAAGTGAAATTATGAAATTTGCAGGGAAATGGATGGTCTGAAAAAGATTATATTAAGTGAGGTAACCCAGGGCCAGAAAGCCAAATGCTACATGTTCTCTCTCATATGTGGATCCTAGCTACAAATGTTTAGATTTGTATGTGAACTGGAATAAAAGTCCATAACAGAGGCCAGTGAGCTAGAAAGGGGTTATAAAGGAGGAAGGAGAGGGGATGATTTAAGGATATGATAGCTTATCTATGCAAGTAGATGAACAGATTACTAGGGATGGAATAGCCTAAGTGAGGTCAGAGGAAGAGACTGAGTAAAGAAAGGGTAGGGGGAGGGTTAATCAAAATTTAAGATTGCATGAGTAAACCATACAGAAACCTGCTCTTTTGGACAATTGTACAACTAGAAGCTATAGACTGTTACTAGAAAAATTTCAGTGTCAGGGATGGTATACCTTCCACTGAATTGTTGGCCAGGGTGGTCCCTGATGCCCACACAACATTACAGGCCATTCCCAAGACTCTTGGTTTTCCACCAGGAACAGATAGTAAGACCCTACTACTGAAGACTACACGTGCTTGGGCTGTAAAGTCACTGAGAAATCAATCTGGAGCTGAGCTGAAAATTTCCTCCCTATAGACCAGCTGACAGATAGTTACAGATAGTTGGAAAAAGCTACATTGCATGCAGCCCTAATAAAGAGATATGTCATCAGTGGAGATAAACAACACTGGACACTCCAAGTCTTAAGTTTGGCCACTCAGGCCAAGTGAGTAAAAGGATGCAAAAATGGTATGTCTTTTATTGGGAAAACCAACCGCTCTATAATTGGATTCAAGGCCTGCTCCACAGAAGGGAACACATGCCTGGTATTGAAGACTTAGTCAAACACCTATGACAGGGGATGGAGAGATGGCTTAGCAATTAAGGCACATGCCTGCAAAGCCAAAGGACCAAGATTCAATTCCCCAGGACCCACATTAGCCAGACGCACAAGGTGGTGCATACATCCAAAGATCATTTGCAGTGGCTAGAGACCCTGGAATTCCCATTATATCTCTCTCTATGTCTATTTCCTTTTCTCTCTCAAGTAAATAAATAAATAATTTTTTAAAGCCTATGATGAGGGAGGTCATGAACCCTAGCAGTGTAACACCTGCTGGCATTTGTCTAAATGCACATATTATGTTCACCAAACTGCCCTATAGGCAATTTTCTTAATGTTAATACTTATATATTAATTCCACTCACACTTTTGGTTAGAGAAGCATCTATTTTTAGATGGTAGTGACCTCTGAGATGACTCACAAGGCACCACAGTGCAGAGAAGTGACAAAGGAGTGTTCAGCACTGAAACATCACTATCACGTCTTCCAAGGCCCATGGTCTATGGCAGAAAAGGTGATGGAAAGAATGTAACAGAGAAAGGAAGGACTGCTTACACCACAAAGGAGTGCATAAATCTGGAGTTTGCAGTGGCAAGAGGCCCTGGCATGCCCATAGTCCTCAATCTCTTTCTGTCTACCTCATATTCTCACTCTCTCTCTCTCTCTTTCATAAATAAATAAATATTTTTAAAGCAGTGTGGATCTGGAGAGATTGGTGAGTAGTTAGGTGCTTGCCTGCAAAGCCTAATTACCTGGGTTCAATGATCCAATCCCCATGTAAAGCCAGATACACAAAGTAATGCATGCATCTGGAGTTTGTTTGCAGCAGTTAGAGGCCTTGGCATGTCCATTCTTTCTCTGTCTTTCTTCTTTTTACCTGTTGCTCTCTGCTTGCAAGTTAATTAATTAATAATTTTGAAAAACAGGATGGCCAAGTGTGGTCAGCATTTCTCTCATTTCATGTTTGAGATCTTCAAGCTCCTATCCTCAGATCGTTATAAAATACATATAGATTGCCTATTATACATGTTATTGTAGATTACAGTCAGCCCACATCACTATGGAAAGCAAGACCTTATTCCTTCTACCTACCTGTGCTTTGGTACCTGTGGTGTTTTGTATGTAAAATGTCTCCCATCTTCTCATGTATTGTGATTAAATCTCATACTTAATTCCCAGATGGTGGAACTATGTGGAAAGTTCGTGGAACCTTTGAGAGGTAGACCCTTGCTGAAGGAGCTATATCAATCACATGGGGTGAGTTGTGGGGTGTTATATAGTCCAGCCTCACTTGCCACACTGAGCTCACTTGGTCAACCTCCTCTATACTGATGTGAAGATGTGACCCCCAGCTATCGGTCCCTACCATGATTTTCCTATTGTGATGAAATTTCTCCTAGAAACTGTAAACAGGAAATAAAGCTTTTCCTTCCATAATCTACTTCTGGTTCAGTGCTTTGTTCCAACAACAAGAATGTAACTGCTACAGTATCTGTTACTCTTTTTTTTTTTTTTGACTCTCTTTGTTATGAAAGCACATCACCTTAGAATTTTAATGAAAAAAAAATACAGGTTCTATCAAAAGAATTGTACATGGTAAGATAGGTGTGTGTGTGTGTGTGTATGTGTGTGTGTGTGTGTGTGTAAGTGAAGCTACATTTTAAAAGTTTCATACCCCTTGTACTGAATACTCGATAATGAAAATCTAGAATTGTATTAGTTAGTTGACTTAAGTAAGCAATATCTTACTCGCAAGAAAGCTGTCATTTAATTTAAAAAAGATTTCTAACAACATTTAGGATAATTTGGGCTTTTGGACTTCTGGACTTTTCAATTAATTCTTGACATCTTATTATATTCAGACTTTGGGACAAAAAAAAAAAATTTCTTTCTGTTTTGAAAAAATGAAGCCCTAACCTGCAATATAAAGAAACCTCAGAGAGTTTCATTCTAATAAGCAGAAATGGTGGTATTTTGCTATCCCTAAAGTATGATGAAATCTCTGAAACTGCATAGCCAGAAGCAAAGCTCTCAGGAGGCTAATAACACTTTAACATTTCTCATTCACCTCGGATGTTAATTTTGAAGAGAACCACTAAAAAAATGGCATTCATTAAGATTAGAATCATATTACTATAGAATGGGAAATGTATATGTATGCTTCTTATAAAATGCAAATATTACCAAAGAATGGGTCTCCACTGAGTTCTCTCTGCACCTACTCCTTGGCAGAGTTAACTCTCACTGGTGAGGCTCTTTTACAAAGGCAGTATAAAGTTATTAAGTGGCAGGTACTTGCTATTCTGCTGCCAAGGTAGCTCCACAGATTGTTGACAATTCTATGCACCCCTGATGAAGGCCCACATATGGAACAAGACCAAAGTTCTGGTAATGGAGGCAAACAGGAGACATTTTAAAATTTCAGAATCTGGAAAAGTAGAGGGGGCTCTTGCAAAACATGACCTCTGATTGGAGCTGTCCTGCCCTTAGAATAAGTATCTTAGTACAGTCATTTGAAGAATATGATTTGTAAGAGCTCCTTTTATAGGAATAACCAAGAACAAAACCTTAAAAACCTAAATGACATTTACATTTTTGCCATTATACTTTCAAAGAATTAGTGAAAACAATTTTCTAACAAATTACTGTGTAATAATTTGAAGTTACACTGTACTTTCACAATATTTCCTTTTTGTTGTTATTGTTAGGTTGTTTTGTTTTGTTTTGTTTTTGTTTTTCACTGTAGCTCAGGCTGGCCTGGAATTCACTATGTCTCAGGGTGGCCTCAAACTCTCAGTGATCTTCCAACCTCTGCCTCCCAAATGCTGGGATTAAAGGAGGGCACCACCACACCCGGCTCTCACAGTATTTCTGCACACCAAATATTAGGTGTTTTTCTGCATTTAGCAATTCTCTAAACTGTCTGGATACCAACTCAATGTCCTTCAAATCAATTCAATCCTGACACTGTTATGTTGAGGACCCCCAGGGAAGACCACACAGACATGAAATAGTAGTAAAGGAATCTTTATTAGCCAGCAAAAGACTACATCCAGTACTTGGAAGCCTGAATGCAGTACCAGGCTGTACTTCATGGATCTTTTTTGTGCTCCATGTGTTTTTTAATTAGTTATGTACACAGTATTATACAGCCATGTTGGTACCATCATTAGCCTCCTCCCTGTCCTCCCTCTTCAGGGATCCTCCTCTTTGGGCAATGTTGGTCCTACATTGTGGAGTTAGCCATCAGTTATAGGTAAGAATAAATGTCTCTGTGCATAATGTCACAACATGTTGTTCTAACAATCTTTCTGCCCCCTCTTCTGCAAATTTTCCTGACCCATGATGGGTTCATTTTAGGTCTACTTCAGTGATGAGTTTCTGGGGAGGCTCTGTGTCTCTGGATATCTGCTTTGGTAGGAGCTGAGTGTTCCCAGGCTCATTTTATACAAATCCATAAGACTGCACATCTTAGTTTTATAGTTCAGAAGTTCAGTAATCATAATCTTACAAAACCAAGAGTTAATTTCAGTTGATTTTAGAAAAAAAAAAACAGAAACATTTTGGAATCTCCCCTCCTGTATTTTCCCTCTCCTGCAAATGCAAGCAAGCAGCAGTTAATACAGAAGCTAAAAGTTGCCTTTAATAATAGTGAGAAAAGCACCTTTACCTGGGCACAGGGCAGACAACTGGTCATTGTGTCCTTCATTATCTGGTCCAGTTGGGGATATAATACCTGGGTCTGAGGAGTTTAGTCATCTTTGTGAACTCCAGATGTATAGTCTGGTGAGGCTTGGTCACTAATTGCCTTCCCAGGTACCTAGGAGATTGGGCCTCCCATCTGGTAACATCAGCCATCCATTGTCCCTCAGTACTCTCCTTTTTTGCTCAGGCTTCTTCCTCTGAGGCATAGGTAAGCTTGCAAGGCAGGCTGGGTTCTGGTATCATTGGTAAGGACCTTGAGGGGCCCCACTGGTTCTAGGGCCGCTTCCCAGGCAACTAAACCTTCTGTCCTGTTTTCATATCTTGGGGAGTCTCTCTTCTGATGTCCTTTACAATGGACAATAGCCATCCTTTTTGGTAGCCAAATGGCCTCCAACAGGGCCACAATCTCATCTTTATTTCTTGTCTCAATGGAAGTGAGGAGTCCCCATTCTCTGTATCATGCCCCATGCACATGGGCAGTAACAAGAGCATATCTATATCTGTATATATTGTAATAGCTTTGTCTTTTCCCCACCTAAGAGCCTTATACAGGGCCTATAAGTTCAGCCTTCTGGGCAGATGTTCCCTAGCTTAATGACTGAATCCAGATAGTCTGGTCTCTGGTGACAACTGCTGCCCCTGCATACCTGAGGCCATCCTGAACAAAGCTGCTCCCATCTGTGAACAATACTTCATTGGCCTGGGTCAGTGAGATGTCTATCAAGTCTGGTCTAGTACACAGGATTTAATCAGTCACCTTGGTACAGTCATGTAGAGGTTATCCTGGATCATCATTCAGCAGCAGGCTGGCTGGGTCAAGGGCTGAAGTTCTATAAACCTTATACAGGACTGATCCAGAAGCAGGGCCTGGTAATGAGTCACTTGGGCATTTATCATCCAGCATTCAGGAGTGCCTCTCAGAAGGGTTTCAACTGAGTGGGAAGTACTGAGGACAAGACCCTGTCCTAGGGTTAATTTATCAGCCTCTTTCACCAATATTGCTGTTGCAGCTACAGCTTTCAGGCAGGCTGGCCAGCCTTTTAAATAAATAAGCCATCAGCCATTTCCAAGGTCCCAATATTTGAGCAAAGACCCCTTTAGATATCCCTCTGATTTCATCTACATATAGATGAAAGAGATTGGTGACATCTGGGAGGCCTGGGAGGGCCAGCACAGATGTAGCCACAAGGGCCTCCTTCAGGGTCTTAAAGAAGGCCTTTTGTTCAGTCTCAGTCTACTTGAGAAATTCTGTCCCTCTGAGACTGGCATATAGGGGCTTGGCTATTTCTGCAGATCCCAAGATCCATAAGTGGCAGTAACCCATCACCCTCAGAAACTCACGTACCAGTTTCTTAGTCTTTGGTGCAGGAATCTGCAGGATGGCTGAGATGTGGCTCTGAGACAAAATATGTTTCCCTTCTTCCAGACTTTACCTCAGGTAGGTCACCAGGGGTGAACAGAGTTCAGGTTTTTTGCAGATACTTGATACCCCAGGGCTTGGAACATTCCTAGAAGTCCCTCAGTGATTTTCTCGCATTCCTCCTCTGTCTCAGAGGTGACAAGCAGGTAATCTGCACATTAGAGCAGTGTGCACTCTGGGTGCTTTTGGTAGAATTCTGAGAGGTCCACACCCAGGGCCTCATTAAACAGAGTAGGTGAGTTTTTAAACTCTTGGGGTAGTCTAGTCCAAATCAATTGGCCCACATACCCTCCCTCAGGACTGATAGGTGCCAGAGGCAAAGGAAAGAAAGCATCCTTCAGGTCCAGAACTGTTTTTCTTCTAACTGAAGGATCAAGAGGTCAGTTGGGTTTTTTGATTGTTTGTTTTGTTTTTTTCCTGTTTGGGCACACTGATCCTTTTCTAACTTTGTTCTCCCTGAGAAGGGTCTTTGATTTTTGTCTCTGGGCTTTCTATTATCTGTTTTCCTTGAAGTTGCTTCTACCACCTTAGCCATTTTCTTGTTTTGCTTTTCTTCTGCAGTATCCCTATTGTTACATAATTTTTGAGCAATTTCTAATAACTGAGACCTGTTCATGCCTTCAAATCCTAATTTTTGTAACTTTCTTTTAATGTCTGGAGCCAACTTCATGACAAAGGCAATATTTATGGCTCACTGGTTTGATGAGGCATGTGGGTCTAAGGGAGTAAAGACATGATAAACCTCCCTAAGATACTCCAGGAACCTAACAGGCAATTTTTGAGGCTCTTGAGTCACCTCTCTTACCTTAAACAAATTTGTAGGCTTTCTAGCAGCTGACTTTATTTCTTCTAGAAGAGTTTGGTGAAAGTTGTCCAGATACTCTTTATGTCTATCAGAATTGGGGTCCCAATTAGAGGGAAAGATCCACTCTATTCAAGTTTCCATGTCTGGGAGTGAGGTTGCTCCTGGTCCAAGAGCAATCTTTTTACTTTCCATTTTAATTTGGTCTTGTTCTTCCACCATGAAGAGAGTGGCCAGAAGTTGTTGACAATCATGCCAGGTGAGGTGGTGTGTGCAAAAGGCAGTGTGAAAGGACAGTGATTAGTTCTGTGGTTTCTCAGAGAAAATGAAGTTTTGGGTTTTCCAGTTGTGCAAATCATCAGTAGAGAAAGGAACATGAACCATAAACAGATGTGGGGGTTTCCGAAGGGGCTGAGATGTCCCTGCCCTGCACTGGTGGGCTTCTCTGAGTGAAAGAAGAGGTGCAGCCCCTGCCTCTCTGGGTGACTGTCTCCCATAAACAGATCCATCTCATGTATGAGGTGGAAGGGGGGAACACAGCCTTAGCTTCTCTAAATGCCTATCTCACTTCTCTGTATACAGATCTGTTCTACACCTGGTGATGGGAGGCTGAGTCTGAAGTGGATAAGACCAGATCCCCATAGGATGCTCCCCTGGCCCCAGGACTAGGCAGAGGTCTGCCTGGTGCTTGTGGTGGGGGAAGTTGTTCTCCTCTGGTGGAGCTGAGAGAATTGGCTGTGCTTTAGGTTTCTTCCCCTGTACAGCCTGGGCTAAAAGGACATGAAACCCAGCAAGAAAGCACAAGTTTTCAGTCATGGTGGGGGTGGTGGAGGACTAAGAACAAGCAGCAGTCAATGTAGGGGAACTGATCAGGATGTCTGGAATCAATGGTGACCACACACCAAATGGCATGGACCCCTGGGACTTCTAAAGTTCCTTCATCTGGCCAGCCAACTCCGAAGGCCAGCCAGTCTACCTCACAAAGAGCCCTAGTTTTCCTGGGGAAAAAGAAATACCATGGTCAAAGTCACCTACAAAATCATCTTTGAAGTGTTTTAGCATGCACCTCAAAAACATTTTGGGACAGCTTCCCGAGTTTCCCATGATCCTCTAGGTTAGGTGGATAAGCCCAAAAACAAGTCAAACACTAAAGTGTCAGAACACAGCACACTTAGATACACAGCACCCCTCACATAGAGCAGCTACACAGCACAGTCACTCGGTGGCCACTAGTTCAATTACTCTGAATCACAACCAGGGTGTCCCTCAGGTCTCCGGACACTGGGGTTACTGTTTTATCTGACACCCAAAGTGGCCCACCAGTGAGTTAACTCAAACCAGACCTACCTCCGGAGGTTTTCCAAGAGTCTTTCCTCCTACCTTTGGCAGTGCTAAGTGAGTCCTAGGGACCATGGAATGTCTTTGGTGGCACCTCCCCTCAAGATGGTCTCGAGAGCACTGTTTCCAAGTTCCAGGATCTTAGAAACCCTAGGGATCTCTCTGGGGCCTCAAGAATGTTATGGTGAGGACTCCCCAGGGAAGACCCCACAGACACCGAGTAGTAGGAAAGAAATCTTGATTAGCCAGCAGGCGACTCCATCCAGGACTCGGGAGCCTGAATGCCATACAAGGCTGTACTTCAGGGCTACTTTTATAGGAAAAATCCACAAGATTGAACATCTTAGTTTTACAGCTCAGTAACCATAATCTTACAAAACCAAGAGTTAATTTCAGTTGATTTTAGAAAAAAGCAGAAACTTTTCTGGAATCTCCCCTCCCTACATTTCCCCTCTTCTGCAACTGAAAGCAAGCAGCAGTTAATACAGAAGCTAAAGATTGCATTTAACAATAGCGAGAAAAGCATTTGCCTTGTTGGTGACCCATTGTGTTAAAGCAAGCCAAGCATAAAGTTCAAGTACAGGTGAGACCATATCCTCATGTACTAGCTAAGCTGAACTTCCTTATATAAGTTCACAATGTGGAGTAACATGTCCTGCAGCTTAGGCCCTTGTCACAATATGATAAACATTGAGTTGGCTTGAGATCCACTGGTTAAGAGGTAAGCCCACAAGCCTGGCCCCATTGCAAATGACATTTGTATGCCCAAGCCTCCAATATTTGTGATCATCTGCTACAAATCACAGAGGCAAGCAAACTGGCTTCCTACCACCCATCTAGTTTTCTTAACTGAGCTATAACTACATTGAAATGACTGATTGTCTAATTAATTATCTAATTACATACAAATTCATACTAGTTACACAAAAATGAGACTTAAAGAAGGGTCAGATGATTGGTTCTTACAGAGCATCCTGAGTGACAGAACCTTCTTGTGGGGTGGTAGTGATACAAGTTATGGAGACATGATGAGGGAAGAAAATAAATGGTGAGTAATAGATAAAAAGGTCTGTCTGGCTAGTTGTCCCAGAGCACTTCTCAGAAGAACATCTGGGCAGAACTTGTCAACCTCCAGATTTCTAGACTTTAATCTGAGTTAATCTTTCCTGCTTTGTAAGTTGCCAGGTAAGGGGAGTCATCACAATTATGTTCTTTGGAGGACCATCTTGAAGTAGAGTAGCTTAGAGAAATACTTTGACTACATTTCTGATGGTCTGCTGCCACATAGTGTTCTTACTTCTGAATAATAAAATGCCTAAATGTCTTATTTTAAGGTGATCTTTCTTGAGTATCTTCAAAATCATGGGCTCCCATGACACCTTCCTGTGGTTCAATAATTAAAGAGGCTCATATCACCCATATGAAACTTTGTTTATGTTTACCAGTTAATTAACTATTTAAGGGTATGGTTATGGATGGAGATGAAGAGCCAGATAAAGAGGTAGGTTTCTTGTCTGTCTGGTAAGTTGCATAGTTTACAGGGTCTCTTGCTTATTCATGTGTTGATGAACATATTCAGTAGCTCCCATAGCACTTTCCAGTGCCATGAGGGTTTATCAAGAGAGGACTAACTTTCCTCTCAGTTCCTATGTTGTCTCTTGCTGCCCTGGGATGGCAGCCTGTGGTGTCTTTAGCAACAGGATATTACAATTTAGCTCTATTGGGTAAGTGCTTGGCAATGGCCTAAATTGATGTGGGGGACATTATCCCTGGCCAACAGCTCACTGTGGGGAGTAACCCAATTCTGGACCTTGGTTTCACAAGCTAGAGCCTATGGTTTTAGGATTAAGTTTCCTCCACCTTCTACTGAATCTATCAGTCTATTCCATCCACCTCCCTCAATTGGAAGTTATATCTCATACACTTGTGTCTCAGGGGTGTTTCCTAATGTACTATTTTAGTCTTTAGTTTTGTGTAGTTCTCTTCCCTACCCTCATTTCTCACAGCTAACTCTTCTGGCCCCAATATTCTTTCCCTATATTAGTGTATCTGCTATGCATAAAAATTCAGCCTTATCCCAGCATCCAGAAGACAGAGGTAGGAGTATCACCGTGAGTTCAAGGCCACCCTGAGATTCCATAGTTAATTCTAGGCCAGCCTTAGGTAGAGTGAGCCCTTCCCTTGCAAAACCAAAATAAATAAATAAATAAAATAAACAAAAACAAAATAATTCAGCCTTTAAACTACCCTATAACTGTTATTATCCCAATTTTAAAGATAGAAAATAAGTACAGAGAAATGAAGTTCTTTTTCTAGGAAGAAGCAGAATATGAATTGGTCTAAATCCCTAAGGATATGTATCAGCCACACCCTAAGATGAGCCACATAGATTAGGAAAAAGATGAGGCTATGTTGCCTTATTTTCCTGTGCAAGGAGTAGTGACCTCCAGGTATGGAAGAGACAATAAGAAATTCATCTCTTTATAAATTTATACTAGTTTCCTAGTGAAATGTAGCCTCTTTAAATCCTTTCTAGGGAGATGATGAGGTATACATTATTTAAAAATTAATTAATTATGATGGAAATCAAGCAACAGAGAAGTCTAATATTGAAATTGAAAAGAGAGATAAAAAGTTTCAAAAGGCTTAATTCATAACAGAAAATCACTCAAAACATAGTTTTGATTAGTCAGGAGGTTTGACAGAATTTCAAGACTAATAAAGTAATATGTTCTGATCAAAATGAATTTCTCTTAGAATGTTTGTATAAGTTGAACTCCTCTAACTAAAAATATTTTAATAATTAAATTACCTAAGTCACCCATTACCTATAGTGATTACATTAATCAAATCACTCTAAGGACAATTTACTATGATGAAAAGGTTCTCAGTGCTAGATTGTTTTCATGGCCATTCTTGTTTGAGGTACTTTGGGCTTAATTTCTTCATGACTGTATTATGTCTAGGTTCTCAAGTTTCCAAGCATAAAAAGTGACCATTCTTACTTTTAATTCACTTTATATGAGGATGGTACTTTTCAGAATTCACAATCAATATCATTATCTCAGTTGGTTAGAATGGCATTGATACACAGGTCACCAAGCTCTGTAGGTATAGCTTATGTGTGTGTGTGAACATCATCTTAACCCATTGTCAGATTTGGAAAATAACTCAACAGCTTTGATAACTGATAACTTCATCTTCATATATCAAGGTGACAGCAAAATCTCAAGGGTGAGGTGTTCTAATTAACTTCATTCTCTAGATAACTTAAATTATCTCATCCCTATGTACATTTACAAGTACATCTTTACAAGTTCTTTTTTGGTAACTAACATTTTAATCTGTGTCTGATGACTAACTTTTGTGTCAACTTGACTAGGCTATAGGACACCATGGTATCTGATTGAACATTGTCTCTGGGAATATCAGTAAGGATGTTTCCAGTAGTTAAAACTGAAGGCCTGAGTAAAGCAGACACCCCACCCCAATATCTCAAATAGAATTAAAAAATGAATGCAAGTTGGATTTCCTCCTCTTTCTGTCTGACTACTGAGTTGGAGCACCAGTCTCATGCCCTTGGTCTTTATGGTTCTCAGGTTTTCAACCTGAGCATAGAATGTAGAGCATAGGCTTGCTGCCAATTGGTTGCTTGAATTACATCACTAGTTTTCCAGAGTGTTTGGTTTGCTGATGTCAGATCCTTGGGCTTCTCTAGAGAACTCTAATCTACTGTGGTGATGGATGATTCAAAGTGTCATAAAGTGGGCATTTAAAAAATAATTTTACGGGCTGGAGAGATGGCTTAGCAGTTAAGTGCTTGCCTGTGAAGCCTAAGGACCCCGGTTCGAGGCTTGATTCTCCAGGACCCATGTTAGCCAGATGCACAAGGGGGTTCACGCATCTGGAGTTCGTTTGCAGTGGCGAGAAGCCCTGGCATGCCCACTCGCCCCTCTCTCTCTCTGCCTCTTTCTCTGTCACTGTCAAATAAATAAATAAAAATAAAAACAAAAAAATTTTTAAAAATAATAATAATTTTACAATATTGTAAATTGGAATTTCAAAAAATACAAATAAGTTTAATGTATACTTAGCTCAGGATATACCCTGACAAATGCTTTAAAAAATAACACCAACTTATTTCACTATCAATATCTTCATTATCAGAAAATCAGAAAGCTTGATACTTATTAAAGTATAAATTTAATGATGAGTTACTGAGACATAAAATAATTTGTTTGATACTTAATTCCCCTGATATTTTACCTCACTTAAACAAGTAAAATTAATATTCCTTTTCTATTCCAATTATGGTAATACTCAGCTATTTTGAAAATTAGTTAACTATTTATACCATAATATAAGTGTATGTTGTTATTTATTACATAACTGATAAGAAGCAGCATTTTGACTTCATAATTGTATGTGTATGTACCTGTAGTGTTAAACTACCTCACTTGTGTTGGGCTCTGAAAGGCCCAGGCATGAGACCTAGTGGAACTTCCTGAGCCTAGCTAAAGTTTGGCGACCTGTCTCTGGCCAGCTAGGACTCAGCAAGATGCCTAATGGTTTCTGGCCTGCCACCTCCGCATGGCAATTGTAATTACCATTTCAACAGTTAAAGTTTACTATTGGCCCTTTCCTCTTCCCCAATCCTAAAATCCCCGCCTTTGTCCCCAACATGAAATAGGCAACTGCTCAGAGTAATAAAGCGAGTTGTTTCTGCAAGTTCCTGCATCGAAAAGATTCCCGACTCAGTGTGGTTTTTCTCCGGTGGCCAGGAGAGGTTTCTGAGTCATCGTATGCTCATCTTCCTCCTTCAACCCCTTGGGAGGAACCAGCAGGCCTGGTCCTTCCCTCGGCACTACCTACCTGCCTGGGAAGGAGCCCAGCACACATGAACTGCCTAAACTCAAATGTTTTTGAAATTTTTACCAGTTCTTTCTTGGTTTCACTCTTCTGATTTTTTTTTTTTTTCATTTTAAGGTTTGCTGAACCAAACAATAATTGGGTAATTGTATTTTTACATAGTGTTTCATAACTGTTTCCTCCCTACAACTACAGAACTGACTTTGTAACTTAAGATCTATGTTGTGTTTATATTTATACCCTTAATTCATGAACTAGATTATAGGAGTTTCTTTGTTTCAATTAGCTTTGGTGATGGTGGTAGTGGTGGTGTGTGTGTATAGATATATGCATGTATGTGTGTCTGTATGTGTGTGTGTCCTGTGTATGTTCATGTATGTGAGTGCAGATGTGCACATTCTGTTGGAGGATAACCTAGGAGTAGGTCCTCACTCTCCACTGTGTTTCAGAGTTTCTTATTGTTTACTGCTGCATTAGCCAGGCTACAAATAGTTATAAATAGCAAGGTACTCCTCATTCTTAAAATGCCAACTCTCTAATCTATGCTTTTTGAAGCATCAGCATTGACCTGCCATCAGTAAAATGGTCAGTGATTCTGCTATGCTTTCTCTAGTTTCTTATGGAGGGAATACCCAGATATTATCCAGTGCTCTTATGGTGTGAATGTTCTCCAATAACTCTTGGATAATAATTTGGTCATTCTCCTCACAGCTGTATGTCTCCCAACTGGCTTACTTGGACTTCTCCACTAGAGCTGTCAGATGAGACAGTTGTGGTGGCACACACTGTTATGATATTGCTGAAGAGGCAGAATCGGGAGGATCAGGAGTTCCAGTTGTCCAATAAAGTTATGTTACTGCTATACCTCCATTGAGCTTCCTATTGTGATTAGATATTTTAGTATTGTATTTTTCCTCAAAGATAAATGCTAATATTTATATTACTTCTTGAAACTTTTGTTAGTACTAGGAGAATAACATTTTATCAAAGAAACTGAACAGGTTTTTTTTTTTTTTGGGTTTTTTTTTTTTTTTGGTTTTTTCGAGGTAGGGTCTCACTCTGGTTCAGGCTAATCTGGAATTAACTCTGTCATCTCAGGGTGGCCTTGAACTCATGGCAATCCTCCTACCTCTGCCTCCCGAGTGCTGGGATTAAAGGCATGTGCCACTACGCCCGGCTTCTGAACAGGTTTTAACACACAGAAATGACCTTCCTGATGAAACTGAGAGAGGGAAAAATGCTTTTGTATAAATGGAACTTCAAATGGCAACAAAAAGGACTTTCTGACAGGATGCCATTTCAATAAATGACAAATACCTGGTGTTATGAAACCAGTCAGCTAAATGTTTTCCTTTCTTAACTGCTCTACCCCTACTTGCTAGCAGGAGAGACCACAGATTCTAACTGATGCTTCAAAAAGCAGGTCTGGACTTCTGGTTAAGGTGGCAGTACAGTAGCCCTACCAAAGTAGCCTAGAGGGAGAAATAAACAGAAAAACAGCACAACACACTGTTCTACTGAAAAGTGAAGTTGTATAAGGAATTTTTGTTTTGTTTTGTTTTATTGAGGTAGAGTCTCACTCTGGCCCAGGCTGACCTGGAATTCACTATGCAATTTCAGGCTGGCCTCAAACTCATGGCAATCCTCCTTCCTCTGCCTCCTAAGTGCTGGGATTAAAGGTGTGTGCCACCATGCCTGGTTGTATAAGGAATTTTTAATCACAGCAGAGAAGCAGGAGAGACCCAGAGCTTCTAGAAACCACACATGGAGCCAAAATCAGCTCCCACTGTGGCTTCAGCTGCTGGTCCATTGGCAAGAGCTAAGCACACACCTGGCTAGCCTGAGTAACAGGAGCAGAACCACAATGAAGAGAATAGCTACTCACTCCAGCCCTGCAAAGTCAAGAAACCCAAAGAGGAAGACAACAATGGCAAACTATAAAGCTCCTAAAGAAGACAGCAGGGACCATCAAAGAAGCCCAGGAACTTCAGGCACTCTCCACAACTGCCCCTCCCTCAACCACCAGGACTGGCAACCATTGGCAAACTCCAAGGGATCAGCCACACAGAATCCAGGACAGCCAATCAAAACACCATATACACTGACCCAATCAGCCTAGCTGAGTCCACAGTGCAGTAAATAGGCACACAAGTGGGCACTCAGCATAGGTGAGAGAGAAGCCCTCCCAAAATGTAACAGGGCCTCCTTACTCTGGACTAATGCCTGTCACAAAGCCAGATATATAGGCCACTCTGAAAGTGCTAATTGCACCTTTTATGTCAGGACAGGTTATGTGTTAGGTTTGATTGATGTACTAGTGGTCAGCTTTACCATCCTTAAATAAGTTGTGCTTTGAGGCTGACTTGTGTTGCTATGTATAGTTACTAATTTATAAGGCATTCTGCTTCTGTCTTTCTTGAGGGCAGGGTTTCACTCGGTTCCAGGTTGACCTGAAACCCACTACAGATCAGAAATATCAGCCTCCCAGTTGATAGAATTAATGGTATAGAACAACACACACCATTAGGGACTGTGGCTTTGTTAGATTATCTGTGTACTTAATCCTCACTCTTGTATAAATACTCTGTGCTGGTTTTGATTGAATGTGTATATTGCTCCATTGATTTTTGGATTTTGTTTGCATTTTGCTCCACCCAGACTATTTGAATACCTGCATCGCAGACAAATTCAACATAGGGTCATTCTGCTATTAAACTGGGAATAATGTAAAAGCCACACCTGGCACCTTAGGCTCCAACCCTGAAGATATATAAAGTTGGATTAACACTTCTAAGAATGTTATAGACATTAGAAAACCCAAGCACAAAATTAACTCAATATGCAAAAATCTCTACAATACAAAAAATCAAGACAATATAAATCCATCAGAAATAATCTCACGTGAGACTGATTTATATGAAATGTCTGACAAAGAATTCAAAAGAATGATTATATTTATATTCAAAGAAATCAAAATAATCAAAGAAGAAAACAAACACATGAAGGTATCCCAATAAAACACTGGATATCAAGTTAATGAAATAAGGTCAATATAAGACATAAGTAAGGAAAAAGAAATAATGAAGACATACCAACCAGAAATATTAGAAACACAAATCAGAATAAGTCAAATAAAAGAAAAAAACTCCAGCTAAACATGGTGTCACATGCCTTGCCTTTAACCCCAGCACTTGGGAGGCAGAGGTAGGAGGATCCCCGTGAGTGTTGGTGGCCACCATGAGACTACACAGTAAATTCCAGGTCAGTAAATTCTAGCCTGGACTAGAGTGAAACCCTACCTCAAAAAACAAACAGACAAAAAAAAAAAAAATACCTCTGTTGAAAGTCTCACCAGTAGAATGGATATATGAGGAGAAAGAATATTTAAACTAGATAACATGGTGGCAGATCAAGTACAGTCCAATAAAGAGAAAGAAAATCTAGTAGGAAGGTATGAATAGAGATTTCAAGACATTTGGGACACTATGAACAGATCAAACAAGAATCCAGGGTATAGTAGAAAGAGAAGAATTCACTCCAAAGGTATAGTTTGTATTTTCAACAAAATCATAGAAGAAAATTTCCCCCAAATAAGGAAAGAGATGCCAAACAGATATAGAAAGCCTTGAGAAAAAATAAATAAAAACAGACAAAACCAGGCAAGAACTTCTCCTCTCCATATTATAATTAATCTACTAAACACACAAACCAAGGAAAATATATTGAAAGCAGTTAAAGAGAAATATTAAGTCACATACAAAGGCAAGCCCATCAGGATCACAGTAGATTATTCAAAACAATTTTCTTCCATGTTCTGAAAGATGATGACTGTAAACCAAGATTATTTTATCCAGCAAAGATATTTATCCAAATTAATAGAGAAATAAGGACATTACACAACAAATGCAGGCTAAAGGAATATATGACCACTAAACCAGCTCTACAGAAAATCCTTGAAAGAATCCTCCACACTGGAAAGAAATAAAAACACACACATGAGAAAACAGGAAAAAAGCAAACCATATTCAAGCAATAGTTAATGCAAGGAAAAACATAACAACAAACAAGAGGAATGGCAAGAATGATTTTACACCTTTCAATCTCAATGGCTTCAAGGTCCCAACTAAAAGACAGAGGCTTGCAGACTGGATTAAAAGACAGTGTTCTTCTATTTATTGCCTCCAAGAAACTCAACTCAATGAGACAGTATTGTAGTGAGAAAAGATGGAAAGCAGTATTTCAAGAAAATGTGCATAAGAAACAAGAAGGTGTTGCTAACCTAATATCTGACAGGACACATTTCAAAATAACATTAGTGAAGAAAGACAACGGTCACTTTATCTTGACTAAAGGAACACTCCAACAGGAGGGCATTACATTTCTAAACATATATGCACTAACATGGAGGCTCCCAATTTCATCAAACAAACACTATTCAAATTAAGGTCACAGATAATACCAAACACCATTGTACTGAGTGATTTCAATACCCTACTCTCATCAATTGACAGGTCATCCCAGTAAAATAATAAAGAAGCATCTGTATTAAAGGAATTCATAAAACAATTGGACCTAGCAGATATCTACAGAGCATTTCATCCAAATGCTGCAGAATACACATTCTTTTTAGCAGCACATGGAACATTCTCTAAAACGGACCATATATTAGGACACAAAGCAAATCTTAACAAATATAGGAAAATTGAAATAATTCCTTGAACCTATCTGATTACAATGGAATTAAACTACAATCCTACACTAATACAAGCTACAAAACATACACAAAATCATAGAAACTAAACAATGCACTACTAAATGCTGAATTGGTCAATGAAGAAATGAAGAAGGAAATTAAAAAATTATAGAATTAGATGCTCAGCATGAAATGAGTAGGCCAGATCCCTGTTCCACAGCTTCTCCTAGTTCCCTGGTCCCAGTAGGTCCCCTGTAGCTGTTTTTGAGGGCTGGCTTGGGGTGGCTTGCACCCTGTAAGCTTGCTACAGAAGCAGGCATCTTGCTCTTCCTTCCTGATTAAAGTGCCCTGGGGTCCCCAATTTCCAGATACCCTGTACCAGAGGGTGCATGCAGCTTGGGTTGAGTAGGCCAGATCCCTGTTCCCAAGCTCCTCCCAGTGCCCTGGTCCTGGTACGTCCCGTGGCAAGCTCAAAAAGTGAACAACACAAGGAAGAACCAAACCAAATAAAGCACCTCATCATAGCAGGAATCAATTTGAACCTCACAGTAATAACCTTAAATATTAATGGCCTTGGGCTGGAGGAAAGGCTTAACAGTTAAGGCATTTGCCTGCAATGTCAAAGAACCCAGGGTTTATTCCCCAGGATCCATGTAAGCCAGATGCACAAGGTTGGACATGCACCTAGAGTTCATTTACATTGGCTTAAGGACATCTAAAGCTATATTACAAAGCCATAGTAACAAAAAGAGCTTGGTACTGGCATAAAAAAAAGAAACATAGACCAATGGAACAGAATTAAAGATCCACACCTTAGGTCAAGTAACTACAGGTACTTGATCTTTGACAAAGGTGAAATAATGTAGACTGAAGAAAAGATAGAATCTTCAAAAAATGTGTCTTGGACAAATTGAATGACCATATGTAGAAAAATGAAACTAGACCCACTCATCTCCATAAACATAAATCAAGTCCAAATGGATTAAAGAATTCAGTATAAGACCTGAAATCTTCTCATACTGGAAATAAAAAATAGGAGGCACTCTTCACAATGTAGGAGTGGGGAAGACTTCCTGAACAAAACCCCATTAGCCCAGGAAGTTAAACAATCACTCAACCTATGTGATCTCATGAAGCTAAAAGGCTTTTGCACAAACACACCATAAGCAGAGCCAATAGATACACACTGAATGAGAGAAAATCTTTGCCAGCTATGCCACTGACAGAAGCCTAATATCTAGAATCTACAAGGAACTAAAAAAAAAAAAAAAAAAAAAAAACTAAAAATCAAAAATTAGTCAAACAACCCACTCCAAAAGTGGAACAGAGAACTGATTAGGGAGTTCTCAGATGAAGAATTACTAATAACAAATACAAACTTAATAAAATGTTCATTACCCCTAACCATTAAGGAAATGCAAATTAAGACAACCATGAGATTCCACCTTACTCTAGTAAGGATGACAACCATTAAGAAATCTAACAACGAGCCAGGCATGATGGTGCACACCTTTAATCCCAGCACTTGGGAGACAGAGGTAGGAGGATTGCTGTGAGTTCAAGCCACCCTGAGATTACATAGTGAATTCCAGGCTAGCCTGGGCTAGAGCAAGACCCTGCCTCAAAAAAAAAAAAAAAAAAAAAGCAAAACAAAAAAAATCTAACAATGACAAATGTTGATGAGGATGAGGGGAAAGAGGTCAACTGTTGGTGGGAATGTACAATTGTACAACCACTTTGGAAATCACTAGAGATTCCTGAAAAGAATGCACATAGAGCTAAGGACAGACCTAGTTACTCCCTTACTCGGCATTTATCCTAATTGCTCCATGCATCAATACAGAGACATTTGCTCAGCCATGTTTATAGCTGCTCAATTCATTATACCTAAGAAATGGAATCAACTTAGATGCCCATCATTGGATGAATGGACAACGGAATTGCGGTACATTTACATAATGGAATTCTACTCCATACTAAGAAAAAAGAAAATGATACAATGAAATTTGTAGAAAAATGGACAGGCTGGGAACAGATCTTACTCAGTGAACTCACACAATCTCAGAAAGACAAATGCTGCATGGTGTCACTTATCTGCAGTTCCTAACATGGACTTGCTTGATTTCCTGTCATACATGATAGGCAACACAAGGCTTCGACAATAAGGATGGAAGGATTTGGGGGGAGTGGAAGGTAGGGGGGAAACAAACACTAAATTAAATCCAAAATGAGCTGATCCCATGGAAACCATTACCCTTGGAGACAGCATAAAAGATAAACCCTCAATAGAAGTAATGGGGAAGCACATGAAAAGTAGGGCTCTGGTGAAGGTGGAATGTAGCCTAAGCTTAAAAGAATTTATTTTTCTGTCTCTGACCTGTAACTCCCAGTATAAGAGATTGGTTGCTACCCACATTGAGCTGCTTATCCGAGAGACCTACAGGGTTCCCAAATCAAGACAGCTTTCTGTCAAAGTACTTGATTACCTGTCTGAGGCAAAAGCTAAGACCCTCTTGTTGAAGACACCATAGGCTGCTGACACCGAGCATGGAGAGACCTGGCTGGAATCCCAAAGAAAGCCTTTCCCCACACAGCCTGTCTAGTGCTGGAAAGCACTACATGAGCTACTGGGGGGAAATGACCAACAACAGTCTGAACAACCATAGGTCTAAGCTACCCAGAAGTAAACATCTGGATATGATGTGCACATCAGTGCAATAGTAGCACACAGTCTCAGTATTTAACCAATAGTTTTCTGGTAGACTAAACAATCTGCTCAGTGTAAAGGAACCAATATATGGGATTGACAACCATATCAGAATCCTATGGAGACAAAGATTATGTTCTTCAGTGTCAAGCTGTCACTACTCTTTGGCTTAAAGACAGGTTACATACATCAAATTCTCCCTAAATTAATATTACTTATCCCATTTAAACTATGCTGACTTTATTCTCTATAGGAGAATCTGTTCTTTTTCAGAAGGTAGTGAGACTCAAAGAGATAAAGTACACCTCACACTTCAACCAAGGCACAACTGAATGCACAGAGGAATTTGGGGGAGGATGAGCAAGAGTGCTGTTTGCATGCTGGATCTTATAATCAACACGAGGGTGTAGGAGACAGACCCTGAGGATACTCAACACCTACCAAAGCAGAGATCCAGAGGTTCCTAAGAGTTCATCACTGAAGTAGACTTAAAACTCACCCACCACAGCTCAGAGAATTTTGCAGAAGAGGAGGTGGAAAACTTGTAAGAGTCACAGGTTGAGACATCATGCTCAGAGGCATTCCCTCCCTGCCCCCAAGAAAATGACTACTTCTCCCACAATGCATAAACTACAATCCCATGGGGAATACCTGCAACCCCACTTATGAGCATCCCCATCAGAATGGGGGCAGGGAGAAGGAAAAAGAGGGTATGAACACATGATGTATCCATATGAGACATCTTGTTGATAATAATAATAATAATAAATTATAGAATCAAATGATAATGAGAACACAACATACCAAAACCTTTGGGACACAATGAAGGCAGTCCTAAGAAGAAAATTTATAGCTTTAAATGACTATATTAAGAAATTAGAAAGGTTGCAAGGAAATAACTTGATGCTTCACCTTAAGACCTTGGAAAAAGAGGAATAAGACAAACCAAAAATCAGTAGATGCAAAGAAATAATATAGATTAGGACAGAAATTAATGAAATAGAAACCAAGAAAAAAAAACATACAAAGAATCAATGAAAAAAGAGTTGGTTTTTTAAAAGGATAAAACAAGATTGATTATTTCTTATCAAATCTAACCAAAAGAAAGAGAGAAGAGACAAAAGCAATATAAACTTAGAGATGAAAAAGGCACTATTACCACAGACACCAATGAAATTTAGAAAATAATAAGGACCTACTTTAAGAACATATACTCCACTAAGTTTGAAAATATGAAAAAAATGGATGATTTACTAGACTTATATCACCTAAGAAAAGTAAATCAAGATGAGATAAACCATTTAAACAGACATACAACAAGCATGGAGATCAAAACAGTTATAAAAAAAAATCTCCCAACTAAAATAAATCCAGGCTGAGATGGATTTATAGGTAAATTTTATCAGACCATCACAGAAGAACTAACACCAATGCTTCTCAAACTTTTCCATAAACTAGAAAATGAAGGAATTTTACAAAACTCCTTTTACAAAGCCAACATCATTCTGATACAAAAACCAGACAAAGGCGAACAAAAAAGAAAATTATAGGTCAATCTCCCTCATGAACATAGATGCAAGATTCTTAACAAAATACTGGCAGACTGAATACAAGAATACATCAAATAGATCATTCACCCTGACCAAGCAGGCTGTATCCCAGAGATGCAGGGATGGTTCAACATACAAGAATCAACAATTGTAATTCACTATATAAATAGACTTAAGGAGAAAAATCACATGATCATTTCAATTGATACAGAAAAGGCATTTGACAAAACTGAAAAGCCCTTTATGACAAAAGTCCTAAAGAAAGTGTGAATAGAAAAACATGTCTCAACATAATAAAAGCTATTTATAACAAACCTATAGCCAACAGAATACTAAATGGGGAAAAACTTGAAACTTTTCCACTAAAATCAGGAACAAGACAAGGGTGTCCACTGTTCCCACTTTTACTTAATATAGTACTGCAAGTCTTAGTTATAACAATAAGGCTAGAAACACATCTAAAAGGGATATGAATTAGAAAGAAAGAGATCAAAGTATGATTATTTGCAGATGATATGATTCTATACATAAAGGATCCTAAAGAATCTATGAACAAACGATTAGAGCTGATAATCCCATTTGGCAACATAGCAGGATACAAAACAAACACACAAAACTAAGTAGCTTTTCTATATGCTAACAACAAAAATGCTGAGAATAAAATCACTGAAACTCACCCATTCACAATTGCCTAAAAAAAAAAAAAAAAAAAAAAAAAAAAAAAAAACTCAAATAAACCTAACCTAGGAAATAAAGGATCTTTACAATGAAAACCTTAAAACACTCAAGAGAGAAATGCAGAAGACACTTGGAAATATGAAGACATCTTACATTCTTGGGTTAGAAGAATTAATATTTGCCCTGGCCAGCGGGGAGTTGAACAAGGACTCAAGGAGAAGCTAGCCTGGGTGAAAGAAGGCAAACAGACACAAGAAGGAGACCATGCTAGGTGTTTGTCACGGCCTCGAGAGTTTATTCTTACATGTAGGTTTATATAGGGTTGTAGGGGGAAGGGGACGTGGTCAGGGCAAGGAGTTGTAGGGGGAAGGGGACGTAGTTAGGGCAAAGATCACAGAGTTACTGGTTAAACCGCAATGCTTTTGTTTCTTCATTAGCTACCAGCAGGATGGGGGAGTGTTTGGCCAGGTGTACGATCCCATTGTTTCTGGTAGTTGAATATTAGGTGAGGAAGTAGAAACTTAACTTGCTATATGGCAGTCTCTGTTAACATGGCCGAGGTTTGCTTCATAGCTCCCAACAAATACTATGAAAATGTTAATCTTACCTAAAGCAAGTTAATGAAATGCCCATCTAAATTCCAATGACATTCTTCATGGAAATAGAAAAACAATCCTAAATTTCATTTGAAAGCATGAAGAAACCTCAGCAACCATAAACAATTTTGAGCAATCAAAAGAAGACTGGCATAATTGCCATACCTGATATTAAGCTATATTATACAACCATAGTAACAAAAACAGCATGGTAAAGCCAAGTGTGGTGGTGCACACCTTTAATCCCAGCATTTAGGAGGTAGAGATAGGAGGATTGCCATGAGTTCAAGGCCACCCTGAGATTACATAGTGAATTTCAGGTCAGCCTGAGCTACAGTGAAACCCTACCTCAAGGAAAAAAAAAAAAAAAAAAAACAGAATAGCATGGTATTGGCACAAAACAGACATACAGATCAATGGAACAAACAGAGGACACAGAAGTAAATCCAAGCAGCTACAGCCATCTGATTTTTGACAAAAATATACATTGGATAAAAGGCAGCCCCTTTAACAAATGGTGATCTGAAAACTGGAGAAGATAGATAGATGATAGATAGATAGATAGATAGATAGATAGATAGATAGATAGATAGATATCTTTATCTTTCTCTGTGCACCAGAATCAAATCCAAATGGATCAAAGTCTTTAATATCAGAACTAAAATTCTGAAACTGTTAGATAAAAAATTAAGAGAAGCACTTCAACATATTGGCATAGGCAATGACTTTCAGAATATAACCCCAGTTGCTCAGAATATAAAATAATTAATCAACCACTGAGACCTCATGAAATTAAACAGCTCTTGGATAGCAAAGGACACTGAATAGACCAAAGAGGCAACCTACAGAATGGGAGAAAATCTTTGCCAAATATACATCTGAGAGAGATTTAATATCCACGATATACAAAGAACTCAAAAAACTAATAATAAATCAAATAACCCAATTTTAAAAATAGGCTAAGGAATGAAATAGAGTTCTCAAAAGAAGAAATACAGTTGGCATATAAACATATTTTTAAAAAGTTATACATCCTTAGCCATCAGGGAAGTGTATATTAAAACTCCTTTGAGATTCTATCTCACTTCTGTCAAAATGGCTATCATCAAGAAAACAAAAGACAATAAAATGCTGGTGAAAATACAGAAAAAGAGGAACCCTTTACACTGTTGCTGGGAATATAAACTGGTTTGTCCATTGCAAAATTCAGTGAGGAGGTTCCTGAGAGAGCTAACAATAGATTTAACATATGACCCAGCTGTATCACTCCTAGGCATGCATCTTAAGGACTCTTCTCACTACCTTAGATATATTTGCTCACCCATGTTTCCTAGATATTGTGAATAAAACTCATCCATGCTCTATTCACAATAGCTAGGAAATGGAACCAACCCAGATGTCCCTCAACAGATGAATGGATAATGAAGATGTGGTACATTTATATAATGGAGTTCTATTCATCAGTAAAGAAAAATGAAATTTGCATGGGAATGAATTGATCTGGAAATGATTATAGTAAGTGAGGTAACCCAGGCCCAGAAAGCCAAACACTACATATTCTCTTTCATATGTGTATCCTAGTTACAAATGTTTAGACCTTGTATGTGAATTGAAGTAAAAAAAATCTGTAGCAGGGCTGGAGAAATGGCTTATCAGTTGCCTGCAAAGCCAAAGGATCCAGGTTCAATTCCCCAGGACCCACATAAGCCAGATGCACAAGGTGGTACATGTATCTGGGGCTCGTTTGCATTGGCTGGATGCCCTGGTGCGCTCTCTCTCTCTCTCTCTCTCTCTCTCTCTCTCTGTGTGTGTGTGTGTGTGTGTGTGTGTGTGTGTGTGTCCCTTTCTCTGCCTCTTTCTCTCTCTCTAATATAAATAAATAAAATATAAAAAAAAATCTGTAGCAGAGGCCAGTAAGATAGGAAGGGGCTATAAAGGAGAGAGGAGAGGAGAGGAGAGGAGAGGAGAGGAGAGGAGAGGAGAGGAGAGGAGAGGAGAGGAGAGGAGAGGAGAGGAGAGGAGAGGAGAGGAGAGGAGAGGAGAGGAGAGGAGAGGAGAGGAGAGGAGAGGAATTAAGGGGATGTTATTGTATATGTGTAAGTAGATGAACAGATTACTGGAATGACCTAAGTGAGGTCAGAGGAAGAGACTGAGTAAAGGAAGGATGGGAGGAGGACTAATAACAATTTAAAATGTTATGAATAAGCCATATGGAGACCTACTTTTTCTGGATAGTGGCATACCCAGAAGCTATAGATTGTTACTAGAAAAATTTCAGTGCCACATATAGGATACCTTCCACTGAGTCTTGGCCAGGGAGGTCCCTGATGCCCCCAAAACATTACAGGCCATTGCCAAGGCTCTTGGTTTCCCACCATAAACAGATGGTAAGACCCTTTTTATGAGTACTCCACATGCTAGAGCTGCAAAGTCACTGAGAAATAAAGCTGGATCTGAGCTGAAAACCCCCTCCCTGTAGGCAAGCTGACAGAAATCTGGGAAAAGCTATGCTTCATGCATCCCTATGGGAAAGAGAAGTCATCAGTAGTGATAGACAACAGTGGACACTGCAATTCTTAAATTTGGCCAGCCAGACAAAATGCCCCAACAATGTAATAGTGCCATGTCTGTATTGGGGGAAGCCAACCACTCTCTAATTGGACTGGAGCTCACCCCACGGCATGGAATGCATGTCTAATACTAAAACCCTGGTCAAAAGCCTATGGCACAGGAGGTCACGAACCCAATGGTATAACACCTGCTGTTGTCTGGTGAAGTGCACATATTATGCTCACCAGCCGGTCCTGTAAGTTCTTTCCTCTCTTTTCAGATGGCAGTGACCTCTGGGATGTTTCAAAAGACGCCATAGTATGGAGAAGTGACAGAGGAGTGCTCAGAATTGAAATATCTCTATCACTCCTTCCAAGGCTCAAGGTGATTATGGAAGAGGTGGTGGAAAGAATGTAATAACCAAAGAAAGGAGAAGACTACTTACAATGAACTCTTCCACACATAAATTGGCCTTAATATCTATGACCTCCCAGTGCCTAGTACTACCTACACAAGACCCTCATAATAGGAGAAAAGATGATGATAACAAAATAAAAGAAGCTAGAAGCTTGAAAGATTGCCTAGTGGTTAAGGTGGTTGCCTGCAAAACCAAAGGACCCAGGTTCAATTCCTCAGTACCCATGTAAGCCAGCTGCACAAGGGGGCGCATGCATCTGGAGTTTGTTTGCAGTGGCTAGAGGCTCTGGTGTGCCCATTCTCTCTCTATCTCCTCTCTCTGTCTCTCCCTCTCTGCTTGCAAATAAAAAAATAAAAGAAATAAAAGAAACCAATTGAGGGGATTTGATGGAAAGTGGATTTTTAAAGAGAAAGTTGGGGGAGAGAAGAGAATTATCATGGATTTTGCCTATAATTACAGAAGTTGTCAATAAAAATTTTTTTTAATCAGCAGGGATGTTGAACAGGTAGAGTTCAGCACTACTGAGAAGGAAAGAAATAAAATGTGTTTAGGAACTGGAAAGAGATGTATTCATCATGTAAGATAAATAACAGGATAAAATGTTGTCAAGAACTTAACATGAAGGTAAAAGTGATGATTTGTTCCTAGAAGCTACTTAATGATTATGTCACTCACATGATGAACTTAGTGCTACAGAGCAGCCACTTTGCCAACAAAGCATGGAAGAAAAGATTTCAGATTAAATGCTGAAAAGTAACTACCATCAAGAAAAAGGTGATAAGAAGAAAACTGAAAAGCATTGTTAGTAAAAACAGAAGAAAAGGGATTTGTTGGACATGTAGAAAAGAGAAGAAACAGACCTACTAGAGAGCTCCATCTGGCAAGTAACAATCATGTGCCTATAGTCTTCTCTTGAGTACATGCACTAAGGGGAAAATAAGCTTTAAAATGCTTTTAGTTAAATCACTTCTGAATCATATCCACATGCATGAGGGAAAGAGGGACACCAATGCTGTCAAACACTGCCAAAGTTTATACTCATCTTGAAAATACCAATTAAACCACACACACATACATGCGTGTACACACACACACACACACACACACACACACACCCTACATAACGGTGAGATATAATTAGAACATGACCTTCAAATAGAGCTTACTCACACTTGGTTTTGGTATTTGCTTTCCTCCACAGCCCCCACTCCCAACCTTGTCAATTAAACAGGCAGTTTACTAGATTTGCTTCCTTAATTGCCTGTGCCACCACAAGCAAGAATAAGCTCTTTGATTACTTTCAAGTTAACTTGAAAAGTTGCATGATTGCTTATAGAAAATTAATGTTCAGTGGACACCAGTTTTATCTCCATCCCTTTGCCTCCAACCAACCTGATGCCTTTCATGCCTCCATCCTCTCTATCTCTTAATTCTGCAACTAGTTTGCAAGTATCACAGGTGGTGATGAAGGTTGTTCACCAGAGTAGTATTACTATTCTATGTTCTGATTTTTGTTTGGGCTACCATTTCTGGTTATTTGCCGAGGTGTGGTAACCATAGGAACATCACCAGATAGCTTTATTGATTTTTACAATCAAAACAAAACAAAATAGACAGGACCTATTCAAGAATTTAATATCTTTGCCAGTAAGTAGCTCCCTTAATCCTTTCTCCCAGTGACACAATAATTTTTTTATTTTATTTATTTATTTGCACACAGAGAGATAGAGAGAGGAGAAAGAAAGATGGTGAGAGGAGAATGGGCATGCCAGCACCTCCATCCACTCTAAATGAACTCCAGACACATGTGCCCCTTGTGCATCTGGCTTACATGGGTCCTGGGGAATTGAACCTGGGTCCTTTGGCTTCACAGGCAAACACCGTAACTGCTAATCCATCTCTCCAGCCCACACTAAAACTTTTTAAAGCCATTTCACAAGGCAGAGTCTTTTTAAAAGACTATATTTATTTATATTTAAACATAACTGCATATAATAATGAATTAATTATATTAAAATAACTATGTTATAAAGCATTCTTATATATATAATATATATATATGTTTTATATATATATATATATAAATATATTTCCATTTCAAAAAGGGGAACCTTTTAAAAAAGATTATATATGTAAACTAATTACATATAATTAATGTTATATTAACATATTAATTGTTTAGCTGAGCACACAAAATAATGGGTTTAATTATGGCATTTTCATTCATATGTGTCATTATATTTAGTTCTCATCATTTCCCTTCCCCATTGCCCTCACTTCCATGCCTCTTGCCCCACTGGCTATACCCTTTTCTTACCTCCAGTAAGGAATGGTTGCTTATTTTCATGTACTTCACTATTGTTTCCATGAAAATTGCTCAGTTTGCTCACCATACAAAAAAAATCAATTGGTCATAATTGACTGTGATAGAGAAAGAATTTATTGTAATAAGCCTAGCTCATTAGAGAGTGGCATGCTCTGTGAAGGACCATCTTTCTTAGATGTTGATGGTATAAGGCTGGTTTATATAGGAGATGGGTAACTGAGAATGTTGGATGCCAAATGAGGTACATCTGATTTTAATTGCCTAGCCAAAGGTGCTTTTCAGGTCTGAGAATCTCAAAAACAAGGATCATTATTTCCTGGGGCAACTCTTGTAACTTATTAGTTTGCTAATTGATTAATGTGCAGTTCCTGACATATCACAAATGAACAAGCTAGAAGAGGGAACTGTTCTTCTTGCTGATCATCAAAGTCACAGTATGAATAACTTAACCTGGATATTGTGGAAAGCCAGTATCAAGTGAGGTTAAATGGGGAATTGGGTAAGAAATCTGCCCTCAGTGTCTGGTTTTATTATGTATTCCTTAGCAGGAATTTTCTGATTGTTTGGGAGTTAGCCTCACTGTTAAGGAAAATAAAAAATGTGTCTTCACCCCATCATGTGTGGTTTACTTTGCTGAGCATCCCATTAAGTCAAGGTTACATTTTTCAGTTCTTGAATTTGTCAGAGAAATTTATTGTGCTCTTCACTATTTTCTCACTCTTTTAAGACTTCATACACATAAATTCCACTCCAATAAGCCCTCAACAAGGGAAAATAAAAATAATGAAATACATCAGTCCTCTGGCAGTTGATACTAATAGCCAGACTTATGCAAAACTAATTTCTTAAGTTAAGATTGGTTTATTGTGTGAATTATGGCATTATTATATAATACTGAGTTGTCTTGTTTCTATTCTTGGCAAGTAAAAACGTCTTATATTAAATTATGTACTCTCCATGCCTTCCAATTTTTTGCATGTCAATGGTTATAGAAAGCCCAATTTAGAATATAAATTAAAAATATGAAAATTTTACAGTATGTACAAGAAGATATACAGTGGTGATGTGAACTCTTTCTTGTTCCTTTTAAAGTATATGTCTTTTAAACACTCACATGATAGATAGCTCCTGCATTTTCATAACATCTGAGTTCTGAAGTCCTAAGCAGCAATCAAAGCTACAGGAGCTGACCTGCTGCAATTTTACTGCTGTGACAAAATCAGCCACTTTATTTCAAGTTACACACTTTCAAAGACAGTCTCAGCAGTATACTTCTTTTTATGACTCCATTTTTTGCAACCTTTCCTTTGGACCTTAGCTCATCCATATATCTGAGATTTCTAAATGCAGCAAATTGCCAAGAAACAGTATTATTTTCTTTTTCATCAGTCGAATATGACTCCAGAACAGACTATGTAGAATAAATTGGGGTCAGAGAGGCATGCCAGGCATATATCCTCTGTGACATCCATTTAGAAGTTATGAAAATGGAGAAGTGACACTGTTCATTTAAAAGTACATACATTTAAAAGGAGGAAGGAAGCATTCAGATCACTGCTGAACAGGGTGCTTTGTGAATGAAAGACAAAGGGTTGCAATGGATGCCATAGGCCAGAAGCTTGTGAAGGTTCACAGTTAAAATAAATAGTTATTTCTAATCAAGACCTCCAAATGAAAGGATTCAAAGGCGAGTAACCATTCTGCATACATCCTTTTCTTCCTGACAGAATTCCTGGATCTCATGTACATAAAGGGACTCTCCCACTTGCAAAATAAAGAAAAATCAAAAATGTCTATGTGCAAGAGGTAAGGGAAGAGCTCATGTTCAAGGATGCAGAACACTGACCTGTCCAGAGGTAGAGACAGAGACATTGTTTTTCTGGATGTCTTCTTTTGAATATTTTTTTTATCTGCAAATTTTGTGAGACTTCTTCATTTTTGTATTTTTGTCCTTGACTAAATGTTCAGTGGGAAGTTCCTATATGAGTATATCATAAGTGGAATCCCACAACATAGTCTACAGATCAGAGAAGTGTTTGGAAGATCTTTGTTTAGTCTGTAACACCAGATAATTCTTCTCTTCCCATATGAACTCCCCTGTAAAATATGACTCTGGGAATAGCAATGAGGGCTTCAACTTAAGGCGACAAGATAAAAACCCATTCGACTTTGGCTATGAGAGCTTAGTTACTCACCAGAGCAGGTAACTTGATATGTCATGATGTTCAGAGTTTATAAAATCAAATTTCATCTTCCAGTAAAATGTCCAGGTGATAATGGTTATCACCTAGATGGCTTACCAATATGTTCTAAGGATAGAAACACACATTGAAATTTAATTTCCATAATTCTCTAAAAACAAGAGATTTCCTGAAATTAACAGAGAATAAAACCCATTGGGGGGGAAAAAAAAAGAGCAGACATTTCAGTAACAGATGGCTGCTCATCACACTAGGAAACCAAAGGAATTGCTGATCTATTTCAGCTAAAATGTCTGCTTTGGCCTCAGTTATATGCACATATGTAAATGGTTGAAGTTTTTGATAAAGTAATTGAAATAACTGCTTCAACTGCTGATTTTATTGTTCATTTGTCCTGAAGACTGGGAAGAACTTTAAAAAATACAGACATGCTTTAATTATTCATGAAAAACTTAGCAATATAAGAATCTGTTTTACTTTTAGACTTTACTACTGTGATTGAATAGCAAAATTAATAGAATTATTTTTCAATTACTCTTCAACTGCATTTGTATTGGTATTGCTTTGCTAGTCACTTAAAACCAAGCTGATTTCATATGGGTGATTTGCATTTCTAAGTCACTGACCAATAGCCTCTGCACAAAATGAAATTGAATAGATTAATGCTTATATTGGTCTCATGACCCTTAAACTTTACACTTTTCATAAAACCATCCTATCTTACTCAATTGTCATAATGATTTTGATAAATCATATAGAAATTAAAGATTTGTAATCAAACACTACTGCTTTCTTATTACAAGATGAAGATTTTATTACTTATTTGGAAAAGCAGATACATACATTTATATATAAGAAAAATCTAAGAAGAATAAATAAATTTTCAGAGTTGACAAACTAAATGCTACATTTGGCTACTCATGGAAACAAATAGTTGAAAACAGTGTTATTTATGACAAAACTGCACAAGTCATTTTACAATGTTTGTGCTGGAAAAGAAAAAAGGAGAAAGGATGTATTAATTATACATGATGAATGGCTTGACACTTCCTGGGTGTTATGTTGAAGATGAAGTTTTGAAAGGTTTGCCTGAGGGGTTTCTTCATGCTTCAGATGCATGTGTTTCATAACTAGTTAGCATTTTAAACACTTTAATAAAGATGGCAAGAATAATACCTAATGAATTTTGACACAATACACACATACACACACAAACATGAATTTTTAATGATGGTATGAGAGCTCCATCATTAAGTGGTTTCCTTGTTATGTGAATATCATAGAGTAGTTGCACAATGTAGCAGTATATGTCTGTTACATAATATGACCTCTTTACACAACCAAGAGATGCAGTTCAAAGGACATGATGTATGAAATTTCAACTATAATAATAAGACATACTGTTTTATAATAAATGTTGTCATGATAGAGTACATTCTGAGATAAGGATGAAAATTTAGTAAATACATAAGCCAGTAACATAGTATAACACATATGTTAATTATTATTATCAAGTATTTTGTACTGCACAAAGTTGTATATGCTATACTTTTATCTCTAGACTGCAACCCATAGTTCAGTCCATGCATCTTGTCCAAAGACACACAGAAAATGAGATAACCAGGATTCAAACATACATTATTTGTAGTTCTCAGGCTTCCATCTTAAAGGTCTCTCCATACCCAAAGCTATTGTCTTTAAAAAAAAAAACTGAAAGGCCAATATCACAAGAACCTGTTCTTTTTCAAACTAGATTTGCTTTATTGTACATCTCCACATGCTCCCCTATATTTAAGAAATTTCCTGTTACAAAAGTGCATACATTGTTAGGTATTTATGATGACAACATGATTAATGTCTTCATTTCCTTGCTATTGCAATCCTAACTACTCCCTTCCTGCTGCTAGATAGGCAGGTTTCTGAGGTGCTGCATCCTACCAGCCTTAAGGTTTGCCTTGTGGTGTTCCCCCGCCACCTAGAGGCTCCGCTCTGAACTGATGCTGTGAGTGGGGTCCACTGACAGGGAAGAATGAGCCACTGAGGTCTGCAATCCTTCTTGGAACCCTAAGCATTGCCTGGTTTTAAGATTCTAGTAATCTTTTCTCCTATAAGGACAAAGTTGATTTTCTCATGAGTTTTCAAACAACTAACAAAAGCCAATTTTATTAAATAAAATGTGATGATGATATTTTTATGGTAATGAGTTTGGGAACAGTAATCATATGGAAAAAACAGCTTATTAAAAAGCATTTTTGTTGGCATTTTAGGTCTATGTGTGGCATGTTCTATACACAGTGATCCAACATCATATATGTGAGCAGGGTTTCATCTCTTGAGTTTGTCCAATGGTCAGATGCCTGCTATATAAATTACTAGATGTTCTCAAGTAGCTATAAGAAATAAACATTTCTCAAATAAGAATATGAAATGAAGTAAAGCAACAGGACCAATTTCCTAATATTTCCTTCTATGAAAAATCTAGAGGAAATTTTTTGTGCTGGTGTTACATTTTGTCTGATTGCTCATAATGATGATAGCAAAACAACTGATGCTTAAGAACCTGCTGTGATCACTTTCATGTACTCATACATTGTTTCTAACAGCAAAACAAATCTGACAGTTATTAGAATCATCATTTGAGAAGTAAACAAGCTGAGACGCAGATAAATGATGAAATAATAAATTACAAGGGTAATCAATGCAGCTGGTATTTAAAACAAATGACTCCAAAACTGTATTCTCTTTCCTTCCATCATGTTAATTTGCACATAATAAAGAGCAGTTAATTATATACCCAAAATGATCATGGTAAGTTAATAACATTCATCTGGATACTTTGCACTAGAGATAACTAATAAAATTTAACTTGCTTAAAATTTGATTAAAAATCATTAGAATATGATAAATTTAAACAGTTTGAACTTATTGCTTTGGAAGGTGAAATTGTTTAACATGAAGAATGCCCCAGGGTGAAGACAGTAGAGACTAGCAGAGAGATATGGAGATGGGCATAGGATTTGATCAAAAGAACTTGGGGGGTATTTTTAACCATGCTTCAAAGGAATCCATGCTTCTAAGTTTGTAACCAGTAACTTAGTTCTAGATGAAGAGTTAGATAAAAGGCATTCCATTTCAATTGTTCACCATCTCTCTGTAGAACAGGACTAGGTAGTGTCCTTTCTGGTAGCCAGTCTCCAGATAATTTCGGCTTTTTTATTTTTTTTTGACTCTATCTGCTGTTAAAGCTTTTTGCTGAAATTTATATTTGTGACATTTTGCTCACCTGGAAATACTGCAAGAAAAATATATTATGCTTGTTGAATATTTAATGTCCTAGAAGATTTTTAGGTGCAAATGATGACAAAATCTATTATATTACAAAATATATTATAAATAAAGATAAATTCTAAATATTTTTATAAACTATGTAAGTCATGGTACCTCTAGATGAAATGGGAATATTTATGAATAGTTTGAGAAGTCTGCACAATAAAAAATAGACACAGTTAAGTTTGTTAGCATGTTATCATGGATTCTTGGTACTTTTTAAATTATAAAGCAACATATGGGCATTATGATCTTAGAGTGTTAAATTTAGAAGGACTGTAAATATCATCTATTCTAGTCAACATTACATTTTTCACAGATGAGAAATCTGAGGCCCATAGAGAAGAAAGGATTTCCCAATACTCACAGCACGATAAGGGCAAATCCAAGAACAGATTCTGAGTGTCCTGATTTTTGGTCCTGATCTTTTGATAGATTGTACAATATGTGCTGTCCATGCATATTCTATCCTACTTGCTGTTTGATGAAATCTCAGTGTCTGTTTTTTGTTTTGGTTTTTGTCTTTTTCTGAGCTGTGAAAGGCACCTAGAGCAGCAGTAGGCACTCAATGAGCATCAGCTGGATATTGAATTTCATAGATACACATCCAGCTTCTGCCATCAACTATGTATACCTGAATAGAAGAAAATGCAGTGCAACACTATCCAGACAACAATTCTGACAGGGAAACCTTCTACGTTTTACTCTCCACATGGTCCAAATGGAGAATTTCAGATACACCATGATGATAATACTTATCATGAGACCTCATAGCTCATTGGAAGAACATTCATCTAGTATGCATAGAACTCTGGGTTATATCCCTATCAGTAAAAAAGAAAAGAATAGGGACTGGAGAGATGGCTTAGTGGTTAAGCGCTTGCCTGTGAAGCCTAAGGACCCCAGTTTGAGGCTCGGTTCCCCAGGTCCCACGTTAGCCAGATGCACAAGGGGGTGCATGCGTCTGGAGTTCGTTTGCAGAGGCTGGAAGCCCTGGCGCGCCCATTCTCTCTCTCTGCCTCTATATGTCTTTCTCTCTGTGTCTGTTGCTCTCAAATAAATAAATTAATTAAATTTAAAAAAAAGAAAAGAATAGAGAAATGACAGGAAAGTGAGAGAGAAAGGGAAGGAAGGAGAAAGGAGAAAATAAAGGAGAGTGGAAAGAAAAGCTTTATCCCTTAATTATAATTTCAAAGAATTTTCACAAGAAAGAGAATGTGTTAGGCAAAAAAAAGAAAATAAAGACAATTGATTTAGTAAACTGGCAATCGTAGAACTAATAAGTTGGACTAAAGAGATGGCTCAGCAGTTAAGGCATTTGCCTGTGAAACCTAAGGACTCATGTTTGAGTCTCCAGGTCCCACATAAGCCAGATGCGCTTATGTGAGGCAAGCACACAAGCACACAAGGTCGCACATGTGCATAGGGAGGCACACACATCTGGAGTTCAATTGCAGTGGCTTAGGCCCTGGCATGTCAACTCTCTCTCACAAAAGACCAGTCTACTGGGCTTGCCTCAAAAAAATAAATAAATAAATAAAAAAGAACACACAAATTTGCAGAATACAAACTACTAGTTGATAAATTCAGCCACTTGACAAATAGGTAGTGTGTTCGCTCTAAAAAAATTGAAAAACATAGGTTAAGTATACCTACCTGGGCTGGGTCAATTTAGCATTCATACATAATCAGTGGTAGCTAAGTGATCTTGTGTTAGGATATACCATCTGAACAACCCCCATATGACTCCATCATTGCCTGTAAATGTGAGACTTCAAGGGGAACATCTAACAGGAATTCAAAAAACTCATCAAATTCAACTACAGGTCTCAGTCTCATTCAGAAAAAGAAAAATGTGTCTTCAAACTATACATTTTACATATTCCACTATTACAATTTAAAATTGTGGGCTGGAGAGATGGCTTAGTGCTTAAGCGCTTGCCTGTGAAGCCTAAGGACCCCAGTTCAAGGCTCAACTCCCCAGGACCCACGTTAGCCACATGTATAAGGGGGCACACACATCTGGAGTTCGTTTGCAGTGGCTGGAGGCCCTGGCGTGCCCATTCTCTCTCTGTGTCTGCCTCTTTCTCTATCTGTTGCTCCCAAATAAATAAATTTTAAAAAAAGAATTTAAAATTATAATAACTCTCTGATGTGCAGGCTGTTGGGGCATTGGCACTCTCATATGTTGCCATTATGATGATCTTTTTAGAATATAATTTTTCAATACCTATCAAAATGACAGCATACACACTCCTTCACCCTTCAATCCCACTTTTGTACTTGTACTTGTACACTAAGATGCTGAAATCTTTTGTGTGAGGGTTATTTATGGCAGTGTGAAAATGGAACCTAGGTGTCTATTTACATTAGAATGGTTAAATACATTGTTGTACATTCATATAATCAAATATTTGTGGCTGTGATAAAGAATATACAAACACTTATGTTCTACTATGGAAAGATTTCCCATCAAAAATTGCTAAGTGAAAAAGCAGTGAGTTGTACATGTACTGTGCACTCTCTTTCAAATGATAGAGGAAAATAAGACATTACTGTTTGCCTATGCATTTTATTCAATTCTGTAAGGGTAGATAAGAAATTTACACAGTAGTTAACTGTGGCTTGGAGACATCAGAAGATAGACACATAGGGAAAAAGTAAAATGTGCAATCATTGTGCAGCTTCTTATTTCTTTAAATTTGGAGAAAAGAAACCAGACAACTCTCACTTTGAGAAAAGAGGAGACACGAAGATAGAAATGAAGTGAACGATCTGAACAAACTCAACAAAAGTTTGTCAGAGTACTCACATATGGTCCAGATGTGCATGGCGTCTGAAGAGATGAAGATGATGAGATAGTCATGATGGAACAAAAATCTTAATGTTGAATCTGGGTGTGATCGATCTCACCAGATCTTAAGATGTATTTTGCTTTTAGTGAACAACATACCTGCTGTAGGTAGATAACATGTTAGGGAGGTGCTTATAATTGCACATAAAAACTAAGGCAAATGAGCGCCCCCCCCACACACACACACACCAAGAACCAATGCTGTAAAAGGTGAAAATGTGTGATAGCATTTTTAGTGTGCCTAAGTTTAATGTGGTTTGCATTTTATAATAGGAAGCATTTTTGTTTGTTCAAGACTCTAAGCCAGAAGATAGTATTAGCTCTGAAAACAAAAAGGAAACAAAAAAAGTGCTCAAGACTAATTTTTCTTCTCTGATATAAAACACAACAAAAATTGTCTTTAGCTGTAATATGCATTTCTATATTGTTGTATCATTCGATACATGTTACAGTCAGGTTTGCATTGCTGGCAGAAATCACCCAACTAAGAGCAGCTTTTGGGGAAAAATAGTGTTTCCTCCCAAATCTCCATCTACTGGGAAATGTAAGGTTCGGGAGTGATCAAGGGCCACGGAGACCACCCTGAGGCAAAGATGGAAGTTTTTATTTGCAGGGGGGTGGGGGGACATGAGCTGCCAGGACTGACTCTCAAGACTGGAATAGCCAATTTGGGGTTACAGAGAGTGGGCTTTATAGACTCTTCAGTTGGGGGAAGGTGAGGAAGGGAAGGAATTTCTTTGTTGGGACAGTAAATCTCTGTTCTTTACATTAGCCATAGAGTAAGACCAGAAGTGACCTAGTGAGAGATAAGGGGGCAGGAAATCTAGTCTTGGAACCTTGTTAGGCAGGGGAGGGATAATAGCTAAACAATTTTTTGAGGGATGTGGATGACTCCTCTGTTGCCCTCCTGCAGTAACTCCATTTGGTCCTGACCTAACATTCCAGCTTTTTGTTATTAGTAAGAGATGAAAGTTCATGCCAACCACAAAGGCAATTAGTTGTTATGGGAGAGGCAGTAGATGGGTCTCTTTTCAGGGTAGGTGATGAGGAGGCCATGGTGGCTAGAGGTGGCAGAGTGGTGAGATCAACAGCGTCAGTGTAGCATGTTGTTACGACTTGGTCCTGAGTGAAGCAGAGACTTCTCTCATAATCAGAGCAGTCACTGGCAGACACCTGTTATAGATAAGGTGAGGGAGATGGGATCTGTGTACCCCATGAGAAGACAGACGGGAAAATAAAGGAGCTTGTTATTTTTATCAACAGCTATGATATCAAAACATCAGGTGTAACTGGAAGATGAGCATTCAGAGGTGAGAGATAGAGGGCTTGGAGCAAGAGGAGGCAGAAAGGGCTAAGGAAGGAGGGGGTCAGAGGAATAGCTTTGATTCTGGCTAAGACAAGTGGGAGGAGCTGGGGTCAGAGTAGGTGAAGTTAAACAGGGACAGGCAGAGGCAGAAAGCATGACTTAATGTTAAAGTTTAGTATCATAAATCAGCATCAGACAAGGGGAGCCTATTAGTCTGACTCATTGTTTATACTGTAGTTATATTTTTCTCTTTGAGTGATTAAGACCATGTAGGCTGTCAGAATTAACTGTATACTTTGAAGGTCAATAATGGCTCTGTAGGAAAGACTTTCAGGAACCTGTGAGGAGGACTCTCATCTGCTAGAATAACTCAAGGCCATGCTGACCAAGTGGCTGTCCCTCTTTTGGGAAGCCTGGAGGACTGATTTTCCTCCAGTGTGATTCTCCTGTTGCAGATATGCTGACTTGGATTTCATTTCTGGGTCTCCACATCCTCTGTGATCAAGAAGATAGGTAACTTACCACAGGCTAGAAGTTCAAGTGTCCTATCATCAACTATGGCCTTTTGACCCAGGAGCAGGAACCAAAAGATTCTTTTAACTCCGTTTCCAATTGATTTTGGCTTCTACATATGGTTATTGCTCACTCAGAGAGACTGTACATATCTAATTAGCAGAACAGACTAGTTAAAAGGTTATAGAACATATCTGGTTAGCAAAGCACATCTGGTTAGAGAATGACACAATAGTTTAAAACTATCATGAATAATATTTAAGTTTAGTAGTCAGGTGACAGTGTAAGCTACATCTAGGACATATAAAGCATACACATTCTGTCTTTTGAGTACCTGTCAGTTACAAGTATAGGCAGAACATTTTAGTAGCCCTAAAGACAGTATTTTATCAATATCTTTAAGGTAATTAATTTAATTTAGAAATTGTATGTTAGGAAAAGACAAGACAGTATAAAAACTTAGCATCTGTGTTTGAAAACAACTTTGGTTAGTCTGTATATTAATGTAAGTACCAATTACCCCCCAAACTGGAAGTAAAACAGCAATTTAAATGATTATTTTCTAGGGCAGGAAACATGTATCAATATCTCCATAAGTAATGAACTTAAGATACCAGAAATGAGACAATTAAATGAAACTTTCACTGAGATTGATTATACATAGCTCAAGAATATAATAAAACTTGGTCATTGTTGAGTTAAGCAAGCCTGATTCTAACATTTATTAGAAACAATATGACAGACACAAAGTAATTTTTTTCCATTGAGCATTTTTAAAGCTTAACTAAAGAAATATTTATGACTTTTACATGAAGCTTAGACAAACTATATTAACCTTGTTTGTATACAGTGGATTTTTATAAGACATGAGGAGCTTTTTTTAGTTTTTCTAAGAACAAAATCACAATAAGCCATTTTTTTACATTTGACCTTAGCCAAAAGGCTGAGAAGCAATTCAACAAGTCACTTTTTGTAAGACTTAAATTATAACTTCAATGATAATTGTAAGGAAAGCATAAGAAAAAAGGAATAGGAAACATTAGACTTGATCTCTACAGACAAGACTGCTTCATTGAGACAAAACAGCGAGGGACCTCAGCTTTCTGACAGGATGAAGGTGGAAGCACTGAGCCGGGCTAGGGTGTAAGTTTATAAGGAGAATCCCAAGGAAAAACCAGGCTGTACCAGGTTCAGTTGATGAGAAAAAATTATAGCTGTTTGTGTCTTTGTTCAGAATAGGCTTCCTCTGTCAGGAAAGCCTAAGGGAGAATACTCAAATGATCCCTGGTCCATCAAGGCCATCTAGGCTGATGGAGAGTACATCAATCAGGAAATCGGGAAAGGTGTCAAACTTAAAGGGGCTGAATGCCTCTGTTGTTTCTTTTATTGTCCTGAGCCTTGGGGATAGCCATTAACTCTTTAGTTCCCTTTGTGATTGCAGGGTCAGCCATTGACCCTTCAATAATCATCTAGTAAAACCAGCATGAATAAGACAAGAACCATCTTAAAATTACAGAGTTTTAGCTAGACATGATGGTGCATGCTTATTGATAGCTAAACATCATGGATTTTATATAAATCAAACCACAATATTTTAATATTCTGACATCTGGAAAAGTCTGATATTACTAAAAAGTAGAGTTTACATATTTAAGGCACATTAGGCTACAAAGAGTAAATGATGAACAGAAGTTCTGCTGACAGAATTTAAAATAAACAATAAATCTATATTATATAGTAACATTTTTGGCTTAAATATGAAGGCATGAAAAAATAGATAATTTTTAAGCTTATCAGAAATGGGATATCTTTATATACATACATTTTTGAGAAGATTTAGCACTCTTAAAAGCTAACTAAGATGCCCTGAAATAAAGCTCCTTGTCCTTGCATATGTGTTTGTTCTCCTTGGTGATCACTGGGGGTGCCAAGACCTGGGCATAACAATAAATACTGTTTAATGTTTTAAATGTGGTCAATTTACCTTAAAAAATAGGGAAAAATGAGTGAATAGTTCCTCTGTGAGATTTTTTTTTTTTTTTTGAGGCAGGGTTTTAGATATAATAACCTTAGGAGAGAATTAAATACCAAGTCAATTTTAAAATTTAGTTAAAAGGTTGACAAATAGAAAAACTAGTTAACTTGGTTGGGTACTCTAAATTCAGTCTTTCATGACCATTATTATAACCAGATTAACATCAATGAGTTAAAGGTAACTTTACAACCTGAATACCATAGCATCCTGCTACCAATCAGGGTCATACTTTATTAGTCTGATGTAAGCCCTAGGCTAAATCATTTTTATCTCAAGAAGTCAGTAATCTGATTAAGTACTTTGTCTTTAACTTGTTTAAGCTTACTCATACCTTCATCCACATACTTTTACCTTACAATTCATGTAACTACTCTATAACAATCTTCTTCATCAAGCATTTAACATCCAACATATAAAGTTTTCTCTCCAGTTTCTTTTCTCAGTCATATATTCATCTCATAACTATCAACAAAAACTTATTGTCTTTATCATAAGACTTTTAATATGACCATTTTTCCCTTTAAAGGGCCTTTTGACCTGAATTTTTTAAAGATCAGATTTGACTTATGCTATTAACCCAGAATTAACATAGATTTTGGAACTTTGTTTTTTATAACTTTCCTGAAACACATTTTTTTAAAAAAAATCAAAGCAGACTTAAGTATTATCGTATTATCTGAAATTCTAGAAATTTGTTTACAAATTTAGTATTGAGTACTTTTAAGTTTAAACATAAATCGTGAAGCTATTGTCTGTTAGTAGCTCCATATAAGCACAGAAAGATAAAGTAAACGTAAAACAGTTACAAATTTCTTTTTTTTTTTTTTTTTTTTTTTTGGTTTTTCGAGGTAGGGTCTCACTCTGGTCCAGGCTGACCTGGAATTAACTCTGTCATCTCAGGGTGGCCTTGAACTCATGGCAATCCTCCTACCTCTGCCTCCCAAGTGCTGGGATTAAAGGCGTGCACCACCACGCCCGGCCAGTTACAAATTTCTTATAAGCATAAAACAATTACACATTTCTTATAAGCATAAAACAGTTACAAATTTCTTATAGGAAGTCCCCATAATGACTTGGCATCCATTCATCATCATGCTGGGGCCAGGATTCTGAGACTCCTTATGCTTGTAGTTCTCTGGCTCTGCAAGGCAGGGAAGCTAAGAAAGAGCCATTTTTTCCCCCTAAATTCCAGGGAAAGTTCCCTCGGGACTATAGGCTGCCTTTAAAACCTGTCATTCTACAACTTCTTAAGAGTAGGAGAATCTTGCATTTTTTCTATGATCTTAATTACTTTTAGTGTTCTTTCTTGGAGACAACTGTAAAAATTGGCTATGCCATCTCATACAGTGGGCTTGGTGGAAATCATCCCCACAGTGAAATGGCACTGCTCAGAATAGAAATCATTTTGCAACCTTAGGGCTGTGAGCCATGTACATACTCACATATACACATTCATTTCAAGTGTAATTTTCATATAGACTCTAGACAACCATTACTCCACATATTCATTTATTCGTTTGTTTATTCCGAAGTTATGCATTTCTGTTTGCTTTTTACAACTCCAGAGACTAAAAGCAGACCTTGTTACCAGGCAGGGTGTCAGGAGAGGCTGAGGGAGCCAGCGCTGGAGCCAGAGCCAAGAAGCTGTTGGGGCAAGGTCATCTATGGAGCAGTCAGTTTGGAATTACAGATAGTGGCCTTTATAGGCTCTTCAGTTGGAGGAAGGTGAGGAAGGGAAGAAATCTCTTTGTTTGGGCAGTGAATCTCTGTTCTTTACATTAGCCATAGGGTGAGACCAGAAATGATCCAGTGAGAGATAAGGGGGCAGGAAATCTAGTCTTGGAGCCTTGTTAGGCAAGGGAGGGATAATGGCTAAACAATTTCTTGAGGAATATGGATGACTCCTCTATTGCACTCCTGCATTAACTCCATTTGGTCCTGACCTAACAGGAACCTAACATTCAGAACACCTAAGTTTATGGCAGACACCTGAATCAAACTGCCAAAATACATGATACTAGATAATGTTCAAAATATTTTCTGGGAACTTCTGGTTAAGATAGCAGCCTAGGGAAGAAAAATAAAAGCAGCAAAATACACTCTTCTACTAAAAAGTGAGGGAGATAAGAAATTATCAACTGCAGCAGAGAAGTAGGAGAGATCCATAGCATCACAGAAGCAGGCAGAAGAGGTTCCAGCAGTGGTGGCACCACATCCACATGGCCACAGCTACAAGGCTCAGCATGAACTGCAGGAAAAGCCAGATGAGGTGATTTTCCACTCACACTGACCTCCTCGCAAACTCAAGAAATGTTAATGGAGGATGGTAGGGACCAATGGAGCAGCTCCTGAGAAAGAGGATCACGAGGACCAGTGGGAGAACTTCAGCCACCATCCACAGCCTCCCCTCCCCCAATGCCAGCACCAGTGCCAGCAAGCACCAGAGCCCTGGGGAAGAAAGCTCACCTATACAGCATCCAGAATAGGCAATCAGAACAGTGACCTACCAACCCAGCCAGCCCACCTAAGCCCACAGCACAGCAGCAAACAGGGACCCAAGTGGGCACACAGCATAATTGACACCAAAGCCATCCCAAAAGGTAACTGGGTGTATTAGTCAGAATTCTCTAGAGGAACCGACTGATAGAATTAATTGTATTAAAAGGGAACTTATTAGATTATCTTTTGACAGTCCAACAATAGCAGATTACAGGCCTGAGAATCAAGAAAACTGGTAGCTGCTCAGTCCATGAGTCTGGATGCTTCAGCACTCCCAATATGATACTGAAGGCCTGGAGGTGTCATCCTGGAGAGACTCTGCTCTTCAGTCCACCCTGGTCTTCAGTCCATACTGGAAAGCAGCAAACAGAAGCAGCACCCGCAGCCAGGTGGGAGGGTTGGAAAATACTTTTTTTCCCAAGCTTCTTTTGATAAGACTTCCCCTCTGAGAGAGGCCCCCCACTCTGAGGGAAGAGTTCACCCTGGGGGAAGAGTCCTCTTTTAGTTAGTCCTTCCTGGAAGCAACCTCAGAGACCCACTTATGAAGAATGTCTGTGTATTCCTAAAGAGATCAAGTTGACACAAACTTAACAATCAAAAGTCCACTTGTGATTGTCAACTTGACCCCAAACTGTATCTTCTTACATCATACTTAATTTCCAAATGAAGATAGTAACAAAGTCATAACTCTGCCTAACATGATATAACTATCCCTTGTACAACTGGAAACACACAATCCCCCACTCATACAAAGCAAGGTTTTATGAGGAATGCTCAGCCTCTAATATAATAAGTCAAGTACAAATTCAACAGTGTCTAACTAGTGATATGATCTTAATCAGTATTAGTTACCTAATACAGAAATAGTGGAAGAACAAAAGAAACTTTAAAAAAAAAATTTGTTCATTTTTATTTATTTATTTGAGAGTGACAGAGAGAGATAGAGGCAGAGAGAAAGAGAGAATGGGTGTGCCATGACCTCCAACCACTGCAAACAAAATCCAGATGCATGTGCCCCCTTATGCATCTGACTAACATGGGTCCTGGGGAATTGAGCCTCAAACTGGTGTCCTTAGGCTTCACAGGCAAGCGCTTAGCCACTAAGCCACCTCCCTTCCTCAAAAGAATCTTAATATTGGCAGAGATATGTACAAACATTCTTAATAAGGTAAGACAGAAACACTCATGGCAATTACAGTCCACATTTTTGTAACTGGTCACATGGACTTAGACAGTATTTGTAACTGCCTTCTTCTACTACCCATTCTGTATGTCCTCCACCTTCAGCAAGCACCTCAGCAGGTCTTGGTTTTTTTACCTGGAGGAGTGATCCACACCTTCATTCCTGAAGGATCTGGGCCAATTACCACATTTACTTGATTGGGTTGTTTCAGTTGTCCATTGACTTTGATAACAGGGCATGGTAACACCAAGAGATGCCCTAAAGTATCTCCTACACTCCAGACATGCTCTTCCTTACCTCCATTGTGGAGGAGCAGTCCAATTTCCCCCTGACAGTGTGGATCAGTCACACCTGCTGCCACTGTAACTCCTTTCTCAACCTGTTCACTCAAGGGCATCAGAATCTCATAGTAGCCAAGGGGTTAAGTCTTAGCTCCCAGTTCAATGGAATGTTCTTTGTGCCTCCTGGCAAAAGCACTCCCTCCTCTGGTGTGTCTCTTGCTTTATTGGTATGGCTAAGACTTCCAGTAGTATATTAAATAAGAGTGGAGACAGTGGACACCCTTGTCTTATTCCTGATTTTAGTGGAAAAGCATCAAGTTTTTCTCCATTTAGTATTATGTTGGCTGTAGGTTTGTTGTAAATAGCCTTTATTATGTTCAGATGTATTCCTTCTATTCCTAGTCTCTGTAGGACTTTTACCGTGAAGGGATTAAATGTCCAATATATATCTGTTAGGTCCATTTGTTCTATGACCACATTTAATCCAGATGCATCTCTGTTTATTTTTTGCTGGGAAGACCTGTCAGTGGCAGATCTAATACAGTCCACCAAAGAGAAAGACAAACTAATAGGAAAGTATAAATGGGAATTTAAAGATATTTGAGGACATTATTTAAAAAAAATCAAATATAACAATTCTGGGTGTAGTAGAAGGAGAAGAATTTCACTCCAAAGGCATAGTAGGAGTTTTCAACAAAATCATAGAAGAAAATTTTCCCCAAATTGGGAAAGAGATTCCAGTGCAGATACAGGAAGACTTTAGAACACCAAACAGATAAAACCTGGAAAGAACCTCTCCTCACCATATTATAATTAAACTAGCAAATACACAAACCAAAGAAAATATATTGAAATCAGCTAGAGAGAAAAATCAAGTCACATATAAAGACAAGCCCATCAGAATCACAGCAGATTACTCAACACAAACTTTAAAAGCCAGAAGGGCTTGAATTGATGTATTCCAAATTCTGAAAGATAACAACCACCAACCAAGGTTACTTTATCCTGCAAAGCTGTCCATTAAAATAGATAGAGGAACATGGACATTCCACCACAAAAGCAGTTTAAATGAATATTTGAAGAGAAAATCAGCTATACAGAAAATACTTGAAAGAATCCTCCATGCTAAAGAAAAAGGAAAGCACACATATAAGGAACCTGGAAAAAAACAAACCATACTCAAATACTAGTTAATTCAAGACAGCAAAAGTAAAACCAGAAAAACTACAAAACAGGAAAAATGATAAAAATTAATCCACACCTTTCAATGATAACTCTTAATAACAATGGCCTCAATGCCCCAAACAAAAGACATAGGTTTGCAGACTGGGATAAAAAAGTAGGACCCTTTCATTTGGTGCCTCCAAGAAACTCACCTTTCTACAAAGGTTGGACACTATCTTAGGGTGAGAGGTCAGAAAACGGAATTTCAAGCAAATGGGACTACAAAATAAGCAGAGGTCACTATCCTAATATCTGACAAGGTAGACTTCAGACAATCTCTAGTTAGAAAACATAAGGAAGTTCGTTTTGTATTGATTAAAGGAACATTCCAAGAGGAGGTTCATAAGACAACTAAAAATAGATCTACCATATAACCCAGCTATACCAATCCTAGGCATATATCCTAAGGACTCATCCCATTACCTTAGAAATACTTGCTCAACTGTGTTTATTGCCATTCAATTCACAATAGCTGGGAAACAGAACCAGCCTAGATGTCCCTCAACAAATGAGTGGATAATAAAGATATGGCACATTTATACAATGGAGTTCTACTCAGTGATAAAGAAAAATGAAGTCATAAAATTTGCAGGAAAATGGATGTATCTGGAAAAGATTATACTAAGTGAGGTTATCCAGGCCCAGAAAGCCAAGTGTTGCATGTTCTCTCTCATATGTGGATCCTAGCTAGAGATGATTGGACTTCTGTGTGAGTAGGAAGGAAATATAAGGCTTGCAGTGTCAACTGTTGAGTAACTTCACTGGTGATTTCTCTTTCTTCCATTGAACTGCATGCAGAATGGCTTCTTCCAGATTTCTGTTAGCTGGTCTACATGGAGGAGGTTATCAGCTCAGTTCCAGCAGGATTTCTCAGTGGTCTTGTAGCCCAAGTATGTGGAGTCTTTAGCAATAGGGTCTTATCATCTAGCAAAAGCCAGTAAACTAGAAAAGAGGTATAAAGGAAAGAGAAAGGAAGGGAGAGGGGTACTTAATAGTATGATATTGTATACATGTAAGTAGAAGAATAGATTAATGGGGGTGAAAAGGCCTAAGTGAGGTCAGGGGAAGAGATTGAGTAAAGGAAAGGTGGAGGGAGGGCTAATCAAAATCTAAGAGAATATAAATAAATCATATGGAATCCTACTTTTTTGGACAATGGAACACTCAGAGCCAAATTGTTGCTAGAAAATTTTCAGTGCCAGGGATGGGATACCATCCAGGGAGTTGTTGACCAGGGAGGTCCCTGATGCCCCAAAATCATTATAGGCCATTGCCAAGGCCCTTGGTTTCCCACCAGGAATAGATGATAAGACCCTATTGCTAAAGATTCCACATACTTGGGCTACAAGGCCACTGAGAAATCCTGCTGGAACTGAGCTGATACCTCCTTCATGTAGACCAGCTAACAGAAATCTGGAAGAAGCCATTCTGCATGCAGTTCAATGGAAGAAAGATAAATCACCAGTGAAGTTACTCAACAGTGTACACTGCAAGCCTTATATTTGGCCAGCCAGGCCAAATGAGCCAATGGGTGTAATAGTGGTACAACTGTCATGTGGTGGATACCAATTGCCCTCTAATTGTACTGGATGTCCACTCCATGGGAGGGAATACATCCCTGATACTGAAAACTTAAAACAGGGGTAGTCATGAGCCGTTGGGGTGTAATGTCTGCTGCTATCTGGCTAAATGTATATAGTATGCTTATAAAACTGCCCAGTAAGCACTTCTCTTAATATTTATACTGTTATATTAACACTACTCTCACTTTGGGTAGAGAATCTTCTCTTTTCAGATGGCAGTGACCTTGGGATGACTCAGAAGGCATCATGATGCTGGAAATAAATGATGAGAGTGCTCAGTACTGCAATATCTCTATCACAGCTTCCAAGGCTAAGGGTCTAATGTGGAAGAGGTGGTGGAAAGAATGTAAGAGCCAAAGGAAGGGGAGGACTCCTTACAATGTGTTTCTCCCAGACACAAAATGGCCTGGATATCCATGAACTCACAGTGCCTGACACTACCTACACATGACAATCAGAAGAGGAGGAAAAGATCATGACATCAAAATAAAAGAGATACTCTTTGAAATAGGGAGGGGATATGATGGAGAATGAGTTTCAAAGGGGGAAGTGGGGGTAGTGAGGGCATTACCAAGGGATATTTTTTGTAATCATGGAAGTTGTTTATAAAAATTTGAAAATAGGACTGGAGAGATGGCTTAGCAGTTAAGCGCTTGCCTGTGAAGCCTAAGGACCCCAGCTCAAGGCTCAATTCCCCAGGACCAATGTTAGCCAGATGCACAAGGGGGTGCATGCTTCTGGAATTCATTTGCAGTGGCTAGAAGCCCTGGCGCACCCATTCTCTCTCTCTCTCTCTCTTTCTCTCTCTGTCTGATGCTCTCAAATAAATAAATAAGAATAAACAAAAAATTTGAAAATAAAATAATTAAAAACAAGTGGTTTGAACATTTGTTTTTCTTACTCTTGTTGAATAAAAAAAATCTCCAATGCACACAGGTACCCATTTACAATGCTCACATCCATACCTACACATAAACAAAATAAATATGTACACACATACACATACACATACACCAACCATACACCCTTACAAACTATTTAATGAAATGACATTCATTGTGGAATTTTCCCACTCCCTTTTATTTTAGGTTATTAAAACATTGGTAGTAATATAATATCACCAATGCTCACAGTGAGACAGTTACAAGGAAAAATGTGTTTCTCAGTTCCAGTCATTCTTTAGCCCAGTCCTGCTCTGTACTCAAACTCCCTTTGATATGAAGGGAAACGCAGACTATTCCATACATGCTTACAGATTCCCAACCTTACCAAGCTTTCCTGATCTCTACCCCTGACCATATAGGACATAGGAAAAGAATTTTCCTGCCTGCAAAAATGAAGCTCTCTCAGTGACCTAATGTTCTGCTGCCTGGGGTAACTGTAGAAGGCAAGGATGTGGAAAAAGAGGAACCCTTATACAAAGTTGTTGGGAATGCAGTCTGGTCCAGCCATTGTAGAAATCAGTTTGAAGGTTTCTGAGACAGCTAAAAATATATCTACCATATGACCCAGCTATACCACTCCTAGGCATATATCCTAAGGACTCGTCCAACTACCTTAGAGATACTTGCTCAACCATGTTTATTGCCACTCTATTCACAATAGCTAGGAAGTGGAACCAACCTAGATGTCCCTCAACTGATGAGTGGATAATAGAGATATGGCACATTTATACAATGGAGTTGGAGTTCTACTCTGTGGTAAATAATAATGAAGTTATGAAATTTGCAGGAAAACAGATGAGTCTAGAAAGTATTATACTAAGTTAGGTAACCCAGGCCCAGGAAGCCAAATGTCAAATGTTCTCTCTCATGTGTAGATCCTAGCTACAAATGATTGGACTTCTATGTGAGTAGGAATAAAACTCAGTAGCAGAGGCCAGTAAGATAAAAAGGAGACATAAAGGGAATAGAAGGGGAGGGAAGGGGGATTTAATAGGATGGTATTGTATCTATGTAAGTGGAAGAACAGATTAATGGGGGTGAAAAGGCCTAAGTGAGGTCAGGGGAAGAGATTGAGTATAGGAAAGGTGGAGGGAGGGATAATCAAAATCTAAGAGGATATAAATATCTCATATGGAAAACTATTTTTTTAATTTTTTGGACAATGGAGCACTCAGAAGCCATAGATTGTTGTTAGAAAATTTTCAGTGCCAGGGATGGGATACCATCCAGTGAGTTGTTGGCCAGGGAGGTCCCTGACAGCCCCAAAACATTACAGGCCATTTCTGAGGCCCGTAGTTTCCTACCAGGAATAGATGGTAAGACCGTATTGCTGAAGGCTCCACATACTTGGGCTGCAAGGTCACTAAGAAATATTGCTGGAGCTGAGCTGAAAATCTCCTCCATTTAGATCAGCTGACAGAAAGCTGGAAAAAGCAATGCTACTTTCAATTCAATGGGAGAGGGAGAAATCATCAGTGCAGATACTCAACAGAGGATGCTGTGAGCCTTAACTTAGGCCAGCAAGGCCAAATGATCCAATGGGTGTAATAGTGGTATGTCTGTTGTAGGGGAACCATCTGCCCTCTAATTTGACTTGAGGCCTGCTCCATGGGAGGGAATACATCCCTGATACTAAAAGCCTACAACAGAGGTAGTCATGAGCCCTAGGGGTGTAATGTCTGTTGGTATCAGGCTAAATGTGTATACTATTCTCACCAAACTTCCCATTAAGCACTTCTCTTAATGTTCATATCCATATATTAATGCTACTCTCATTTTGGGTTAGAGAAGCTTCTCTTTCCAGATGGCAGTGACCTTGGGATGATTCAGAAGGCACCATGGTGCTGGGAAGTGACAGAGGAATACTCAGCACTAAAATATCTCTATGACACTTTCCAAGGCTCAGTGTCTATTGCAGAAGTGGCAGAAAGAATGTAAGAGCCAAAGGAAGGGTAGAACCCCTTACAATGTGCTTCTCCAGATATAGAATGGCCTGGATATCCATGACCTCACAGTGCCTGACACTACCTACACAAGACCATCATAATAGGAGGAAAAGATCATGACATCAAAAAAAAAAAAGAGAGAGAGAGACTGATTGAGAGGGGGTTGGGATATGATGGAGAGTGGAGTTTCAAAGGGGAAAGTAGGGAGAGGGAGGGAATAACCATGGAATATTGCTTACAATTATGGAATTTGTCAATAAAAATAAAAATTTGCTGGGTGTGGTGGTGCACGCCTTTAATCCCAGCACTCAGGAGGCAGAGGTAGGAGGATTGCCATGAGTTCGAGGCCACCCTGAGACTCCAAAGTGAATTTCAGGTCAGCCTGGGCTACAGTGAGACCCTACCTCAAAAAACCAAAAGAATAAATAAATAAATAAAAATAAAAATGTATTCAAAAAGTTCTCTGGACATATCCAAAGTGCAATTAAGTGAGCAGGTTATTTATAACCACTATGGTTCACAGATTGATAAGAAACACAGCCCTAATTAACATGTTTTCAGACCACCATTACAGCTGACTGGTGAACCTGTGATCAAAAAACCAACCAAACATTTTGGATTCATTCAGACTCTCCACAATTATACAGATAGAATTTTCAGATTCATTTTAACCACTGTCTAACTAACATTGCTCCTTTTCATAAAATTTCTCTTGCTAAAACGCTTGACTTTTTAATCTTCATCAAGTGGAGATAAAAAGTAAACACAGGACAGGCATGAGAATCCACTGACCCTCACTGAACTTTGCCCTGGGGGTATCTAGAGTTTACTAAATGAAGCTAAGGCAGGGGAATAAACTAGGGAAAATTCAGAACTTTAGACATAGTAATTTATGGAGTAATGCCTTTGATAAAATGATACATTCTAGTAGCAACATTTGACTCTTTTCCAGAAAAATATAGCATAAGTCAAAATTTTAGTTAAATCTGTCATTTTCTAACAAGGCAACCATGAGATAATTTTAAAAGAGGGATTTCACAATAACATGGAGATAATTTCCCTCTCAACTCAAATTTGAGAATGCTGTTAGTTTACACTGAGTTTTATGCTTATGAATTATTCACAAAATGATTTAAAATATATCTGTGACCATGTGTGATCAAACTTTGCCCTCTTGAATGTTGTGTCCCAAAAAGTGCTTCGTATGCCTTTTGGGAAAAAAATCACCTAGAGAGTCACTTTTTTTCTAGCTGGTTGTCATTCCATGAATTGGTTCTGTCTCCTGATTTTGTCACCTTTTAAGTATTGGTCCTCAGAGTTAAAGCATATAACATTTAAAGGTAATAGAACAAGAGCTGAAGGGATGGTTAAAGCATTTGCCTTCAAGCCTGAGGACCCAGGTTCAATTCTCCAGTAACCACGTAAGCCAGATGCAATAGGTAGCGCATGCATCTTGAGTTTGTTTGCCATGGGTACAGGCCCTGTCAAGTCCATTCTTTCTTTTTCTCTCTCTCATTCTCTTCCTATCTGCCTCTTTCTCTCTCTCTCAAATAAATAATTTTTTTAAATATTTTTTTAAATTTATTTATTTGAGAGCAACAGACACAGGGAGAAAGACAGATAGAGGGAGAGAGAGAGAGAATGGGTGCGCCAGGGCTTCCAGCCTCTGCAAACGAACTCCAGACACGTGTACCCCCTTGTGCATCTGGCTAACGTGGGACCTGGGGAACCGAGCCTTGAACCACGGTCCTTAGGCTTCACAGGCAAGCGCTTAACCGCTAAGCCATCTCTCCAGCCCTCAAATAAATAATTTTTTAAGTTAAAAAAAGATGGTAATGGACAGTTCACCTTTGTGTCCCTCTCATGATACTGCCTTAGAATGATGTAAGCTGAACTCCCAGCATTATATGTATTCTCCCCAGAGGAGCCATTGCAAGATTCAGAGGCTTGACCCTCCCATGACTCAACTCTGAGTAGCACTGATAGGCATTCAACCATCTCTGTAGAAACAAGTGAAGCCTCTTAGAATTGTTATGAGGTTCAACTTCTCCCTCTGCCTGTTTTTGGTTCTCTTACCCACTGCAGGTGTTGATCCCAAAATACTCCCCAGAAAGCTTCCCACTCAAAAATCTCCAATTCAAGCTTTCCCAGGAACTAGACTTAAAAGTCTCCTCACTTCAAATTCCATCTCCTTGCCACAACAGTACCTGTGAACACAAGAAAAACTTTCTTCACAATAAAATTGTACTGCCTTCCAAATTAGCAGCAAGTCTTTTAAGTATGTAAAATAATGGCTGGAGAGATAGCTTACTAGTTAAGGCTCTTACCTGCTAAGCCTAATGACTCATATTAGATTCTCTAAGTACTCTGTAAGCCAAAAAGTACCACAAGGTGATGCAAGTAAGCAAGATCATACATGCACACAAGGTGGGGCATGCATCTAGAGTTCTATTGCAGTGACTGGAGGTCCTGCCATGCCACTTCTCTCTCTCTCTCTCTCTCTCTCTCTCTCTCTCTCTCTCTCTCTCTCTCTCTCCCTCACACCCTCTCTCTCCCTCTCCTTCTCCATCTCTCTTCCTTAAAAAAATAAATAAATAAAGGCCAGTGTGTTGTAATTTCCTCAAAAAAAAAATAAAAAGCAAAATAAAACTTGTAATTCTAGATCATTATAGGACAGTTTCAGGATCATGCAAAACCAAGCCCAAAGCAAAATTAAACACCATAAATATTCTCAGCTGTCTATTTCATGTGAAGACATACAACATGAAATAAAACTTGCTCTTGCCATCAAAAAGGCTACAAGCAAAATACCTGGAAGAGCAACTCTCCAGCAGAAGAAAAAAAAAAGGGAAGGTGTAGCTCCTAACAAGAAGCACCTGCTTCAAGATCCTGCTTCTGTTAAAGTTCTTGCACAAAGCACACTAATGCAACCACAATATAATTCTGGATCATTTCATAGACAGTTGTTTCTTCATGCTATCACTGGGAACCACACACCTCACCCAGAAATCTCCTCACAGCAGCTGTGTTTCTATTGTCATTGTTCCCTTGGGGATACCTAGGTCACACTGAGGTAATCACATGCTCTCACCCATTAATTTGAACTTTTTGAAAAATGACCAAAGCCTCTTGAACTCAATAATGTAAAAGCAGAAGAAACACCATCATGCTTTATGCTACAGTGCCCCTCCCCACAAGAAGCCCACCTCCCTCAGGATTAGATGCTTCTTACATGGAGTTTTAAAGATACATGGTGCTATCCATTTCCCAAGGAAGTTTGCTGAAGCAATCTAAGTTGGTTTCTATTTCTGAAAACCACTCTAAATCCTCTGTATTAAGCTACACAATTTTTGAATTAAGGCTTTGGCAGACAGAATGTCTGTATAAAATTGTTTCTCATATGGTTGATGTTGACAAGAGCAAAAGAAAATAAGAAAAAAAATGTTCACCTGTATCAATGCCATAAGACAGGACCATGAAATCAGAAATGAAAAATGTCAATATGAAGAACAAAAGAGTCATCAAAGGTCAGAGATCATGCCGTTTCTGCCTTAAAAATCAACAGCAGCTTTTGGTTACACTTCAAACAGAATCAACTCTGCATTATCTAGACCTTGTATGGACCCCCTCACTACCTAACTTACCTTACTCAGCTATTTCTCACCTCATCACATCTATCTTCACTTAGTCAGACATAACATTTTTTGTTCTCAAGCATACACCTACCTCTGGGTATTTCTGTGGTACATAGATATTTTTCCTCAGTTGTGTGGTCAACTACCATCTTCTCATAAAAGATTTCTCTCAACTATCTAGAAAAATATACCTCATAGTGAACTATCTAGAAAAATAGACCTCTTAGTGAGTTGTTCAGGGATGCCTCTGATGCCCTTAAAATAATACAACTATTACCAAGGCCCTTAGTTGCCCACCAGAATTAGATGGCAAGATGCTATTGCTAAAGATAAAACATGCTTTCTCTGCAGGGTAATGATAAATCAAGCTGGAATTGAACTGGAAACATTCTTCCTGCTACCTAGCTGTTAACATGCTGAAAACTGCTATGCAGTCTGCTGGAGGAGAAAAGTTATCAACAATCTTAACCAGCATTGGAAACTGCAAGCTACACAACTGGCCAGCCAGGCAAAGGGTGCCAACTTGTGAAATGGTAATAAGTTTATTATGGGCAAACCAACTGCTTTCTGGTCGGATTTGAAGCCTGAACCACTAGAAGGAATACGTGAATAATGAAAAGCCATGGGCTTTTAACTAGGTAACATCATAAGCCCTTAGGGAGAACCTACTACTGTTGTTTGTCTAAATGAATATAATATGCCCACCAAATTGGTTATAGAAGTGTCTATTTTCAGATGGCAATGACTACTGGGGAGACTCAAAACTCACCTAACTGCTGAAAAGAAGTTATAGTGAAGTGTCCAGCACTAAGTGAAACATCTCTATGACACCTCCAAGGCTCGAGAACCATTGTGGAAAAGGTGACAAAAAAGAATATAAGAGCCAAAAGATGAGGAATGCTTTAGAATACTGACTTGCAGCCTGGTGTGGTGGTGCATGCCTTTAATTCCAGCACTCAGGAGACTGAGGTAGGAGAATAATTGTCAGTTCAAGGCCAGCTGGGACTACATAGTAAATCCCCAATCATTCTAGATGAGAACGAGACTCTACCTTGACAAAACAAAAAACAAAAATTGAGGGGAGTGATAGAATACTAACTTGCAGGGCTGGAGGGATGTCTTAGCAGTTAAGGTGTTTGCTTAGGAAGTCAAAATACCCAGGTTCAACTCCCAAGGACCCACATAAGCCAGATGCACAAGGTGGTACATGCATCTGGAGTTCATTTGCAGGGACTAGAGGCCCTGGCGCACCCACTCTCTCTCTCCCTCTCTCTCTTCCCATATCTCTCTCACACACAAATAAATAAAAACAATAAAGAATACTGACTTGCAGATACAAACTCCATTGTATTGATGACTTCACAGTGGTTGACACTACTTACATAAAAACTGCATAATATTCAGGTGAAAACAAAATGATGACATCAAAATGGAGAGGAGACTAGATAGAAAGAAGGGACTCAACAAAAGGGGAATAAAGAGGGTACAAAATGCAGTAAAAGAGGGGATTATGATCAGGGTGCACTTTGTGTGTATATATATGGAGGTTGTCAATAAAAAGGTAAAAGAAAGGTATCCCCTACTTTATCATCATCTTAAAATTAATTTTATTCACTACACTTATCACTGTCTAACATTTTATTATAAAACTATTACATATTTGTTAACTGCCTGTCAGACCTACTAGATTGCAATTTTTTTTATTTTTGACAAGTTCCATAATTATAGACAATAAACCATGATAATTCCATACCTGCCCACTTTCCCCTTCACAACTTCATTCTCCATCATATCCGCTCCCTCTCTCAATCACTCTGTTTTATTTTGATGTCATCATCTTTTCCTGTAATTATATTAGTCTTGTGTGGGTAGTGCTAGGCATTGTGAGGTCATGGATATCCAGGCCACTTTGTGTCTGGAAGAGTGCAATATAAGAAGTCCTACCCTTCCTTTGGCTCTTACATTCTTCATCCCACCTCTTCCACAATGTACCCTGAGCCTCAAACGTATGATAGAGATGTTGCACTGCTGAGCACTCCTCTGTCACTTCTCAGCACTATAGTGCCTTTTGAGTCATCCCAAGATCACTACCATCTGAAAAGAGAAGGTTCTCTAACCAAAAGTGACAGAAGCATTAATATATGGCTATGAATGTTAAGAGAAGTACTTACTGGGCAGTTTGGTGAGCACAATTTGTACATTTATCCAGACACCACCAGAAGTTACAAATCTAGGGCTCATGACTTCCCCTGTCATAAGTTTTCAGTATCTGTGATGTATTTCCTTCCATGGAGTGGCCCTCCAGCCCAATTAGAGAGCAGTTGGTTTCCCCCATAACAGACATGCCACTATGGTACCTGCTGGCTCATTTTGTCTGGCTGGACCAACTTAAGGCTTGCAGTGGCCACTGTTGTTTATCTCCATTGATTACTTCTGTCTTTCCCATTGAACTGAATGAGGCTTTTTCCAGCCTTCTGTCAGCTGGTCTACAGGAGGAGTATTTAGTTAAGCTCCAGCAAGATTTCTCAGTGATGTGTAGCTCAAGCATATGGAGTGTTCAGCAATTAGGTCTTACCATCTATTCCTGGTGGAAAACCAAGAGCCTCAGCGATGGCTTGTGATATATTGAAGGCACCAGGGACCTCCTGGGCAAACAAATCACTGGCACTGAAAATTTTCTAGTAACAATCTATGGCTTCTAGATGTGCCATTGTCCAAAAATGGAGGTTTCCACATGACTTTCATACCCTCTTAGATTTCAATTAATCGTCCACCAGTCTTCCTTTACTCAGTCTTTCCCCCTGACCTCACTTAGACCTTTCTTCCCCCTGTAATCTGTTCTTGTACTTACATATATACTATACCATATCCTTAAGTGCTCCCCTCTCCTCCTTCCCTTATAGCTCCTTTTTAGCTTATTGACCTTGGCTACCAAGTTTTATTCCAACTCACAAGCAAGTGCAAATATTTATAGCTAGGATCCCAATATGAAAGAGAACATGTGGTGCTTGGCTTTCTAGGTTTGGCTTACCTCACCAAGTATAATCCTTTCTAGGCCCATCCATTTCCCTGCAAATTTCATAATTCAATATTTCTTTACTGCTGAATAGAACTCCACTGTATACATGTACCATATTCTTCATTATCCATTCGTAAGTTGAGGGACATCTAGGCTAGTTCCATTTCCTGGATATTGTGAATACAGCAGCAATAAAAATGGATGTGCAACCATATACGGTTCACATGTAACATGGAATGACATGGCTGGAAGCTGGAAGAGAGTCAGTCCCCAGACAGTCAGCGTGTCTAGTGCCAAATGGTGCTACATGGGCGACTGGGGGAAAATGACCAATATCTGTCCAAGCAACTCATGGTCTAACCTACTTAGCAGCAAATAACCTGTCATGCTACTCACACAAGTGCAATAATGATGCACAGCCATAGTGGGAAAACAACTGGTCTTGATTTGGCTAACTGGTCCCCTCAGTGGAATGGAACCCATAGCTGGAGCTGGGAAACAACTCAGAACCATATCCAAAAATGAGGCTGCTCTCCATTATCAAGCTATTACAAGTCGTGGGCTACAAGAGGGCGTACACCTATTAAATTCTCTCTTAAAAAAATAAGGGTTATCCCATTTATCTGGTGCTGACTTTACTCTCCGTTGGAGAATCTGCTTCTCTTTTTCAGATAGATGCAGATACTAAAGAGAAAACCACCCCATCATACCTCAAAAGGGCCCCAGCTGAAACTAAGAATAAATGGAAAAGCAAGCAAGGGTGCTGTTTTCTTGGTGAACCTGGTACCAGCACAAGGGTGAAAGAGATTGGCACAGAGAACAATCTATCAGATATCCAGAGACACAGAGGCTTCTAAGACCTCATCAATGAAGCAGACCTAAAATGAACGCAATATGGCTCAGGGAAGTTTGCAGAAGAGGGGGTTTAATGAATGTCAGAGCCACACATTGGGTCATGATACACAGAGACATTTCCTCCTTCCCAAAACTGAGGGCTAACCCCATAATGCATGGCCCATATTCCTCAACAAGGAGGGGCCAAGGGCAGGGGTGAGGACAGGGAATAGGCTAACAATGGTACCAACTTGACTATATTCACTGAGAACAAAACTAATTAATAAAAAAAAGAAAGAAGAAAAAAATGTTCATGTGCAAGTATCTCTAAGGCAGTGCGATGACTCCATAGGATATATGCCTAGGAGTGGTATAGCTGGGCCATATGGTAAATTTAGTTTTAGCTGTCTCAGGAACCTCCACACTTATTTCCACAATGGATGGAACAGATTGAATTCCCACAGTGTAGAAGGGTTCCTCTTTTTCTGAATCCTCAACAGCCATTTATTCTCATTTGATTTCTTGATAATAGCCATTCTGACAGGAGTCTAATGGAATCTGGAAGTAGTTTTAATTTGCATTTCTCTGATGGCTGAGAATGTAGAACTTTTTTATTGACAACTTCCATAATTATAGAAAGTAAACCATGGTAATTCCCTGCCCCCACACTTTCCCCTTTGCAACTCCACTCTACATCATACCCTGTTCCCTTTCCAATCAGTCTTTCTTTTACTTTGATGTCATCATCTTTTCCTCCTATTAAGGTGGTCTTGTATATGTAGTCACAGCAAGGTCATGGATATCCAGGTCATTTTGTGTCTGGAGGGGCACATCGTAAGGAGTCCTACCCTTCCTTTGGCTCTTATATTCTTCTTCCCTCTCTTCCACAAGGGACCCTGAGCCTTGGAAAGTGTGATAGAGATGTTTCACTACTGAGCACTCTTCTGTCACTTCTTCTCAGCACTAGGGTGCCTTTAAATCATCCCAAGGTCACTACCATCTGAAAAGAGAAGCTTCTCTAACAAAAAGTGAGAGTAGCAATAATATTTGGGTATGAACATTAACAGAAGTGCTTACTGGGAAGTTTGGTGAGCATAGTATATACATTTAGCCAGACACCAGCAGACATTACAACCCTAGAGCTCATGACTTCCCGTGTAATGGTTTTTAGTATCAGACATGTATTACCTCCTGTGGAGCAGGCCTCCAGTACAAATAGAGAGCAGTTTGTTTGTTTTTTTTGTCTTTTTTTTTGTCCCCCACAACAGACATGCCACTATCGTAGCTGTTGGCTCACTTGGCCCGGCTGGCCAAACTTAAGGCTTGCATTGTCTGCTGTTATTTATCTCCACTAGTAACTTCTCTCTCTCCCACAGAACTGCATGCAGTGTAGCATTTTTCCAGCTTTCTGTCAGCTGGTCTACATGGAGGAGGTTTTAAGCTCATTGTCAGCTTCATTTTTCAGTGATCCTGCAGCCCAAATATATGGAGGCTTCAGCAATAGGGTCTTACCACCTATACCTGGTGGAAAACAAAGACCCTTGGCAATGGCCTGTAATGTCATTGGGGGCATCAGACCTCCCTGGACAACAACTCACTGGAAGGTATGTCACCTCTGGCACTGAAATTTTTCTAATGTTAATCTATCAATCTATGGCTTCTTTGTGTGCCATTGTCCAAAAAAGTAGGTTTTCATATGATTTATTCATACCCTCTTAGATTTTGATTAGTCCTCCCCCCACCTTTCCTTTACTCAATCTCTTCTGCTGACCTCCCTTAGGCTTTCTACCCCTGGTAATCTGTTCTTCTACTTACACATATACAATACCATCCTCTTAAGTACCCCCTTCCACTCTTCCTTTCTGTTTTTTTTTTTTTTTTTGATACAGAGAAGGAGGGAAAGAATGGGCATGCTAGGGCCTTCAGCCACTGCAAATGAACTCCAACTGTATGCACCCCTTGTGCATCTGGCTCAAGTGGATCCTGGAGAATATAACCAGTATACTTTGGATTTGCAGGCAAATGCCTTAACCGCTAAGCAATCCTCCACCCACCCCCCTCTCTGTTCTTTTTATATCTCCTTTCTAGATTACTAACCTCTGCTACTGAGTTTTATTCCAACTCACATAGACATCTGAACATTTGTACCTAGGATCCACATATGAGAGAGAACATTCGATATCTGGCTTTCTGGGCCTGGTTACAGCACAAAGTATAATCCTTTCCAGAACCATGTATTTCCCTGCAATTTCATAATTTCATTTTTTTTTTACCACTGAATGGAACTGCACTGTACAAATGTACCACATCTTCATTATACACACATCAGTTGAGGGACATCAAGGCTGGTTCCTTTTCCTAGTTATTTTGACTACAGTAGTAATAGAATGGTTGAGCAAGTATCCTAAGGTAGTGCAACAAGTCCTTAGGATATATGCCTAGGAATAGAATAGCAGGGTCAGATGGTAAATCTAGTTTTAGTTGTCTCAGAAACCTCCACACTGATTTCCACAATGGCTGGACCAGATTGCATTCCCCAAAACAGTGTAGTAGGGTTTATCTTTTTCCACATCTTTGACATAATTTATTCTCATTTAATTTCTTGATGATAGCCGTTCTGACAGGAGTGAAATGTAGTCTCAAAGTATCTTTAATTTGCATTTCCCTGATGGCTAGTGGTATATAATATTTTTTAGATATTTATATGATATATGTATTTCTTTTTTTGAGAACTCTCTATTATTTTTGTAGGCCATTTTTACAGTATATTTTTTATTAGATTTGGACATATTTAGTATGTAAACAGAGCATATTGGTACCATCCTTTCCCTTCTCCCTTCAACTTTTCTGAAGAGGCCTTCCTCATTGGAGATGCAGGTCAACCCCACAGGAATTGTGGGTAATGCATTATGGGTGGGTGGAAAGGCAATGTCTCTGTGTAAAATATCCCAACTTGTGGCTCTAACAATCTTTCTGCCTCCTCTTCTGCAAAATTCTCTGAGATATGCTGAGAGCATTTTAAGGTTATTTCAGTGATGGGCACTTAGGAGCCTATGGATCTCTGGTTTGGTAGGTGTTGAGTGTCCTCAATATCTATCTCCATCACCTTTGTGCTGATATAAGATTCACTAAGAAAGAAGCACTTTTGCAATTTCACCAATTCCTTTCTGGTTTCATCTGGGGCCGGGCTGAAGTGTGATGGGTCATTAACCTCCTCAGGTCCAGCTCCCATCTGGAAAAAGAGAAGCAGATTCTCCAATGGAGAATAAAGTCAGCAATTGTTACATGGGATAACCATTATTAATTTAGAGAGTATTAAAAGGGTGTATGCCCTCTTATATGCCATAATTAGTGGAAGCTTGCCAATGGAAAGCAGAATTATTATCTGGATATGAATCTGAATGGTTTCCCAGTTCCTGATATGGTTTCCTTTCAACTGAGCAGATCTGTTAGCCAATCCAAGAGGAGTTGGTTACCCACCATGGCTGTGTGTCACTATTGCATCACATCAGGGTGTTTGCTTCTATCACTTAGATTTGAGTTGCTTGGACTGATGTTGGCCACCTTCCCCAGGTAGCTCATGTAACACCTTCCAGCACTACATGGTATTGGCTCTCCTCTGGATTCCAACCAGGTCTCACCATGGTCCATGCTGACAGTATATGGTGTCTTCAGCAGTAGGGTCTTACCATAAACCTCTGGTGGGTAATCAAGTGCTCTGACAGAAGTCTGTCTTGTTTATTTTGAGAGAGTTAGTAGGTCTCTCTGATCAACAGCTCATTGTGGATGTAGCCCACATCTTGTTACAGGGAATTACAGGCCAGTTACAAGTGAAAAGAATACAGAGAAAGACAACAGAGGAAAGAGAAACAGGAGAAATCTGAGGTTAGGTTTCATCTGACCCCCTCTCCCAGACCCTTCAATTCACGTGGTTCACCTAAGGTCCTCTTGAGGGTTCCACCTTTTAGTTGGACTTTCAGAAGATAGGATTCTATGTTACCAGTTCAATTTGGGTTCAGTTTTGTGTCTCCTCCTACTTTTTCCCTTCCCCCAAGCCCTAATCTCCTTATTGTTCAAGCTGCAAGATGCCATTCAGGTATGTCAGCAACTTGGGCTGATCCAGGTTAAGTACTGCAGATGAGTTAGATCATGTGACAGTTGTCTTTCTGTGATTGTGTGAGCTCACTTAGAATGATCTGTTCCAAGTTCTACCATTGTTCTACAAAGTCTAGTGTGACATTTTTTTTTTTTTATTGCTGGGTAGAATGCCATCATGTAGATATATCACACATTGGTCATCCATTCATCTAGTGATAGGCACCTGGGTTGATCCCAGTTTTCAGCTATTTTGAATTGAGAAGCTATAAACATGGTTGAGCAAAATTCTCTGAACTAAAATGTGGAGCTTTTATGGTAAATGCCCAGTAAGGAAATAACTTGGTCTGTTGGTAACTCTATATTCATCCCTTTCAGGAGTCTCCATATTGATTTCTATAGTGGTTGTACCTACTTACATTCCCACCAACAGTGAAAGAGGGTTCCTATTTCTCCATATCCTTGCCAACATTTGTCTTCATTTGATTTGTTAATGTTTCTATCCTTACTGGAGTAAGGTGGAATCTCATAGTGGTTTTACTTTGCATTACCCTGATGGATAGGGATGTTGAACATTTTCTTAAGTGTGTTAGCCATTTTTAATTGTTCCCCTGAGAACTCCCTACTTACATCTCTACTCCACTTTTGTAGTGGGTTGTTTGATTTTTTTTATTGTTTAGTTTTTTGAGTTCTTTGTAAATTCTAAATATTAGGCTTCTGCCAGTGGTATAGAGAACAAAGATTTTCTCCCATTCAGTAGGTAATCTATAGACTCTGCTTATGGTATGTTTGTCTGTGCAAAAACTTTTTAGCTTCATGAGATACCATTGGTTGAGTGTTTGTTAAATTTCCTGGGCTACTGGGGTTTTGTTCAGGAAGTCTTTTCCCAGTCCTATATCATGGAGAGTGCCTTCTATTTTTTCTTCCAGTATTTGAAGAGTTTCAGGTCTTATTTTCGGTCCTTAATATATTTGGACTCAATTTTTGTGTGTGCCAAAATGAGTGGGTCTAATTTTTTCTACATATGGTCATCCAATTTGTCCAACACCATTTGTTAAAGATGCTGTCTTTTCTCTAGTCTACATTATTGGCACCTTTGTCAAAGATCAAGTACCTATAGTTATTTGACCTAAGGACTGAATTCCATTCCATTTGTCTATGTTTCTGTTCTTATTCCAGTACTGTGCTGTTTTTGTTACTATGGCTTTGTAATATAGCTTTATATTGGGTATGGTGATGCCTCCAGAGATGTGTTTTGTTTTGTTTTTTGCTGAGGACATGTTCAATATCTGAGGCCTGCTGCAATTCCATATAACTTTTGAGATCTTTTTTTCAATCTCTGTGAAGAATGATGCATGTATTTTTATCGGTATTACATTAAATTTGTATATTGATTTTGGTAGAATTTTTATTTTCACAATATTAAATCTACCTATCCAGGAGCATAGGAGGTCTTTCCATCTTCTCAAGTCCTCCTCTATTTCTTTCTTGAGTATTTTTAATGTTTTCATTATGTAGGTCTTTCACATCCTTGGTTAGTGTTATTCCAGTGTATTTCATTTTTTGTTACTATTGAAAATGGGACAGCCTCACTGATTTCTTTCTCTGTATATTTGTCCTTTGCATATAGAAAAGCTACTGATTTTTGTACATTTATTTTTTTGCACCACCATGCTTGGCCATAGCCAATTTTTTAATTTGATTGTTTGATTTCTTTTTATTTAATTTTTGAGTTCTTTGTATATCCTGGATATTAATCCTCTGTCAGAGGTATAGCTGGAGAAGATTTTCTCCCATTCTGTAGGTTGTGTCTTGGCTCTAATCACAATGTCCTTTGCTGTATAAATGCTTTGTAATTTCATGAGGTTCCAGTGGTTGGTTAGTGGTTTTCTTTCCTGAGCAACTGCAGTTATATTCAGAAAGTCATTGCCTATGCCAATATGATGAAAGGTTCCCCTATTTTTTCTCTGGTAGTTTCAAAGTTTCAGGTCTGATATTAAGGTCTTTGATCCATTTGGATTTAACTCTTGGGAATGGGGGTGATAAGGATTTATTGAAGAGGCTATCTTTTTTCCAATGAGTATTTGTGTATTTTTTGTTGAAGATCAGGTGGCTGTAGCTGCCCAGACTTACATCTGGGTCCTCTATCCTGTTTCATAGATCTATATGTCTGTCTTTGCGCCAGTACCAGGCTGTTTTTGTTACTGTGGCTCTGTAATATAGGTTAAAAACAGGTATGGCAATACTACCAGCCTTATTTTTGTTGTTCAAAATCATTTTGGATTTTGCAGTATTTTGTGCTTCCATCTGAATTTTAGGATTGATTTTCTATTTCTGGGAAGAATGCCATTGGAATTTTGATGGGGATTGTATTAAATGTGTAGATTCCTTTTGGTAAGATTGGCATTTTCACAATATTGATTCTTTCAATCCAAGAACATGGGATGTATTTCCATTCCCTTGTGTCTTCTTCAATTTATGTCATGTGGGTTTTTAAGTTTTCATTGTAGATACCCTTCACTTTCTTGGTTAGGTTTATTACAAGGTACTTTATTGTGGTTTTTTTATGCAATTGTGAATGAGAGTGATTCCGTGATTTTATTTACAGCATGTTTGTTGTTAGGATATAGGAAGCCTACAGATGTCTGTGTTTATTTTGTATCCTGCTACATTGTTATAAGTGTTTATCAGCTCTTACAGTTTATTGCTAGAGTCTTTAGGGTCCTTTATATATAGAATTATATCATCTGCAAATAATGATAATATATCTTCCTTTCTAATTTGTATCCCTTTTATGTGTGTCTCTTGTCTTATTGCTATGGCTAAGACTTCCAGTACCATATTAAATAAGAGTGGGGACAGTGGACACTCTTGTCTTGTTCCTGATTTTAGTGGAAAAGCTTCAAATTTTTCTCCATTTAGTATTATGTTACCTGTAAGTTTGTCATAAATAACCTTGCTTATGTTGAGATATTTCCTTCAATTCCCAGTTTCGGTAGGACTTTTATCATGAAGAAATGTTGGATTTTGGCAAATGCTTTTTCTACATCTAATGATATGATCATGTGACTTTTGTCCTTCAGTCCCTTTATATAGTGTATGACATTTATTTGCATATGTTGAACCATCATTGCATTTCTGTGATAAAGCCTGCTTGGTCAGAGTGAATGATCTTTCTGGTATATTCTTATATTCTGTTTGCCAATATTTTGTTGAGAATTTTTCCAAATGTGTTCATGATGGAGACTGGTCTGTAATTTTCTTGTTTTGTTTGGTCTTTGTCTAGTTTTGGTATCAGGGTGATGGTTGCTTTGTAGAAGGAATTTTGTAGAATTTCTTCATTTTCTAATTTATGGAAAAGTATGAGAAGCATTAATGCTAGTTCTTCCTTGAAGGTCTGGTAAAATTCACCTATGAATCTGTCTGGGCTTGGACTTTCTTTAGTGGGGAGATTTTTTTGTAACTGCCTGTACTTGTTATAGGTCTATTTAAATTGTTTATCTCATCTTGCTTAGATGATCTGTCAATTGATGAGAGTAGGGTGTTTAAGTCACCCACTAAAACTGTATTTGATGTTATCTGGGACCTTAATTCTAACAGTGTTTGTTTAATGAAATTGGGAGCCCCAATGTTAAGCGTATGTATGTTTAGGATTGTAATGTCCTCCTATTGAAGTATTCCTTTAATCAAGATAAAATAACCTTCCTTATATTTCCTAACTAATGTTGTTTTGAAGTCTATCCTGACAGATAGTAGGATAGCACCCCCTGCTTGTTTTCTAAGCCCATTTGCTTGAAACACCATTTCCCACACTTTCACCCTAAGATAGTGTCCATCTTTTATGGAAAAGTGGGTTTCTTAGAGGAAACAAGTAGAAGCATCCTGCTTTTAAACTCAATCTGAAAACCTGTGTTTCTTGGTTCAGGCATTGAGGCCATTGATATTAAGTGTTCTGATTCAAAGGTTTGTGTTTATTCTTGACATTCTTCTGTTTCATAGTTCTTCCAGTTTTTTCCTTTACTCTCTTTTATTAACTATTATTTGAGTATGGTTTATTTTTTCATGGTTCTTTCTGTGTGTGCTTTTCTTTCTGTTCCACATGGAGGAGCCTTTGAGGTATTTTCTGTACAACTGGTTTAGTGATCATATATACCTTTAGCCTGTTTTGTTGTGGAATGTCCTTATTTTTCCATCTATTTGGATGGATGGATAGCTGGCAGGATAAAGTAGTCTTAGTTGACAGTGTTATCTTTCAGAATTTGAAATACATCATTCCAAGCCCTGTTGACTTCTGAAGTTTGTGATACATCATCTGCTATTATCCAGATGATGCCTTTGTATGTGACTGGATTTTTCTCAATATATTTTCTTTGGTTTTATACTTTAATTATAACATGACAGTGAGAGGTTCTTTCCTGGTTTTGTCTGTTTAATATTCTAAAGACTTCTGTATGTGCATTGGCATTATGTTCCCTATTTGGGGGAGGTTTTCTTATATGATTTTGTTGAAAATACCTGATACACCTTTGGAGTGGAATTCTTCTCCTTCTACTATGCCCTGAATTTGTATATATAATTGATAACTTCCATAGTTACAGACAACAAACCATGGTATTTCCCTTCCTTCCCCCATTTTCCCCTTCATAACTATGCTCTATATCACATCCCCATATCATCTCCCTCTCTCCATTAGTCTTTTTCTCCTATTATGATGGTCTTGTATAGGTATTTCTAGGCACTGCAAGGTCATAGATATTGAGGCCAATTTCTGTCTGAACATTTGTATGTAAGGAGTGGCACTCTTCCTTTAGCTTTTACATTCTTCCTGCCACCTATTCCACATTGGACCCTGAACCTTGGAGGGTGTGAGATGGTTCAGTGCTGGCCACTCCTCTTCCTCTCACCACTATGTTGCCTTTTGGGTTATCCCAGTGGTCATCACCATCTGAAAAGAGAAGCTTCAGAGTAGGAGTTTAAGGTGCCAAGTATAGTTCTTATACTCCAAGATAACAGCAGAAGTAACCCTTGGTGTTGAGTTTGCCTGCTATTCAAGTATTCTAGTATACTGGGTGGAGAAATTCACTGGCAAATCCCAAAATTCAGCTGCACAGTGTACACATTCAATCCAAACCAGCACAGAGTATTTATGTACTAGTGGGGATTAAAACAAATAGGTAATATAATAAAGCCAAAGTCCCTGAGGGTGTATTTTGCCCCACCCCCTTAATCCTGTCAACTGGTAGGTTGGGATTTCTGGTTTGAAATGGGTTCTAGTTCAGCCTGTGTCTGAGTTAGACCCTGCCCCAAATAATGAAAACAGAAAACAACAAAGGCCCTATGAATCAAAGAATATCAAAGATAACAATAGTCAACACCAAAATACAGATTACTTGAGAATGGTAAAGCCAACCAAGAATACGTAACACATAACCTGCCCTGACATGGGAGGAGAGATTAGTACTTCCAGTGCAGGCCTATGTAACTGCCTTTGTGTAAGTAGGCATAGTGACCTTTTCAGATTACTTCCAAACTCACCAGAGCTGAGTTCCCATCTTCATCACTCTCTGTTGTGCTGTGGATCTCATGTTCTGCTTGGCTGTGCTGGATGACCTGCAGCTGGGGGCTGAAAGAGTACTCTGGAGGTTCACAGCATTGAAAGTTGGGGGATGGGAGGCTGTGCAAAATAACTGGAGTTGCTGGGAGTGGTGGTACATGCCTTTAATTCCAGCACTGGGGAGGCAGAGGTAGAAGGATCTCCATGAGTTTGAGGCCACCCTGAGACTACATAGTTAATTCCAGGTCAGCCTGGACCAGAGTGAGACCCTACCTCAAAAAAACAAAGAAAAATAAAAAATAATAATAAAAGATAACTGGAGTTGTACCAGTGCTATTCAGCTGGTCCCATTTGTGTTCTCCTTCAGCAACTGCTCAGCTGGCCCCTGCTGTCTTCTCCTTAAGGTTTCTTAACTTTTCAACGAGGCCTATGTGAGTTGAAAATCCCTCCACCTAGTTTCTGCTCTGCAGTTCTGTGCCAGCCAAGGTGGTTGGTGCATGGACTGTGGCCACTGGTGCTTTGGTGGGATTCTGGCTGGTTTTTGACCTTCTAGAATATCTGAGTCTCTCTTGCTTCTGTGCTGTGCTTGAAAATAACTTATACCCCTTCACTTTTTCATAGAAGTATGTATTTTGCTGTTTTTCTGCATATTTACCTTCCTAGGCTGCTTCTGCATGGCTAATGTGCTGCTATTTTATCCAGAAGTCCCTTTTTTCATACATCATTTTTTTTTTTGTTTGTTTTGTTCTGTTTTTTGAGGTAGGGTCTCACTCTAGCCCAGGCTGATCTGGAATCCACTATGTAGTCTCAAGTTCTAGATTGCAATTTTCATTACAGCCATGAACTTGCTTGCATGCTTTTGTGCACTACAGTCCACAGTACTAGAAGTAAATGATTCAGAAAGTCCTCCCTTAATGTTTATTAATTTGGTAAATAATAAAATGACTAAAATCTAAACACTAAGCTATTTCCATTTTCACAGACTATCAAAGATGTGTGTAGAGAAATGGCATGGGTCTCCATGACCTTGCAGTGCCTGACATTACCTACACAAGACCATCATAATAGGAGGAAAAGATGGTGACATCAAAATAAGACAGACTGATTGAGAGGGAGAGGGGATATGCTAGAGAGTGGAGTTGCAAAGGGGAAAGTGGGGGGAGGGAGGGAATTACCATGGGTTATTGTCTATAATTATGGAAGTTGTCAATAAAAAATAAATTTAAAAAACAATGTGTGTGGAGGATTAGGGTGGCCTATCTTGAGTCCCTTATAGCTCTGGTTACATACTATCATTAAATATATTCCTCAAGAGGAGAGTCCTCAGAGGTTTAGGCCCAGAAATGGAATAGTTCACCCATCTGATGGTATTTCCCCACACACTTGCTGTGGACAGGTACTGAGGCACCTTGACCATCAGGAAGGGAGAGAGGCTCTTTGAGGTCTCAATATCTACATCTACAACCAGAGCAAGGCAGTGATGGGTGCTCCTAAGGGCCGTTCCAGGTTTTAGTCATAAAAGGAAGAGGAAACTTAAGAAAGATGCAAAGATGTCAGACTATCTCATGCTACTTAAACATCTGCACTGACTGTAAAAGTTTCCTCCTACAGGTCTTTTCCCTCTTGCTATTATTTTTCCAATAATCCACATACAATAACCAAATACATTCTCTGATAGTTATGATATTGTGGAAGAAAGAGATATCTTCAAATTTATCTTCACAATATCACTCCACCTGCAAACTAGTTTCCATTACAGACAGAAGAAAAGTTAAGCTTTCATATATTAAATTTTATATCTCATAATATTTTGTTTGAGATTTTTTTTAACCTCCCTTCCATTTGTTTGTAACAAAATAGGCCAAAGCTTTAGTTCAACTTCCATTCATACAACATCAATGTTGACTTGAGATGCAATACGATCTTTAAACAAACATGACTAGGGTACAATACACAAAGACAATCATGCCACACAATAGCAGGTAACTCTGAAATTCTTACCAAACCCCCTGATATGGGCGGAGGTCTACAGGACATTATACAAAGGATGGTATGTGGAAGAGATCTTGAGAAATGGATTCACTCTACTGCTATCAGTTTTCTTTTATAAAGTCTTCTAGGAGAAGATAAATACACAGCCTATATGTGTTCTCAAGTACCTTCTAAAAGACATAGCGAGCTAGATATTTATTTTATTTAGTTAGGGATATTTGTTGGTGGCTGACTATAAAGGTAGTGTTGCACAGAGCAACAAAAATATAAAAACATATCCTTAGCAAATAAAAATAATTATGATCTTTAACAGAAAAATACATCAATAGTTTCAAAATTTATACTGCTTTTTAACCTAGCAATTTTTCTCCTGGAATCTACAAAGATAATCATAGACTTACAAAGAGATTCAGTTAGTAGGATGTTTGTTTTGTGTGTAATCATAATCAAGAGAACCTGGGTTGCATGAATATCTCACAATAGGGACTGAGTAAAACTAGCTGTGAACATGAATGCAGAGAGGTACAATGAATCCATTAATATTATGTTATAATATTTATGGGGTTAGAAACATAATTATAGGGCTGGAGAGATAGCTCAGTTGTTAAAGTGCTTTCCTGAAAAACTTACTGACCGAAGTTCGATTCCCCAGTATACATGTAAAACCATATGCACAAAGTGGCATGCAGCTGGAGGCCCTGACACACCCATTCATATTCATATTCATATTCTCAGTCTCTCTCTGCTTGCAAATAAATAAAATGTTTATAAAAAAGAAAAGTAATTATAGTATAGTCTTAATTTGAGATACATCCTGTTTTTAATATGATATAATGCCAATTTATTTAAACAAATACACATTTTACCCAAAAAAGTTCTGGAAGGAAACATAGCAAATTATTTTAGATTGCCCTCAAGTATTTGAATTATGTATAATTTTATTTGAAAACCTTCTGTTTAAGTCATCCATAACAATTGCATTTTACCATTTAATAAAACTGCTACATATTTGGAACTATATGATGAAAAATATGTTCACTGTGTGCAAAAGAGTGGAGAGAGAAGCAGCTATTTGTTTCAATGACAGAGAACAATTTGTGTGATACTTCTTAAAGATAGGCTCCTATTTTGCCACATTGAAACAATAATAAATATCAACCTTTCTTATAATGGAGCAGTGTCAAGAGGCTACAATGGGGAGCCAAAGTAATATTAATAGTCCCAAAGTCATATGTCAAGTAAATGTAAAAGTTCCCCAGAGAAAGATGCAGATAGAATAAATAACCTAGGCTAGAAGACAACTTCTGGTACTAACACTCCCTGTGAGATGACATACACAAGTTGGTTTTGAAACAGCTAAAGAATTAATCACTACACCAGTTTTTGATATATGAGTATTTTAAGACTTATGTGACCATAATTATATAACCACCTCATAAAGAGATTATGAAAGAAGCATTTGAAAAATGTTTATCCACATAATAACATGTGAAGTCTTATTTCTATCAAATGATAGTTTATAAAAACTGAAACTATGAATATATTTGTATTCATACATATATATATATATATATATATATATATACCTGAAAATAAGTATATATTTATCTGAAAATGTATCTGTTTTTTATTTCTCCCAATCTAAAATTTGCCTGCTTCCAAATTTAAGTTCATTCTCATTCTCTCTCTCTCTCTCTCTCTCTACATCTCTCTCTCCATGTGTGTTTATCTCCCACACTCACCCCCACCCAATAGTACTGCCATGATTCTAAAAACAATTCCTATTTCTCTGCAGTTTTAGCTAGCAAATGTTCTGCTCTCAGGTAATCTAGTTATAATACAGCCTAGGTTTGCTTTTCTGCTACCTAAGAAGAATCCAAAAGAAATTGAATCTTGGGCTGGAGAGATGGCTTAGTGGTTAAGCGCTTGCCTATGAAGCCTAAGGACCCCAGTTCGAGGCTCGGTTCCCCAGGTCCCACGTTAGCCAGATGCACAAGGGGGCGCACGCGTCTGGAGTTCGTTTGCAGAGGCTGGAAGCCCTGGCACGCCCATTTTCTCTCTCTCTCCCTTTATCTGTCTTTCTCTCTGTGTCTGTCTCTCTCAAATAAAATTTTTTAAAAAAATATTTAAAAAAAGAAATTGAATCTTTGACTCATATATGGTTAAGTTTATGAATTATTTTATTCAAATAATTCTGAACATCAGTTTATTACAGAAGAAATGACTTAGAATGAAGCTTCATAGAAGTAGTTGCCTTCTGTTCATAGCATAGAAGAATGTGATCAACTCTATACTTCAACTTAATCCTAGGAAAAATTCCTGAGTTCTAGTTAAAAGTTTATATAACTAGGGACTGGAAAAATGGCTCAGCAGTTAAAAGTGTTTCTTTGCAAAGCCTGATAGCCTGGGCTTGATTCCCCAGTTCATGTAAAGCCAGATGTACAAAGTATTGCATGCATCTGGAGTTTGTTTGAATGGCAGGAGGCCCTGGCACACCAAACTCACTCTCTTTTGTCTGCCTCTTTCTTTCTGTCTGTCTTTCTTTCAACTAAATAAAAATTTTTAAGTTTATATAGGGGAAAAAAGCTTATATAGGATCCTTACTGTCATGGTGGGGCACTCCACTCTGTGGGAAATCAGGAAGGATATCGGTCTAGGACTTTTCCACCTGAGAGCTTGTCAAGGATGAGCACTGCAGGCTGTCCCATGGACAAGATGTCATCTTTGGTTTTGCTCTATTTCTTGTCAGCCTTCTTAAGAACTTGCAATCCCTATAGAGAATACCTAACAAAGAAAATTTCAGTGTGTATGACACATTATTACATACGGTTTTATTTTGAATTCCCTTAATCATCACCTCTTGCAGTAAAACTTTAGGTAAATATGTTATTGGGAGGTTCAGGAAATTCTAGTAGCAAAATAGTAAGGAGATACAAAGGAGGGAAGGCAGCCAAAGGGAAGTTGCTAAGCAAGTGTGTTAGTTTTTGCTCCATGACAAATCATGCCAACACTTGCTGGCTTTAAAAAAAACAAATATGCAGGGCTGAAGAGATGGCTTAGTAGTTTAGTGCTTTCCTGCAAAGCCAAAGATCAAAGTTTGATTCTCCAGGACTCATGTAAGCCAGGTGCACAAGGAGGCATGCAAGTCTGGAGTTTGTTTCCAGTGGCAGGAAACCCCAGTATGTCCATTCCCTCCCTCTCTCTCTCTCTCTCTCTCTCCCTCTCTCTCTCTCTCTCTCTCTCTCTCTCTCTCTCTCTCTCTCTCTCTCAAATATATAAGCAAAAATGAAATATTTTAAATTTAAAAAGGTTCAGACTTCCCTACATCTGTGAATCATCCTGGTGGCTTTTGTCCAGGCCAGTTCAAATGATTTCTATATTCAGCTGAGCATTAGGCTAGCTTGAGTTACTATACATTAGCCAGCCAGACACTGTGCTTGGTCTAGGGTGTTTAAACTAGAACAACTCAAGTCTATATCATGTCTCATCCTTCCAGACTGGCTAAGACTGTTTTAAGAAACAATCCTAGGACCTAAAGGAAAGTAAGCAAGACAAAACAAACCTTATATGCATCTTATTGAGTGTTGTGTAATACATCGTCTGAGGAAAAAAAAAAAATCTATTACCATCTTTATCAGAAGCAGTTGCAACCACTCACCAGAGATTCTGGATTGGACATGTCCCCTGTGCCAGCTGTATGCAATGTCACTCATGCTCTAATGGCCATAGGGCTGATAAGAGTGTAGAGAGGGTGAAAGATCAAAGAACAGAGAGCTCCATCTATGCAGTGGTAGGGAAATTGTCATTCATATGGGAGGAGCCTTATCAGTGTTACTGCTTCTTTGGGGTCCATGCTCCTATAAGTAATCCCTTGCCCATGCATGGTAATGAATCCCAACAAGCTCATTGGTCCCCAGAGTGTAGTGGAATTAGCCTTTTGTCTGTTGAGGAGCAAGTAACCCTTGGCTTCTCCCAGAAAAGGGTTCACACTATACTTGACACCCAAATAAGGTCACAACAGAGGAAAAGATGAGTTTTGAAAAAGTGATTGCATAGTATTGCTTTGGATAGTAAGGTGTGCAACTTAAGGAACTGCTCAAGGGAGTCATCCCACATGGGGTAAGGAGGCATGCCTTCTTGCTGTGGCAGTGATAGGACAGGCCTTAAAGGCATACAGTTCCTAGGGTAACTATACATTGGGAAAATAAAATAATTAGAATTTTGGAAGCCTACTAGACAGCCCTGGCTCTGAATTAACACTGATTCCAGGAGGCCTCCAACAGCATCATGGCCCTCTACTTAGACACTTATGGAGGTCAGGTGGTCAATAGAGTTCTAGCCAAATCATGACTCAGTTTGTCTGGGAGGTCCCCAATAATCAGCCTTTGATTCCACAATCCTAGAATACATGATTGGGATAGATATACTTAGAAATTAGTAGAATCCCCACAGTGGTTCCCTGACTTGTGGAGCATGGGCTATTATAACTGGAAAGAAAAAACAAAAGCCTTAGTTCTGCCTCTACTTGGAAAAATAGTGAACCAAAACAATATTACATCCCTGGCTGGAGGGTGGTGAAGTACAGAAATTGGTGCCACCATAAAGGTCTTAAAAAGTGCCTCTACCACTTTTCCCTTTAACTGTCCTTTTTGGCATGTGCAGAAGAAAACAGATCATGGAAAATGATAGTTGACTGTTGGAAACTTAATCAATTAAGTGACTTCAATTGCAGCTATTATACCAGATGTGGTTTCCTTGTTACCTGATATGCAGCTATTGATCTTACAAATCTTTTCTATACTTGTCCACAAGAACCACTAGAAGCAATTTTGTTTCATCTAGCAAGGTCAACAGTACACCTTTACTATTTTCCCTCAAGATTATATTAATTTCTCCAACTCTGTGTTATAACTTAGTTCATAGGGATCTTGATCACTTGTCCCTTCCACAAGGCATCACATTTGTCCATTATATAGATAATATGTTTATTGGACCAAATGAGCAAGAAGTAGCAACTATTCTGAAGTTATTAGTACAGCAAATGCACATCAGAGAAAGGTAAATAAGTCCAGCCAAAATTCAAAGCCTTCTACCTCAGTAAAATTTCTAGGAATTCTGTGGTATGGGGAATGCAGAGACATTCCATCTAAGGTGAAGAATAAGCTGTTGTGCCTGGCCCCTCCTACCACCAAGAAAGACACATATCTAGTAGACTTAATTTGGATGTTTACGGCACCACATTTCTCACTTGGGTGTGTTAATTCAGCCCATATACTAAGCGACTCAGCTGCTACAAGTGAATGGGACTGAGAACATGTGAAGGCTCTTCAGTATGCCCAGGCTACTGTTCCTTGTGACTTGGGCCATATGAACTATCAGAGCTGATGTCACTTGAAGTATCAGTGGCATATAGGGGTGCTGATTGGAGCCTTTGCCAGATCTTCATAGGTGAAGCACAGTGGATGTACTTGGGATTTTGGAGCAAGACCCTGCTGTTATCTGCAGACAACTAATTTTCCTCTGAGAGACAGTTCTGATCTGCCATTGAGCCACGGTGAAAAAAAAAATGAACATTTTATAATGGATAACCAAGCTACCATGTGATGTGGGCTATCTATCATGTGGTGGGTGTCATCTGATCCAACAAACCATAAAGATGGACATTCACAGCAGCAGTTCATCATGAAATGGAAGTGGTATATATGTGATCAGGTTTGAACAGGTCCTAAAGGCACAAGTAAGGCATATGAAGAAGTTTTCCAAAAACATATAGTTCTTATTCCTGTTATCATGTCTTCTGTTCCAAAGCATGTACCTATGGCATCATGAAGTATGCCCCATTATCAAATGACTAAGGAGGAGTAGACTAAGACCTGGTTTCTAGATTGATCTGGATACTATACAGATACCACCCAGAAGTAAAAAACCACAGTATTATAACCCTTTTCTGGGACAACTTTGAACAGCTGTAAAGGTAAATCTTTGCAATTTGGGAAGAACTTTGAGCAGTGTGCATGGTTGTGCATTTTGCTTGGAAGGGGAGAAATGGATGGATATGCAATTATATTCATGAGCTGTAACTAATGGCTTTGCTGAATGGTCAGGGACTGGGAAGGAGCATGACTGGAAAGTTGGTGAGAAAGACATTTAGGAGAGGGAAATGTGGATAGATGTCTGAATGGATAAAGCATATAAAGATACTCATGTCCCATGTAAGTGTTCATGAAAAGACAACCTCATCTGAGAACAACTTTAATAATTAAGTACATAAGATTTCTTGTTCTGTGGATAACAATCAACCTTTCTCTCCAGCCATCCCTGTCATTGTCCAATGGGCCCATGAACAAAGTGGCCATAGTGGCAGGGATGGAGGTTATGTATAGGTTCATCACAGATTTCTTGTCTCCAAAGCTAACCTAGCTATGACTGCTACTGAGTGCTGACAGAGACCAACAATGAGATCCACTGTGTCATGATTCTCCTGGGTAACCAGCTAGCAACCTAGTGATGACATGGGACCACTTACATCATAGAAAAGACTAATTTTTCCTTAGTGGAATAGAAACTCATGTTACGTATGATTTTGCCTCTTCTACACATAATGCTTCTGCCAAAATACCATTCATGGACTTAAAGAATGTCTTATACCCCACCATGCTATTCCACACAGCAATGCTTCTGACCAATGAACTCTTGTCATAACCAAAAAAGTATGGCAATGGGATCATGCTCATGGAATTCACTGGACTTACAATGTTCCCCACCATCCAAAAGTAGTTGACTTGACAGAATTGTGGGACAGTCTTTTAAAGAAACAGGTACAGTGCCAACTAGGTAACAATAGCCTAGCTGGGTGTAGTGGTGCATGCCTTTAATCTCAGCACTCAGGATGCTAATATATATATAATATATATATATATACTTATATATTTATATATTATATATATATATATTTTATATATTATATATTTATATATATTTATATATTTATATATGTATGTATATATGTATATGCTTTTTAAGGTAGGGTTTTTCTCTAGCCCAGGGTGACCTGGAATTCACTTGGCAGTCACAGGGGGCCTTGAACTCACAATGATCCTGCTAACTCTGCCTCCCATGTGCTGGGATTAAAGGCATGTGCCACCATGCCAGACTCTTATGCATATATATATATATATATATATATATATATATATATATATATATATATAGTGTGTGTGTGTGTGTGTGTGTGTGTGTGTGTCTGTCTGTCTGTCTGTCTGAGGAGGACGGGGTGAGGTGTTATAAGGTTCTCCAAGAAAACAAATATATCTATCTTCATCAGAAGCAACTGCAATTGCTCCATAACAGATTCCAAATTGGGCCTGTTGACCTTTCCTCACAGAACAGGAGCAGGAAGGCTTATCAGACCCTCCCCTGTGATCTTTGGATCCACTGTGCTAGCTGTACTCAAGGATGATGCACTTGGTCTGGTGTAGAGGGCAGGAAGCCAGGAGAAAGAGAACTCCAACTATGCATCTTTGGTGAGGTCCTCATTCAGATGTGATTCTCCAATGCTATGGCTGCTTTGGGGTGTCCACAGTCCTGAAGAAATCCTTTCCCCATGCTCTGTACAGAAAACTCATTGGTTCACTAGGGAACTTGGGTGAAATTGGCCTTTGGTCTGTAAGGAGTACTCTTTGCCTATTGTGAGCAAACACTCCTTGGCTTCTCCCCAGAAAATTTTGTGCTATGTTTGCTAATTGTCCAAGGAGCAAAACAAGCCACATGACCACCCAGACTGCAGTTTTTGATGTGGGGGGGGGGGCAGTCTTCAGTATCATGTAAGCAGGAGAAAAAGAATCTGGGACTAGATTACAATTTGCCATAACCTCTTGCCATACACAGTGTCTGGAACAAAACCAGTCAGGGAAGTTCTGAATTAATCCAGGCTTCAGAATTAATCCACCTACCCCTTGGCATGAGAAAGAGAGGAAAATTATGCACATATTGTCAGTTATTGGAAAGTTGCTTCAGGAGGACAAGAGCACAGAAATTTTACAGCAAGATCAGGCAATCATTCAAGAGCTGACCTCTGGCACACTGATGCAGGCACTGGCAACTGAAAGCCATGTAGGACAACCAGCATCAGTAAGTCTTAAGGATGGTAATGAGGTTTGGGTATGAGCTATACAAAACCCATAAAGTTGCTGTCCAAAGTCATTCAGACATCCAAGGCCAATAGCATCAAACACCTCATTTTCAACCATAAGTCTCCTTACCTTTTTTTAAAAAAATTCAGTAATATATATGTGTATATATATATATATATGTATATATATATATATATACATATATATATATATATAATGACCTTTAATAGCTCTAACCCATTTTCTGTTTAAAAGAGATAAACTGGACATGGTGAAACACACCTTTAATTCCACTTGGAAGGCAGAAGAAGGAGAATCACTGAGTTCGAGACCAGTCTGAAATGACAGGGTGAGTTGATCAGATCAGCCTGTTTTAGAGGGAGAGTGAGCCTACCTCAACAAAACAAAAATGAATGAATAAATAAATAAATGATGGGTGATCAGGCTGAAGAGATGGCTCAATAGTTAAGGACACTTGCTTGAAGGCCTGATGGCCTGGGCTATTCATCAGTACCCACATAAAGCCAGATGCACAGACTGACATAAGCATCTAGAGTTTAATTGCAATTCTCTCTCTCTCTCTCTTTCTCCTCACAAATAAATAAAACTTAAATTAAAGATGACATAGTCATTCTTAGGGCCCCCATTCAGTATCTGGCAACCAAAAGGAAATGTGTAATATCTGAAAATTTGTACTAAAAGTCACCTTGTTTAATGGATACTATTTGTTGTACATGGATACCAGCTTCTTGGCGCATAAGTAAACTCTAAGCTAGCTTCATTTTGAACATAGAAACACTGCATCTTCCACCACACCAATAACCAAGGAATGGGGCAAATATCTTCTGAAAAGAAAGTATCAGAAAGAATTCTAATAGAAGTATGCTAATCATTTTAACTAGATGTTGTCACAGATTCAACACTAGAAATATAAGTATAAATAGTTTCATTTTCAGATTGTTTCTATTTAGCATGGAGAAAGTGGAATGATATAGTGGTCAGAATTATAAACTCTGAACTCACATGTACCGGTTGAAATCCTGGCTGACCATATGCCAGCTGTGAATTAAGACACTTTACTTTAGCTCTCAGGGGCTCACTCTTTGGTCTGCAAAATGAGAAAGATAATATGTCCTAATCCAAAGATACATGTGCCATCCTTTGCATATGGCTTATGTAGATACTGGGAAATTGAACCTGGGTCCTTAGGTTTCATAGGCAAGCACCTCAGTGGATAAGCCAGCTATCCAATCTCTGATGATTATCATGAATTGCTAAGATTTATTTGATAAAAAAAAGTCTGGAAAAAGTTTATAAATGCTTTATTTATATCCAGATGTTAGCTCATATCTTGAGAAAAATAAACTGTAAAAATTAGAAACATTGGCGGCTGGAGAGATGGCTTAGCGGTTAAGTGCTTGCCTGTGAAGCCTAAGGACCCCAGTTTGAGGCTCAATTCCCCAGGACCCACGTTAGCCAGATGCACAAGGGGGCACACGCATCTGGAGTTCATTTGTAGTGGCTGGATTCCCTGGAGCGCCCATTCTTTCTCTTCCTCTCTCTCTCTTTCTCTTCCTCTTTCTCTCTCTGTCTGTTTTTCTCAAATAAATAAAAATAAACAAAAATATTTTTAAAAAATTAGAAACATGGACTTGAGAAATGCCTTAGTGGTTAAGGTACTTGCCTGAAAAGCCACAAGACCCAGGTTTGAATCCCCAGGAACCACGAAAGCCAGATGCAAAGGTGGCACATGCATCTGGAGTTTGTTTGCAGTGGCTGGAGGCCCTGGCGCACCCATTCTCTCTCTCCATGCCTATTTCTGTATCTCTCTGTCTCTCAAATAAATAAATAAAAATATTTTAAAAATTAAAAACAAGTGGTTTTGGAAAGATAATTTGTCTTTTTGACCCTTGTTAAGAAAAAAAAATTCTCCAGTGCACACAAACACCCATTTGCAATACCCACATCCATTCCTACACATAAACAAAATAAACATGTACACACACACACACACACACACACACACACACACACACTAACCATACACCCCTACAAACTATTTAATTAAATGACATTCATGTTGCATTTTCCTACTCTTTTTTATTTTAGTTTATTAAAACATTGGTTGTAATATAACATCACCAATGCTTACATTTAGATAGTTATAAGGAAAGATGTGTTTCTCACATTCTTTAATCAGTCATTCTTTAGCCCAGTCCTGCTCTGTACTCAAGCTCCCCTTCATATGAAGGGAAACACAGACTATCCAGACATGCTTACAGATTCCCAACTCTACAAAGCTTTCCTGATCTCTACTCCTGACCATGTAGAACATGGGAAAAGAATGTTCCTGCCTGGGAAAATGAAGCTCTCTCAGTGACCTAATGTTCTGCTGCCTGGGGTGACTGTAGAAGGCATGAGACTGAAGCAAAAAGGCACTCTGGAGAGTTATGAAAAGCCTCTTGGAAGCCCCAGAATAAAAACTATGACCCTGCTATTTCATCTGATTTGTGGCTTGGCTAGATCACCCCATGTGTGGTATCTAATTTAATCCTTGACAGTTAAACAGATAATAAAATTTTATGTACTGACATGCTATAAGGATGTAGAGACAGAATAAGTATATTTTATATTTTTACCATACCACAAAATGGAACATGGCCCACTTGCCATTTCCTTTTATACTCATGCCAACTGGAAAGTCTCTTTAATCATGTTTCCTATTTATTATATTCTTTAAGTTTATATTCTTAAACAGCATCTGCTTTTTAATGCTCATACTTGGTAGGTTAGTGACAGGAGTATTTAACCTCAAAAGACAATATTAAGTAAGAGTTTTGAGAATACATGGTAGAACAGGTTATACTATAGTGTTACTGACCTGTAAACTTTAAAATAAATAAAGTGTGGCCAGGCATGGTGGTACACACCTTTAATCCCAACACTCTAGAGGCAGATATAGGAAAATCACTGTGAATTTGAGGCCAGCCTGAGACAACAGAGTGAACTCCAGATCAGCCTGGACTACAGTGAGACCCTTCCTCAAAAGAAAAAAAAATGACCAACAATTAAGGTATAAATGCTTGTTGTATTTATTTTACTATGACTAAGAAACAAACTTTTTGTTTCTTTTTATTATTGACAGCTTCTATAAAATAGAAAATAAATCATAGGAATTTCCTCCCCCACATTTTCCCTTTGGAACTCCACTCTCCATCATATCCCCTCCCTTCTCAGTCAGTCTTTCAATTTGATGTCATCATCTTTCCCTCCCTTTATGATGGTCTTGTGTCGATAGTGTCAGGCACTGTGAGATCATGGATATCTAGACCATTTTGTGTCTGGAAGAGTAAATTGTAAGTAGTCCTACCCTTCCTTTGGCTCTTACATTCTTTCCATCACCTCTTCTGCAATGGACCTTGAGCCTTTGAAGGTGTGATAAAGAAACAAAATGCTTAACGTACTAATTAGAAGTTATTTGAAATGTACATCTTCCTTCTTCTCCTCTCATGTGAACCGAATAAAGAAAAAATACTAGCAGGTGTCACATTTTATAGCTTATTAATCAAGTAAAATTTAGTTATTTAGATCTTAAAAGATGTTATCCTACACCACTTCTTACTTTTTGTGGATATGGAAATAACCCGAGGAAATGTAGATACTCATTCTCTTGAGCTCTTAAATCAAAAGTTTCCTTGCATTCTCCTACCTCACAATGGCAAAATTCTCCCTAATCAACGGGCATCTATAAACAGACTGTTATTTTTAATAATTCTGAATTTTGTGGCAGAAATCTACTGAGTTACTGCATTGGACACTCAAAAGTCATAAAAATGTCTTAACAAAATTAAACAAATATTCCAGGAAAAAAATGTGAAAACTGAAGATAAGCAACAATTTCTGCTTGACTGCACTTTGAAACAGACATACCTAATAAACATCTCAAGGACTGGACAATAGAGATGGTGTGGCGGGAGGGGAGGGCAAAAGGGGGGGATCAAAAAAACTGGATCCAAATGAAAATGGTACCATAAAATCCTGAAAGACATACTAAAAAGTCAAACCTTCATTAAGTGCTTAGAGAGAATACCTAATCACAGGGGTCTGTAAAGGGTGTGATTAAGACTATCCTCAATAGTCTCCTCTCTCTCTCTCTCTCTCTCTCTCTCTCTCTCTCTCTCTCTCTCTCTCTCTCTCTCTTTTCTCTTTTATATTACCTATATTTTTCTTCCTTCTTCTCCTTTGGCACTGACCTGTAACTCCAAGTACCAGCATGTGGGTAACATCCACAATGAGCTGTTGATCAGAGAGACCTACAAGGTTTCCCAAAAGAAGACAGAATTGTCAGAGTACTTGATGACCCACCAAATGTTAATGGTAAGGCCCTACTTCTGAAGAAACCATATGCTGTTGGGACAGAACATTGAGTGACCTGGCTGGAAACTAGAAGAGAGTCAATACCCAGACAGTTAGCTTGTCTAGTGCCAGAAGGTGCTACATGAGCATCTGGAGGAAAATGACCAACATCTGTCTAAGCAACTCATGGACTAAGCTACTCAACAGCAATCGACCTGATGTGATGTTCACACAAGTGCAATAGTGGCACATAGCCATAGTGGATTACCAACTGCTCTTGATTTGGCTAATGGATCCACTCAGTAGAATAGAACCCATACCTGGAATGGGGAAATAAGTCAGAACCATATCCAAAAATGAGACCCCTCTCCAATATCAAGCTCCCACCAATAGTGGGCTACAAGAGGGCTTATACCTATTAAATTCTCTCTAAAATAATAATGGGTATCCATGTATCTTGCACTGACCTCACTCTCCATTGGATAATTTGCTTCTGTTGTGCAGATGGATGCAGAGCCTGGGAAGAGAAGCAGCACATGGAACCCCACCAGGGCACCAGCTGAAGCCATAGAGTTTTGGGGGTATTGAGCAAGAGATACTTTCTCAGTAAACCTGGTCTCAGCACAAGGGTGAAGGAGATAGACACAGAGAGCCCTCAACTCCTACCAAATCAGATATCCAGAGACACAGACTCCCAAGACCTCCCATCACTGAAATAGACCTAATATGAGCCCAACATGGCTCAGGGAAATTTACACAAGAGTGGGCAGAAAGATTGTTAGAGCCATAAGTTGGGTCATTATGTAGAGTCATTACCTCTCCCCCATAACTGATGGCCACCCCCGCAATGCAACACCCACAATCCTCATGGGGGGATGACAGGGAGAAGTCTAACAATGGTACCATCATGGCTTTTTACACACTATATATATATATATAACTAATAAAAAAAGAAAATGAAAAAAAGCAAGGGCAGGGGCTGGAGAGATGGCTTAGCGGTTAAGCGCTTGCCTGTGAAGCCTAAGGACCCCGGTTCGAGGCTCGGTTCCCCAGGTCCCACGTTAGCCAGATGCACAAGGGGGCGCACGCGTCTGGAGTTCGTTTGCAGAGGCTGGAGGCCCTGGCGCGCCCATTCTCTCCCTCTCCCTCTATCTGTCTTTCTCTCTGTGTCTGTTGCTCTCAAGTAAATAATAAAAAAAAAAAAAATTTAAATAAAAAAAAAAAAAAAAAAAAAGCAAGGGCATTTTACTTTGTTGCACCTATTATATTAGGCATACTTTTTAAGCAAGGCCTTGGGGGAAAAAACCAGCATAACAGTTCATTTAATATGTGTCATTTATTGACCTTCTGAGGCATCCATCTGCATCTTTATTAAAGAACACTGTAAATAAGTGTATTCTCTTACCTATGAATTTTTATGGCCTTAAAAGCTGCCTAAGCTTCCCCTCTGTGGTTAATGTGTCATCCAAATCTATTTCCAGTCATTTTGTAAATGCCTTTGTTGCAGCTTCCAATCATCAGTGCCTATACTTCTCCATCATGCTCATCTGTGACTTAAGCTACACATTCTTCTTAGCAAGAGCTAAGTTACTTCATGGAATATTTATTTATAAAAACATCTAACTTTGGGCTTCCCTGATGCTTAAACATTATATTTAACATCTCAGTCTTAACTGTAGCCTTGGAATTGTAAAGACAGCAAAATGTTATATTTCTCTACATTTCTTTATACCTAGCCTATAGAAGTCACTTCCTTGTAGGAGGCTTTGCAGATGGTAGACAAAGAGAAGGCTCTGCAAATGGCAGGTAAACAAGAGGCTCTGCTGGGATGAACAGCATTTCCTGGGGCCTGCATTGTTGAACAAACTCCTTAAGATAAGTGGGACTCCTGATCACAGGCCTACCTGGCACCCCCAGGAAAAAAAAAATAATAATAAATCTGTTTACAAGTTCCTTTTTTTTATTTCAGTTCTATGCTGTAACTGTCACATGTAAATTGTGATTTAGGGCTTAACTCCCACTGTTTTTTGTTTTTTATTTCTAACCTCATGTGGTTATTTCCAATAAAAGCTGACATTTTGAATAGTTCAGGGCTGCAATCTGAGAATCTGGGGTACAAACCTAACATATCAGACTTTCTTTTTTTTTCTTTTCTTTCTTTTTCACCCATAAAAAACTTTGCCTCACATTCCATGAGTCAACGGTCTTACTTGTGCAACACTGAACACCATAGCAAAATCTACTTTGTTCAAACATAATACCTTATGCCCTATGTCAACCTTCATGTTTTCCTAAATAAATGTTTAAATGAGAAGCTCAATACACCTAAAATATTAAAGCTCACTATGATACTTGTTTTTTCAATGGACTAATCTGATAAATCTAAAGGTATAAAGTAAAACATATTTTGTAGCACCAAACTAATCAAACAACAGCAATAAAATGTAGTTCTGCAGTATATAACCATTGTACTACAAGGACTTGCAAGTATACTTAGAATTTCAAGGACTAAATAATGTAAACAGCCCTGGATAGAGCATGTTTCATATAACTACCAAAGACCAAATGATACTCACCTGCAAACTGAGCTCAATTCACCAGTATCCACATAAAGCCAGACACACAAAGTGGTAGAGGCATTTAGAGTTTGTTTACAGTACCCAAAGGCCCAGGTATGCTCATAACACTCTCTCTCTTTGTTCCTCTTCTGTTTCTCTCTGCTTGCAAATAAAATTAAAAAAAAAAATTCAGAAGATTAAGGTTTACAAGTACATGATTTGAAAAGTAAACTTTTTTATGATATAAGGAATCTCAACCTTGGAGCCCTCAATGTCATTGTAAACAAAGAAGTGTACTTAACTCATAATGTTAGTGGCATTTCATTTGCATTAAATACAGTCAGCTTGGTGGCTCATGCCTGTAATCCCAGCATTAAGGAGACAAACATAGTAGGTTTGCCTTAAACTCCAGACCACCCTGAACTACACAGTGAATTCCAGGACAGCTTGAGCTAGAGTATGCCCCTACCTAAAAAAAAAAAAAAAAAAAAAAGCTAAAGAAAAACAAACAAACAAAAGAACTGAGATGGAAAGATGGGTAACAGATTGCAAATGCATTTTATACATTGGCCAATTCATTTTATCTTTACATATTCCTCCAGAAACCATTTTGACTCATGCCCTGGAAACTTTCCAAGCAACTCACATATGTCAAATTCTTATCATTATTATATTCTACACTGTTTAATCAAGTGACTTCCTGCTATGACTGCTATTTCTACTCCCAGTCCTCATCCTGATTATCACAATACCATTGACCACTCAAGAAAAGGAAAAAGAATGGGATTAGAAAACTAAAAAAATATTTAAAGAAAGGAAAAAAAAATACATTGTAAAAATGGTTCAAAATACCCCCTTCTGCTTCTTTTCTTTTTCCCCAATTTACTACTCAATATCTGTGCTATAATTTTTTTCCCAATAATAATAGGTACCATTTACTGAGAGCCAGGAATTTCTATGAACACTTTACAAATATTATGTCATTAGTTAATATTTACCCATCACTCTGTGTAGGAGGGTACTATGAATGTCACATTCTGCAGACAAAGAGATGGTGAGTAACATGACCCTGGCTGCACACCAGCAAGATCCAGATCCAGGATTCAACTCCAACACACCAGCTCTGGAGCCCACTGCTTTTACATACTATGCTGCCTTTCTATGTCAGTGAGCACATATGCTTATAAGCTCAACTTTATACTGTACCTTCATAGAAAAGGAGAATCCTAAGGGATTCATTTCTTAAGTAAGCACTTATAGTGAAATACTATACATTAGCCCTGCTTTTACTGTTTGAGAAGAACAGAAAAATTAATAAATCTTGCTCAAGTCTCAGATAAATTCATAGTCCAGAGGAAAGTACTTCATTCTAATACATAAATATTGAGGACATGGAAGGAGAGAAATTTTCAGAAAATTGGAAATTTTCAGAAAAATATCACAGTGAAGATGATAAATGACCAAAATTTCAAAGAATAGGAATTTTCAGAAAGTAAGAAAGGCAAAGAGAACAGATGTCCATGTTTTGATGTTTATTTACTTAGGAGCTATGCACACATTTTAGAGAAAGAATCTCAAAAGAAAGGATAGACAGAGGCACTCGAAGATTATGGAGCAGTCACAAAGGAATGCCCAGGATTCTGCATCCACATTCACATCCCTTGAGAGTCATTTATTTTTGGCTCTATGCTCCACTTCTTTTTTTCTGACTCCATTTGGTTTCCATTAGTTGAAATGAGGTCTTGGGGCTGGAGAGATAGCTTAGCAGTTAAGGGGCTTGCCTGCAAAGCCTTAGGACCCAGGTTCAATTCCCCAGGGCTATGTAAGCCACATACACAAGGTGGCACATGAGTTTGGAATTCATTTGCAGTGGCTAGAGGCCCTGGCATGCCCATTCTCTATTTATCTGCCTCTCTATCTCTCTCAAATAAATAAATAAAACAGGTCTTAAATTCTTTTATGTTTTTAATTTTTATTAAAATTCCATAAATATAGACAATATACCATGATCATAATCCCTCCCACAGTTCCACTGAATGCCTTCTTTCCAACTAGTCTCTCTTCTATTTTGATATCATCATTTTCTTCCTTCCTATTATGCAAGCCTTGTGTAGGTAGCTTCAGCCATAGTTAGGTTATGAATATCAAGGCCACATTGTGTCTGGAAGACAGTATTATAAAGCATTCTCCATATTTTGGCTCTTACTTTTTTCTACCACCTCTTCCACAATAGTCCCTGAACCTTGGAAAGGTGTCATAGCAATGTTTTACTTAGTGCTAAACACTCCACTGTCACTTCTTCTCAGCACTATAATGACTTTTAAGTCACTGTAGTGGTTATCAGCATTTGAAAAGAAAAGCTTCTCTAACCAAAAGTGAGGGTATCATTAATATATGGACATAAAAACATAAGTATTCGGAGAGCAGTTTGGTGGGCATAATATATCCATTTAACCAGAAACAAAAGTAGATGGTCCCCCTAGAGCTAATGACCTCCCCAGCCACAGGCTTTTGATTAGGTTTTCAGCACCAGGAAAGAATTCCCTCCTGTAGAGCAGATCTCAAGTCCAAATCAGAGAGCAGTAGGTAGGTTTCCTCCATAGTAGACATGCCATCATTGCATCAATTGGTACAGTTGGCCTGGCTGACCAGCCATAAAGCTTGCAGGGGCCACTGCTGGTTAAGACCACTGATGACTTTTCTCCCCCAACAGGCTATATCGATCCTTCTAGCACCCTGACAGCTAGTCAACAGAAAGAAGACTTCCAGTTCAGTTCCAGCCTGATTTTTCAGTGCAGATCTTAAATTCTAATACTCAGAATTTATGCATATACACTTACTACTAGCTTATTTGGTTGTATACAATGGAAAAAGGAAGGAAGGAAGGAAGGAAGGAAGGAAGGAAGGAAGGGAGGGAGGGAGGGAGGGAGGGAGGGAGGGAGGGAGGGAGGGAGGGAGGGAGGGAGGGAGGGAGGGAGGGAGGAGAAAGGGAAGGAGAGGGAAAGGTAAAGGGAATAAAAATAAAAAAGGGAGGAAAAGAGAGAGGGAAAGAAAGGAGGGAGTACTTATTTATTTTAAGTATTTGTCATAGACTTCTCAAAATTCCTGCTCTGCTCCACCATAATTAAAGAGTAGTTTCTTGGCTGGAATTCAAAGCTGTGTACAGGTTCTTCATAGAGGAAGAATACATTTGGTGAAAATTTTTTTCCAGACTAATCTTAGTGCTTTGAGAAAATGAACCAGGTGGCAAGGTATAAGATAGAATGGGCATGAATGTGGACAACACAGGCAACACAGGCATCAACAAGAGGGGTCAGCTGGGAATTGAAAATAATATTTTTTAAAAGTTACAAACAATGTTGCAAAGGAAGCCTGGGTGACACTAAGCAACCACCCAGCATGGATGGGGTGGGGAGGACAGAGAGCATAAAACTGCTTCTTGGTCTGGAGGAACTTTTCTGCTTGCCTCTGCTACTGCTTTATAGTTTGGGATAACTTCACACTTTGATTATATGCATGATTTTCCTCTGGTCTCCTAATCCACCACATGCATATTTCCCTTACACCCCAAATCTACCACATGGGTGCTCTCACCAACTCTAGGCTAATTACCTGTGTAATTTCTTTAAGCTTGAGGTAACCATGAGTGTAACTCTCTTCATCACTAATTTATCCTCTGACTTTCCTGGTCTCTGACCCTCTCATCTTTTCCTTGAGCCTCCTCATCTATCTTCTTAACTGCCCAACACAGAGAAACACATGGCACATGTCATGCTGATTTCTTCTGTCTCCCTGCACAAGCTCCTAGATTCTGTTTTTCATGCACTTGCGACTCTACTCTGATTTTCCCCAAAAAACCCTCATTTTTCATAAATGAACCCTATAAGCTATAGAGTGTTTCCACATGAGAGCATTTTTCCTACTCCCATGGGTTTATAACTCTGTTCAAGCTTTCCTTTGTAGATCCCAGTCTCCCTTAAAAAACCACACAATTTCTGATTTTTCTCTTAAATAAGCCTTACAATTTGTGATTTCTCAATAAACTTAGTAAGTCATAATTTATCCTTCTTGAATCTACTTTTATTAATTCTTTTTTCAAGATTTTATTTTTATTTATTTATTACTGTCGGAAAGGGGGGGGAGAGAAAGAGAGAGAGAATGGGAGCACCAGGGCCTCTAGCCACTGCAAACAAACTACAAATGAATGTGCCACCATGTGCACTGTGGGACTGGAGAATCAAACCTAGGCCCTTTGGCTTCATAAGCATGTGCCTTAACTGCTAAGCCATCTCTCCAGCCCTATTAATTCTTTATTAAAGGTTAAGCCAAAACTTGGGGTTCATACATTGGGTGACTCCTCTAGAATCCCAAATCCTGCATCATTAGCAAAGCCTGAAAGCCTAGGTTGGATTTCCCAGTACCCCACAGCCAGAAGCACAAAGTGGCACATGTGTCTGGAATTTGTATGCAGTGGTCAGAGACCCTGGTGTGCCCATTTCCTCTCTCTCTCTTACTTATATTCATTCTCTCTCTCTTGCTCGCTATCTCTCGCTCTCGCTCTTGCTCTTGCTCTCTCTCTCTCTGCAAATAAATAAATAAACATATTTTTAAAAAATAAAATGTAAAGTAACCAGAGGACATAAGATCTTGGATCATTTTGGACGATTGGAATGTCATTCATCTCTATCCTTGAAAGAAAAGAAAATGTACTGAATTACCAGTTTTCAAAAGGAACAAGTGATTTAGTGTTAGTTACCTTAGTTGTCTCTTGAGTTAGCAGAGGAAGTTAACACTTTCTGTTCAATATACCTCTCTGGAAGCCTGGTACACCTCAGTATAATACTGACAAATTTACCTACCATGGTGGCACATTCCTAAATGAATAATACCAGCACTCCAGAGGCAGAGGTAGACAGAACTTTACTGGTGAGGAAAACCTCAAGCACTGAGAGATAAGCAGCCCAGGGGCCAGAAAAGAGGGGGGAAAAATTATCTCACCAAAAGGCTCATGAGTAGCCAGGCTTTTTATCCTGGGTGCGAGGCAGAATGCAGAAGTCAGCACACCTGACGGCAATGTCAGGAAGGGGCAGGATGCACAAATTGCAGGCACCCAGCACTGCAAACAGGGTGAATGTGCAATATAGTCTGTTTTACCTTCACTTGGCAGACAGGAATCATGATCCATCTCCTGTGGGTCTTCCTGTCTAACTGCCTCCCTGCAATGCAACCCATCTCCCTCTCAAGAGTGCTGGAACTATGTAGACCACCATTTCTGGCTTCTTATGTGGGGTATGGAGATCTAATCTGAGTACTTCATATTGAGAAGCAAACACTTGGTTCACTGGTCCACTCCCCGGGCCCTGTAGATACTTTTTTTTAATTTAATTTTTTTTTTTTTTTTGAGATGAAGTGTTGCTAGGTAGCTCAGGCTGGCCAAGAACTCATAATCATCCTGCTTCAGTTATCTAAGTGCTGAGATTATAGGGAATAACAGGTTTTCCCCACCATGACACTCTTTCTTTTTTTAACTGCACATCATAAACTACCAGCATTTGCAGATCTGTGCAGGAAACTCCAAGCATTTATGAAGATGCACAATGGAAATAGAATTTATGCAGTCTTTGTGGCTAGACAAAAAAATTAAAGTACTTTGAGAAATTATAAACCCAAAGCAGGAATTCCCAGGACTCACCTCTGAAATAAATTGTGCTCAGGCCAGCACTGCATAGTGTGGCCAGTGTAAGGTATAAAATCAGGATAAAGACAGACATCCCTTTAGGTCACTACTGCCTAAGAATGTTCCCTCTTCTTTTGGGAGGTGGGAGGGGGTTGGTTTATTTGTTTCAAGGAAGGGTTTCACTGGAATACACTCTATAGCTCCACACTGGCCTCAAACTCACAGTGATCCTCCCACCTCAGCCTCCTGAGTGCTGGGATTAAAGGTTTGTGCCACCATGCTGGGCCAGGATATTCCCAATTCTTAGCAAACTAGGCTAAGTACCACCCAACCCACACTGAGCTGGGCCAAAATTGTTTCAGATATACTACCTATATTTGTGCTTAAATGATTTCTGTAAGTTTTATATAATTTATACTTCATATCTAATGATATATACATATTCTTTGAAACTAGTACTTTCAGGTTTACATATTTCTAAGACAATTGGAAAAATAACTCTTAATGTAGTACAAAATGAAAATGTAATCTGAACTGTGCAGATAAATTAATATTTGCAGGCATGTTATTCAGAAAGGAATATTGTATGATGTCCAAATGTTGTTATACTTTACAAATGCTAAGGTTTTAAAGCTAGATACCAAGGTATTGTGGTATATATTTATCAGCATATTTAACTTCATAAGTATATTTTCTCTTCCAAATATAAAGTAGTTTGTCATCTAATAATTAGAAAGATGAATGGAAAGTCATATATAGTTAATCAATCTGTTTCTTCACTATCTTTAATGATATTATCCAATTCTTTATAGATGTATAGTTATTTTTAGACTTACTAAACACAAGAAACCTACATATTAACCAGGTGTGCTGGCTCACAAATATAATCTCAGCACTAGGGATGCTGAGGTAAGAGGATTACTGTGAATTCAAGGCCACCTGGGACTAGAGGGAGATCCTACCTCAAAAACAACAATAAACCTGTATCTTTATACAAAGAACCTTTTTTATTCTTCTTTGTCCCCTCTATAATGTGTAGTCCCATCCTTGATGTATAGAAGATTCATAGTGTACAGTAATCACTGATTTACTAAGACTTTCTACTAAGAGATTGTTCTACACATGTGAGAATGCAAAAGGAATTCATGTAAAATAAATTTCACAAATTTTTTTCCAAGCCCAGCACAGTGGCTTATGCCTTTAGTCCAAGAACTTAAGAGGCTGAAGAAGGGGGATCATATGACTTCAAGGCCAGCCTGAGCTACAGTGATACCTGGCCTCAAAAAAAAAAAAATGTTATGAAAAGGCTGTATATCCTGAGGAGAGAATCAGCCCATCAAGAAGAGTAATTGGCGAAATGAGCAAGACGACCGCTGCTTTAGTTTTTCTTTTTTCTTTTTTTTTTTTTTTTTTTTTTTTGAGGCAGGGTCTCACTCTAGCCCAGGCTGACCTGGAATTAGTATCAGGGTGGCCTCGAGCTCATAGCAATCCTCCTACCTCTGCCTCCCGTGTGCTGCAATTAAAGGCATGTGCAACCACCCCTGGCTTGTTTTCTATTATCTTTTTTGTTTGTTTGTTGTTTCAGATTTTTGAGGTAGGATCTACTTCTGACCTAGGCTGACCCAAAATTCATTATGTAGTCTCAGTGTGGCCTTGAACTTATGGCGATCCTCTCATCTCTACCTCCAGAGTGCTAGGATTAAAGGAATGTACCACCATGCCTAGCTTTATTATGATTATTTTTTTTTTTTTATTTGAGAGCGAGAGCGACAGACACAGAGAGAAAGACAGATAGAGGGAGAGAGAATGGGCGCACCAGGGCTTCCAGCCTCTGCAAACAAACTCCAGACGTGTGCGCCCCCTTGTGCATCTGGCTAACGTGGGACCTGGGGAACCGAGCCTCGAACCGGGGGTCCTTAGGCTTCACAGGCAAGCGCTTAACTGCTAAGCCATCTCTCCAGCCCTATTATTATTTTTAATTTTGAGTTTCACTAAATTGCTCAGGCTGGCCTTTAATTCAGTATTCTCCTGTGACAACCTCCCAAGTATCTAGAGTTACAGACCTATGCTCAAATGCCCAGCACTCAGGGATGTTTAACAATAATACCAACACCACAACTAATAAATGTCATTATATAAAAATCTTCAGAACAAGTTACTAACATATGAACAATAATCCTCTGAAGCTGGTATAATTATAATTAGTTGGTTGCTCCCTAAATTCATACTTAATAGTTGCTTTGTGATAGGGTTTTATTTTATGGGGGTTTAAATGCAAATCCTAAACCTGAGGTCACATTTGTTTTTAACTGAAAGATGCTTTCTTGGTGAACCTGGTACCAGCACAAGGGTGAAGGAGATAGACACAGAGAACACTCACATTTTAAATATTAATAAGAATAATTTTAAAGGCTGGAGAGATGGTTCAACAGTTAAAGGCACTTTTTTTCTTTATTAATTAGTTTTGTACTCAGTGAATATAGTCAAGTAGGTAGCATTGTTAGGCTCATCCATGTCCTACCCCCTCCCCCTGACCCCTCCTTGTTGAGGTATATGGGTCATGCATTGTGGAGTTAGCCCTCAGTTATGGGTAGGAGAAATGTCTATGTGTATCATGACCCAATGTGTGGCTCTGACATTCTTTCCACCCTCTTTTCCACAAAATTTCTCTGAGCCATTTTGGGTTCATTTTTGGTTTACTTCAGTGATAAGGTATTGGGAGACACTGGGTCTCTGGATATCTGATTTGTTAGGAGTTGATTGTTCTCTCTATCGATCTCCTTCACCCTTGTGCTGGTACCTGGTTCACCAAGAAAACAGCACCTTGCTTGTTTTGCCAATTATTTTTAGTTTAAGCTGGGGCCATTTAGAAGTATGTTGGGGTGGTTCTGTCCTTAGGATCTGCATCTATCTGAAAAAGAGAAGCCGATTCTCCAATGGAGAGTAAAGTTAGCACCAGACAAACAGTATAACCCTTATTATTTTATAGAGATTTTAATAGGTGTAGGCCCTCTTTGTAGCCCACAGTTGATGGTAGCTTGATAATGGAGAATGGGCTCATGTTTGGAAATGGTTCTGACTTGTTTCCAGGCTCCAGCTATGGGTCCCATTCCACTGAACAGATCAAGAGCAACTGGTTTCCCACCATAGCTATGTGCTACTATTGCACTTGTGTTAATATCACAAAAGGTTATTGCTGCTAAGTAGGTTAGACCATGAGTTGCTTGGACAGATATTGGTCATTTTCCCCTAGTTGCCAATGTAGTACCTTCTGACAGTAGATGTGCTGATTGTCTGGGGACTGACTCTCTTCCAGCTTCCAGCCATGTCATTCCATTTTACGTGTCAACTGCACTGTGATCTGATATCATGCAGGGGATTATGTCAATCTTCTTAAATATATGGAGGCAGCCTTTGTGACCCAGTATATGATATATTTTAGAGAATATTCCATGGGCTGCTGAGAAGAATGTGTAGTCTGTGGATTGGGGATGGAATGTTCTATAGATGTCAATTAGGTCTAAGTGATCTATGGTTTTGTTGAGCTCTCTTACTTTCCTGTTGAGTTTCTGTTTGGGTGTGCTGTCTGTACTGATAATGGTGTATTGAAGTCCCCAACTATGATGATGTTGGTGGTTATTTCTGTTTTATTGTCAAGTAGGTTTTGCTTTATGAACTGTGATGCCCCTGTGTTTGGTGCATACAGATATATGATAGTAATATCCTCTTGCTGGATCATTCCCTTGATAAGTAGGAAGTGGCATTCTTTGTCTTTTTTTATTATTTTTTGTTTGAAGTCTATTTTACCCAATATTAATATAGCTATGCTGGCTTGTTTCTTTCTTATTCCCGTTTGCTTGGAATATTGTTTTCCACCCTTTTACCCCAAGGAGGTGTCTGTCTTTAGTGGAGAGATTTCTTTAGTGGAGAGGTTTCTTGAAGACAACAGATTGAGGAGTCTAATTTTCTGATCCATCCTGTTAGCTTGTGTCTCTTGATGGGTGAATTAAGACCATTAATATTTAGGGTAATGACTGTGAAGTTTGATTTGATCCTTGCCATATTGTGTTGGTATATGTGGTTTGGTGTTTTCGTGGACTTTGAAGTTTTTGTGCCTTTTCTGAGTTTGGTTATTGTGATCTGCTTCTTGTGGGCATTTGAGTTTGATTATTTGATTCTTCTGTTTGGAGAATTTCCTGAAATCCTCTCTGTACATTTGGTTTTATGTTCACATAATTGTAAAGCTGAGTTTTGTCATGGAAAGTTTTTCTTTTACTATCTATTGTGAGGGATACTTTTGCTGTATAGAGTAGTTTGGGTTGGAAGCCACAGGTTCTTAGACTTTGTAGTATTTCATTCCATGCCCTTCTGGCTTTCAGGGTTTTATTGAGAAGTCTGAAGTAATTCTGATGGGGTTACCTTTAAAAGTGATGTGCTGTTTTTCCCTAGCTGCTTTTAGGATTTTCTCTTTGGTGTCAATGTTTAAAGTCTTAATGACAATGTGTCTTGGAGAGTTTCTCCTTTGGTCCAATCTGTTTGGAGTTCTATTAGCTTCTTGTATCTTGATGGGCCTTTCTTTTAAGAGAGTGGGGAAGTTTTCTTTGATTATTTTGTTAAATAAGGTCTCCATGCCTTTGGTCTGAATTTCTTCTTCTGGTATTCCAGTGATCTGGATATTAGGACATTTAAGGGTATCCCATGATTAATTCCCTCATGTTCTGTTCACAGAAATTTTTGAACTTATTGAAACTTTTGAACTCTAGAACTGTTTCTTGCATATTGTCTTCCAGATCAGAGTTTCTATACTCCACATGGCTGACTCTATTCTTGAGAGCGTCTACAGAGTTTTGGACTTGTTCAATTAGGTTTGCATTTTCTACAACTTTTCTGTGTATAGTTTCTGTCCCTCTGTCAAGCTCCCTTTTCACATCATTTTTTGATTTTCTTGATGCTTCTTGTAATTCATCCTTGCATTTCTTTATGTCTTCATTTAGCATCACCAGCTTATTTTTGAGATCCTCTTTTTTTTTTCATTCCCCCTTCATATTTCTTAACTGTCTTTGAACTCCTTCCATTTTCTTATCTATTAGGTCTAGTCTAGTGATAGTAGCATCCACACAATTATTGGTCCTTTGTTGCTATTCTGCAAATTCTACCAGTCACTTGGTCAGAGTTGCATTGCTCATAGCTTCATTTTGGTGTTCTGATCCTAATGTCTCTTCTGTGCTTTGATTAGAGATGTTCATTGTAGGACTGGGTGATGTAACTGGATTTACTTGCATTTGATTTTTCATGTTATTTCTTTTGCACTGTGGTCTGTGCATCACAGTGTATGGGCAGGGAAGTAGGACTGTGGTGGGGGAAGTGGTGCCTCTTGGGGGAGCTGGCCTTGGCTTGCCAGCAGGCAGGCAGATGGGCTGTATGGTTTTGAGCTAACACTTGGGTGGGTAGATCAGTCTGAGCTCAAGTGCTGTGGGAAGCTGATGTTGGAGCTCTCACTTGGCACAATGCCAAAGCAGCCTGAGCTCCTGCATGGGAGGGGCTCCAAAGTTGCTTGAGCTCTTACACAATGATGAGCCAAAGCTGCCTGTGCTTGCACTTGGAGGGACACTGAAGCACCAAGCATCGAAGCAGCCTAAACCCCAGTGTAGCAGAACACTGGGACCCAAAAGCAGTCTGAGCTTACTTGCAACAGGACACTGGCAGTCAAGCAGGGGCTTGCACCTGAGCTGGCACAGGTGGACACGCAGAGTGAGTCAGAGCTCTCATGGGCAGGTGGAATGTGCCTGCGCTCATACTGGAAAGAGTGGCGGCTGGAGCAGGAAATGTGCAAATGTGCAGAGCAGGCTAAGCTTGCACAAGCAGGGATCAGCATGTGTGATGGACAAATGGACTGAAGGAGCTGAGCACCAGTGGGCCAGCAGGTAGAGCTTGCACAAGGTCACACACGGGCGGGTGTAGCAGGGCGATTACCCTTGTGAAGTGAGGCAAGTGGAACTATGTTGGCTTGGGTCCCATTTCCTACCTTAAGTGCAGGGGTATCCTGAAGCTGGGACTGTGGGTATGGCAGCTGCTTGGGGGGGAGGGGTGGGCTACCCACAGCAAGGGAGTCAGTGATTCCCTTTTTTCCCACTCACAATCTACTAGAGATTGCTCTTCCCTAAAAGACCAAGTGAACCCTTCATGCCTTGCCTTTCTTTCCTGGGGATGTACGGCGCAGTTAGGCAGTCACCATCTTGGCCCTAAAGGCACGATTCTGCAAAGCTTGTTTGTCTGGGTTCACTTCCCCAGTACTCACCTAAAGTCAAATGCACAAAATGATGCATGCATCTGGAGTTTGTTTCCAGTGGCAAAAACAGTGTGGCCCTGATACACCCATACTCACTCAAGCTATCTATCTATCATCATCTGTCTATCATCTATCATGTGTCTATCTATCTATCATCATAATCATCTCTCACTAATAGTATTCTTCCACTGAAGCTGAGAGCTGTGATGGCTCATTCTGCATTGATCCCAGGGCCCAAAATAAAAGCCAAGCTGCTCAGCAGGGCTTTAGGGCTTTTTCCTTTTTGCCTGCTCCTAGGCTGTTCATCTCTGAGCACCTGAGATTTTCACCACAGGTAAGATTTTGTCCTTCTCAGCCTGACAGTTTAGCTGCTGTCAGGGAGAAGAAGGATATTGTTGTTTGCACCTAGGCCCATGGACTTTGATGTGGCCCTTAGACCACAGGGATGCTTCCACTCCTCACCCTGTGGATCCTGGACTTTTTCTTTCCCCACCTAACCCCCTCTGACATTCGTTTTCCCTTCTTTAGTCCACAGACTCTCCTTGATCCCTCCTGACTTCCAAATAAAAAAATGTAATAATTTAATAATTCTCCTTCTAGTCTAATTTATCCAGTTCTTTGGTTAAAGACAGGGTACTGGAGCTGAATGATATCAGTTCCTTCCATAAGTACAGTCATCTTTTTATTCCTGGAAAGATTTGGATGAGATTGGACAAACTACTCAATTTAAATTTCCCACGTCCAGCTAAAATTGTTCAAACCAAAACCTTCAATAAAAACTTAATTTGCTTGCAAATATTCTTCTCAGTGAATAATCATCCTTAAGATATGGAGGGTGCTGTATTTATGTTCAGTGTTCAGATAGTTCTGACTTAGGGTTTTAATGAATTCATATCATGACATAAAAATGAAAACCTACCTACAATCTAATTTGTCCTTTCTCATATATAAGATGCATCATAACCACAGCTTTACAAAATGCAAGGAAGCATAAACTAAGAATATTTTAAAGTGCCCACCATCCTACCAAAGGCAAGTAGAATGGGACAATTATTTTGTCTCTTACTATTGCCTTTTTAAAAAAAAATTTGTTCATTTTTATTGATTTAATTGAAAGTGACAGAGAGAGAGAAAGAAAGGGGCAGATAGAGAGAGAGAGAGAGAGAAAATGGGCATGCCAAGGTTTCCAACCACTGCAAAGGAATTCCAGATGTGTGCACCCCCTTGTGCATCTGGCTAATGTGGGTCCTGGGGAATCAAGCCTTGAACCAGGGTTCTTAGGCTTCACAGGCAAGCGCTTAACCACTAAGCCATCTCTCCAGCCCCTATTTCCTTTTTTTAATGATTAAAATTTATCTTCTACTCGCCAACTGAAAGTACATGTCCCTTCCCCTTCTTCCAACAGTCTCTGTACAACATGAGAGTCCAGTGACTCTGAATCAGAACTCTTGCAGTGTCTGCCATGCAGCTCCATGGCATGAGGGAAACATGTCCATGCCTTGTATATAATAAGTTAGGCTAGACAGCTTTCCATGGTGTGTTTACAAGTGCCAACTCTTGGGACTTTGGAAGCAATATCTCACTACAGAAATAATTTCAGAAAAAAAGACCCTGGAACTCTACTATATTTTCATAAAATGTAATTTTAGACAAAGGAGATATGGAGTTAGAAAAGAGGTAATTAAATGAAAAGGTTATAGATAAAAAAGGGAGTCTGAGAAAAAAAAAAACATAATCCTGGGAATAGCAAAAGATAAAATAGCCAGAGGCATTTGGCCTTTTCTGAGCAATTTTAGCTCAAGAACATCTGGCAATCAGGAGAGGTGGTTATGTGAGCATTCTCGAGAGGGAGGGCTGGTGAAACCCAGCTTTAACTTCATGTTTGTTAAACTTTCATGTACTTCTTTTATAGATTATATCAGCCCATAATTTTCACTCAAGAATACTTATTCAGACCCTAACATAGTCCATCACCTTTGTAAGTGTTGTCTATACAGCAAGGCATAAGTTATACAAAAAAAAAAAAAAAAAAAAAAAAAAAAACCTTTCTCCTCATGACTTGTGAGTTCCATGAGAATGCAAGTGATAAACCTATTAAATAAATGTATTGCACTGTATTGGAAAGTAATAAGCTCTGTAGACATAAGGCAGAATGTAGGAAGGAAAGTGGAGAATGTGTGTGATTATGAGCACAACTGACTTTACTGTTCTAATGTGAATAACCTCCAAGGTATATTGCTTTGGGAAAGCAAGATAGAGAAGACTGGGACTAGTTGGCAGTGTGCTATTACTCTTTTTTGTTGTTGGAGGTGGTGGTTTATTGGTTTTTGTTGAGATAGGGTCTCACTCTAGCCCAGGCTGACCTCAAACTCATGGCAATCCTCCTACCTCTGCCTCCAGAGTGCTGGGATTAAAGGCATGCACCACCACACCCAGCCTTTAATTCTTGTAAATGAAGTATAAATGTATGTAAAAAATAACCTGTAGGGGCTGGAGAAATGTCTTAGTGGTTAAAGCATTTGCCTACAAAGCCAAAGGATCCCGGTTTGATTCCCCAGGACCCACATAAACCAGATGCACAAGGGTGCGCATGCATTTGGAGTTTGTTTGCAGTGGCTGGAGGCCCTGGCAGGCCCATTATCTATCTCTTTCCCCCCCCCTCTCTCTCCCTCCCTGTATGTGTGTGTGTGTGTGTGTGTGTGTATAGTCAATCAAATAAATAAATAAAAATAAAAATATTTTTAAAAACCTATAGTAGTTAAATCATTTGACAAACAATTTGTGAATATAGTACTGATGTCATGATAGTGAAAGTTTTATCATTATATTTGTGTGTTTGTGTGTTCATATGTACAAGTGCATACATGCATATGGGTACACACACATTTGTGTACACATGTGTGTAGAAGCCAGAGGGCAGTCTCAAGTATTGTCCTCATCAGACACCATCCACCTTTATTAGAAGCAGGGAGCTCAACAATTAGACTGTACTGCCTGCTCGGTGAGACCCCAAGATCTGTCTAGCCTCCCCAGTGCTGGAATTACAATTGTGTGTCACCACACCTGGCTTCTCTTACAAGGTACTGAGGATCAACCTCAGGTTCCCATGCTTGGACAGTATGCACTTTGCCAACTGAGCTATTTCCCTAGCTGAGTTTTATCACTATCTTTAAAGCAATTCCACAAAAGAAAAATAACTTTCAGGCTGGGTGTGGTAACACATGCCTTTAATCTCAGCACACAGGAAGCAGAGGTAAAAGGATCTCTATGGATTCCATACCTGGAACTACAGTGTGAGTTCCAGATCAGCCTGGGCTAGAGTGAGACTATACCTCAAGAAAAATAAAAAAAAAAAAATTAAAAAACACAAAACCTTACTTTCTGAGGCACATCCCTTATTTATCCCATTGGCACTGGCTGAGGCCTTGATGACCCCACAGTGGTAAATACTATAATCCCATTGAGGAGGACTCCCAGGGTAACAGGAGTTGGGGAGAGAGGATAAGAGTATAATATGTATATGAAATAAAATTTAAAATGTTATTTTTAACAAGTAATTCATCTTTATAGTCAAAGATTTGCAGGAAAAAAAAATGGCCTAATATTGTCACTCTTCCTACCATTGTTTTCTCTCCTATGGTCTGTTTTATGCCAAGTTCATTGATAATTCCACGTTAAAGTGAAGAGGAGCACATAGGTTTTGGTGGTGTTTGGGGGATGGGGAGTGCTTTAGTTTTTATTTAGTTTTTGGTGTGTGTGTGTGTGTGTGTGTGTGTGTGTGTGTGTGTCTCCTTTTTAGTATATGAGAATCTAACCAACCTCCACTTACTGCACAAATTGACTGAACTGGAATTGCCTCTAACAATAACATTTCTAGTGCTAAAAATGGCCACCAACAAGGTGATTCATGTCTGTCAGCAGATGCATACATCACCATGTGTACTAAGAGGTAAAACTAGAATGGCCTCTGTTTTTGCACTTCTAATAGAACATTTTTATTAATGCACTTATCAAACAGGATAAATGCCTGCCAATCTCTGCCAACTATTTCAAACTTCTTTTTCTATGATAATATCACAACTAAGTGATTCATCTAAGGTCAGTAGGTATAGTTTGAGCCACTCCAGATTTGATAATATGTGATCTGTAGCCCTGCCATTACCCCAGGAGCATCCAAAGTTAACACAAATATTGTCACTCAGGAAGTCAGAAAATGCAGATAAAGTGTACAAGGATTCTTTTCCCATTTTCAGTTCCCAAATGTAGCCACAGCTATTCCCCACCCTGGGTTTTACCTTTTATCCTTAAAAAATTATTAATTATTTATCTCCCTTGTTCACCTCTTTCACTTTTACCTTCTCTTGAATCAGAGTCTAGTTCTTTGGGGCATGTCTTATTTTTAAATTCTTTATTATCCCTTCCTCACCACCATCCAGCCCAGTCTCTAGTGCAGTGAGTATCTGGCATATTTCCCCATAAGTACTTTTTGGGTACAGGTAGGTGGAAAAATGTTTGGTTTTGCTTCCTAGTATGTGTTGGTGGAAATCCCAGAAGTTGGTTCAAACCAGGTCAATGGCCTGGATTCTTCACTATAAGCTTTGTGATTTGGAAGGTCAAGGAGGAGCTATTTTTACCCATTTCCCCACAGTCACAGAGTAGGCAAAAAGCAGAAGTTGCCAAAACAGGAAATTAAATTTCAGATATACCGGGAAGTAGCTGAGAAACATCAGCCACAAAACACAAATGTTTTCTGAAGTCTCAAATCTACTATAACACAACTTAGAAAAAGTATTTTTGGTTGCTATTGTTTTGAACAATGAATGAATGAAGATTCTCTTTCCAATGGCATGTTGTGATGTTTCCACCTCAGTAAGAATATGATCAGAGTCATGTGGTATCAGTCAGAAATCTACATATAACAGAGTCATGTAACAAAAAACCCTAGAGTCTAGATCCCTCTACAGATAGGAACTGCAAAAGCTTCAGAAATTATCTTTTTGCTCTCTTTTCCCTGAAGTGGTTTCTTTTGGGGCTCGCTTTCTCCTTACCTTCACCCAGGTTCATAAAATAGTGAAGTAACAGAATGTGCTGCCTTACAGAACATTCCAGGGAACACTATCTGCCCAGCTTCATCCACATGTCATCACAGAACCAACCTATTGCTGTGGCTCTGCGCTTTGGTTGACATGCTCAAGTCAGGTGCCTGCTCCTAAAACCCCAGGAGATGTGCCAATTCAATCTGATGCACAGGGACAAGAATGTTTGTGAGAGGAAACTGAAGATATAGTTACCAGAAAGGGAAACTTGTACTGCAGAGCAAGGACCACAGGAAATCAGTCAGGTATCAAAACAACAAAATATGCCTGGTGTGGTGGCACATGACTTTGATCCCAGCACTCAGGAGGCAGAGTTAGGAGGAGCACCGTGAGTTTGAGGCCACCCTGAGACTACATAGTGAATTCCAGGTGGGTTAGAGCAAGACCTTACCTTGAAAAACAAAAAACAAAAAACAAAAAAAAAAAAGAAAGAAACAAAACTTAATACACTCATTAATACACTCATTTTCAGATTCTTGCAGTGGGGTTGTTGAGACTGAGTGCCTCCTCCAGCACCTTTCCCTAGTCCCTGTCCATAGGCAAGGAAACATGAAATCTTCTTTAACCTCATAATCTCCAGAGGCCATAATTTCTCACCATTTCTTTGAATTAGACAGAAATATCACTGGTAGTACTTCCATTTCTCTCATTTGCTCCTTCATTTTTCAAAAACAATAGGTATAGGAGGATAGGGAGAGGTCTCAGTGAATTAATCACTCATTGCTCAAGCTGCAGTACCCAAGTTGGAGTCCCATGTAAAAGCCAGAAGCTGTGGTGGGCTTCTGAAATTCCAGAACTCTGATCCTGATACTCATGGGAGAAACCTTCCAGAATCTTAAGGTGAGAGCAGCAAACAGCAGAGCAAGAATCCAGAGGGAGAAACTGTGCCTCAATCTGAATTGGAAAAGGAGGGAATGGCTAGGAGTGGCAGCTCTCACCTTTAATCCCAGCACTTGGGAGGCAGAGGTAGGAGGTTTGCCGTGATTTCAACGCCACCCTGAGACTACAGATCACCCTGAGCTAGAAGTGAAACACTACCTCAAAAAACAAACAATCAATCAAGCAAAAGAAAGTTAACTCTTTGGGGGCTGGAGAAATGGCTTAGTGATTAAGGCGCTTGCCACTTGCCTGCAAAGCCAAAGGACCCAGGTTTGATTCCCAGGACCTATGGAAGCCATATGTACAAGGTGGCACATGCGTCTAGAGTTCGATTGCAGTGACAAGAGGCCCTGATGTACCTCTTCCCTCTCTCTCTCTCCTTCTGCCTCTTTCTCTCTCTCAAATATGAATAATAAAAATATTTTTAAAGCAAGGGATGTCCTGAAAGTTATCCAATGGCCTCTGTACACTCATACACATGATCATGCACACACAAATAAATAATAAAAGGGGCTGAGGAGATAGCACAGTGGTTAAAGATAATTGCTTTCAAAGTCTGACTGCCAGGTTCAATGCCCCAGTACCCATGTAAAGCCAGATGCACAAAGTGGCACATGAATCTGGAGTTTATTGGCAGCAGCAGGACGCACTGGTGTGCCCATAGTCATCTCCATGTGTGTGCCACTCGCAACTAACTAAATAAAAATACTTTTAATTGTAAAGATAGGGTGTTCATTTTACTTTGGTGAGTTGTTGGTACCTGTTTTAATTGGCTCCATTGCTAGAAGTATCAGGAAAGTCTCAGGAGCGTGGTAAATGTGGAAATCTCTAATCAGGAACTTTTTGATAGTGCATGGCATGTGAGATCTGATGAAACAGCCACAGGAAGAAGGATGAAACATGCCAACACCAAATCCTTCAGTATTCAGGTAACTGGCATCTTTTGGAAGGCTAATTTTTCTTAGCAGTAATGGTTTAAGGAGAAAAGAATTATGAATTGTGTGTCCCTCCTAGGCCCAAAGGGAAAATCAGTCTTTAAACCACAAGATAAATAAGTCAAGTGCCTCTCAAGTTTTATCACTAATAAGCACCAGTCCTTTCATCCTTCATATCCCAGTAATTTAATCCTGTAGATCTCCAGTTGCCTTCAGCAAAGAAAAGCATTTATGTAACTGAAATGTATTTGGCTCTCATTATAATCAAGTTTCAAATATTTTCATCCACTTAATAATAACAAATATGTAAAGGCATGATTCTCTTCTTAGTTGGAGTGCACATTTGGGGACCTGTTTGTCCATCATGTCAATAAATAATGGGTCCAAACCTGGCCAAGAAACCAAAGTAATCTGCTCCAGCCATCCCAGTTGTCTGCTGCTCCTGGAAGACAGATAAAGGGCAACTCTTTACCAATAAGAGTTCAGCTAATAAGAGTTTACCATACACATGTTAATAATAAACTAGTATGTCATCACATCTAGGGCCAGAGACTGAAAAATTCCCCACCCACATGAGAAGATGTGGAACAATTTTGAAACATCCTTGGGGAGGAGGGAAAGTGAGCTATAGCTAAGATTAAAAAGATAGGAGTCCCTGAGAGGAAGAAAATGTTTTTCCTTGGCTTTGTAATGTTTTTTTTGTTTGTGTGTTTGTTTGTCTTTTTTGATGGTACAGGGTGGTAGTATGTAGTCCAGGCTGACTTGGACTCTATAGCCCAGGTTGGCCTGGATCATAAGATGCTCTTGGCCTCGGCCTCTCAAGTGCTGGGATTCTAAGACTGTACCACAATGAAGAAAAGGATTTAATTTCCCTCTATAGCAAGGGTTTAAAGAAAAACTAGCAGTTATGAATTGTGTGTCCTTACTAGGCCTAAAAAAAAAATCAGTCTTTAAACTTGTCAGCATAAAGTACCAACACTACAGAAAAAAATAAAATAGTTTATTCCAAGCTGAATACAAGTGGCAATGACCTGGTAACCCAGCTTCAATGATCCACCATGGAAAATGGTGCAGGAGTACAGGAGAGAAAGTCATCCATCAAAGCGTTTGCAAAACACAATAGGTAGTGTCATCAAGTAGGCAGGGAGGAAAATCATGGGCTGTTAAAGTGGTCTTTATCACCATCTTAGCTTTAGGGTTGGTGGAGTCTAGTGTGTCAAGATTAGTGAGACATTTCAAGAGTCTGTTTAAAAGTCAAAGTAGGGCTGGAGAGATGGTTTAGTGGTTAAGCACTTGCCTGTGAAGCCAAAGGACCCCGGTTGGAGGCTCGGTTCTCCAGGACCCATGTTAGCCAGATGCACAAGGGGGTGCACGCATCTGGAGTTCCTTTGCAATGACTGGAAGCCCTGGCGCACCCATTGTCTGTCTGTCTGTCTCTCTCTCTCTCTCTCTCTCTCTCTCTCTCTCTCTGCCTCTTCCTCTCTCTCTGTCACTCTCAAATAAATAAATAAAAATGAACAAAAAAAATTAAAAAAAAAAAAGTCAAAGTGGTTAGTGAATCCAAAAGTGGATAGTAAATGACTATTAAAATGGGCTAGAGATAGCCTCAAATAATTTTGGATCTTCACCTACAAAATATTCTATCTCCACAATCACCATATTCTATAAACCAGGGCTAAGAAGCCTTTGGAGTCTTTAACACAGTTTCAGCTTTCTCTGAGCATTTCAGTTCACAAACCACAAGATAAGTCAAGAGCCTCCAGTGTTTACTAATAGAGGTCATTTGTTGGAATTGGAGATAGCTCAGCAATTGAGAGCACTTGCTGCTTAAGCATAAAAGCTTCTTTGGTTGGATAGCACCAAGTTTGATGCCTCAGAACCCACGTAAGAAAAGAAGCTAGGTGTGGGGATGACCACACACATCTGTAACCTTAGTCCATGGTGTGGGATGGAAGGCTGGGGAGTGATAAATTGCTGGACCTTGTTGATAAACAACAGCTCCTAGTTTAGGAAGAGACCCAGTCTCAAGGAAGTAGGTAGATATGTGATAAGAGAACACCAAACCTTCTCCTCTGGCTTCCAAACACATATATATGGGGCATACATGTCTATATATACACCTCACACATACAATACACACACGTGTGTATGTGTGTGTATGTGCTCTCCCATGCTTGCAAAAACATCACTAGCTATTATTGCTCATTGTTGTCTTATTATTGTAAGCTATATCACCACAGACACAGCTGACTCTCCCAGTCAGGTACCAGAAAAACATTAGAATCCCTATTTATCAAATAGCCTCTAGTCTATGCCATGGCTTTCATGAGAAATACCCAGAGGACAAGAATGTGTGGGTCAGAATGTCTGGTGCCCTCAGCAGCTGTCTTTTTACAATAACTGTTTTATGTTTCATTGGCAACCAACAAATCTATATTCTAGATGTAAATAGGGTCTGTGTGTCAAGAGGCAGGTTTCTGTACCCATCAGGCTTAAATCATCAGAGCAAAGCATTTCCGCCCTCTTGAACTCTAGACTTTAAACCCCGTGTCCTCCCAATCTGTTTCTGACCCAGCCATCAAGCTGAGCAGCCCTGAGGCCTATTAAGAACACAGCTGCAGGCCATATTCCTTAGGCTGAAATGCTTCTTATCTATAAGTCCTCAAACAAGGAAAATTCAATGCTATACAATCAATGAATACTATGTATAAGATATATATATATTTTAAAATAATATTTAAAATATATTATATATATATATATATATATATATATATATATATATATATATACACACACACACACACACACAGGTGTGTGTGTGTTGTGTGTGTGTCTGTATATATATATATATATATGTACATATATACATATATATGGCTTTATTAAGACAAAAACTGACAGTATGCTATGAAGTTTACATTTAAACAAAATTTTCATTCTCAGATATCTAACACATGCTTAAAATGATTTAACAATATAGCTCTAGATAAAGGTCTAGATGATACCAAGAACTGATGGGTCTCCTGATTCAAGACAGAACATTATGGGTATCAGTTAATCTGAAAAATTTATTTTGTGTTTTCATGTAAACCACTACCCCAATATGAAAGTTATTCATTTCCTGAGACCAGGGCCTTTGAGGTATTCAAGTCTTCAATTGACTCATTGAAATTTGTGTTGTCAGTGACTGAATCCTACCACTAAGTTTCAGAGTTCAAAGTTGAAAAACCAGGCTCTAAGAGGTTTTCACCTTAAGAACAGGCTCTCCTATCTCCCTCTGTCCTTCCAGCAATACTTCAGCCAATGGCTTTGATGGACTAGCTGGTATAATAAACTGGTATTTATACCTTCATGATTGAAAGAGGAAGTATTTTTTCTAATTTTAATATTAACACCTCTGAGGCAAAATAATCTGCCTGAATATACTCTCCAAATAAAGGCTTTCCTGCTTCAGTTTCTATCTCTAACATGGCAGCTTTGGTTAATTTAGGAACTGGCTTTGTCCTTTTTGGGTGATATGAATCTCAGGTATGGAACATCACACCTTTGAAGTAGTCTCTCACAGTCTACCATTCTGGTGCCAGTGAAATATTTTGAAAAGGTAACGTATTCTTGACTGAGAATTAAGTTGTCGCTTAGTTGTTCTTTCCATTACTTCACCATTTCCCCAGTCAGGCCCCTAATTTTAACCAATCATCCATCTCCTCTCCTCCCTGTCCCATCCCCCCCCCCATTAATACACCAGTAATAGCCAAAAACTACTTGCATGCTACACTGTAAAAATGCAGTGAACATTATTGGGAAGAAAGCAGTGGGTTGTAAAGATGATCCGGTAAAATCAGCATCATTTTGCTGTCCCACACCCCCAATTCTATAGGTTTTATCCTTCATAAAAGGCCCTTTGCCTTTCTCAGCAAAGTACAGATAGGTTGCCTTGTAACACTTCCCCTTCTCCTCCCCTGGGTAAGGCCCAACCCAATAAGGTTATAAGTAAATACCAGGTGGGTAGGCCTCTCCTTGCTGGCTGTTCCTCTCTCCTGAACTTCCAGGTTCCTGTCCTAGTAAACCTCCCCTCCTCCCCACGTGGGCTCTAGACCTCCCCCTGCCTTTAATGTTCCAAGGCTCATGTTTTTTCTCCCACATGTGCTCATAGAACACATGTACCCATTTTCCCTTTCGCAGTTCATGGACCCTCCCTATCCCTCGTATTTTCCTGAATAAAATGTGATGTTTTATAAATTATCCTTCTCAGTTTGGTTTATCCAGTTCTTTGGTTAAAAACACACATGAGCTCAGGATTTGGGGTTCAAGGATTATTCCTGAACCTCAACCCTCCAAACAAAACTACCAGCTTAGAGAAGACTTTTAAAGCACTTGTGTTCTGAGCTGATTCCAGGACCTGCAGTGGGGAAATTGACTGAAAAAGGCTGGGAACACCTCCCAGATAAATGAATCTGAATCTTGGCAAGTGGGCCATGGAATTTACAACCAGATGGCTTAGTGGGAGACAAGTTAGGAGGATAGTTTTAGACTGCAAAGTTTGGGAAGAATGCTGCCCTGTGGGTTATGATGATTATTTACACCCTAAACCACCATGGCTGTGGCTCTGAGATCCTCCTGTTATAGAAAGATACCGTCCCAATCGCATATACTGTGGCTCACTGGCCACATCCATGGCTTCCTTATCTGTGCCTTCAACATACTGGGAATCCAAGCTGTTTAGATAAAATGATTCCACCCATACTGAATGTGTAGATTTTTTTTTCTTGTTATTATCCCCCAAACAATATATTTACATTCCATTAGCTATTATGTTATGCCCAGTTCTTGGCACCCCCAGTGACCACCAACGAGAACCAAACACGTATGCAAAGGCAAGGAGCTTTATTTCCAGGCTGGGGAAATTCCAGGCAGATTAGGTAACCTTTATTGTGATTGGCTCAATCACTTTGAACAATTTATCTATAGCTACCAGAAAGTATGGTGTAGGTGGGCGTTGTGGGGCAGGCCTTTAATCCCAGCACTGGAGAGGCAGAGGTAGGAGGAACACCGTGAGTTCAAGGCCACCCTGAGAGTAGAGTGAATTCCAGGCCAGCCTGGGCTACCATGAAACCCTACCTCAAAAATCCAAAATAAATGAATGTATGGTGTAAGCACTTTTATGGTTCTTCTAGTAACTGTTCACCTTTACTGGGAAACAGAAACCCAGGCCTACTGAAGACTCTAAAGCTTGTCATGGCATCTCTCTGGTTCCTGAGTCCTTCAATTGTCACCTAGAGATAATTTTAAAATTAATACAAAAGGTGTGCCTGAGTGTGGTAACACATGCCTGTGATTCCAGGTAGAGTTTGGAGAATCAAGAGTTCAAGGTCATCTTCAGCTACATAGACAGTTTGAGACTAGCCTGGTCTACTTGAAACCCTGTCTCAAAAAGTGGGAGGGGATGAGCTAGAGAAATGGCTTAGTAGCTAAAGGGCTTGCCTGCAAAGCCTAAGGACCCAGGTTTGATACCCCAGCACCAAGGTAAGCCAGATGCACAAGGTGGCACATGCATCTGAAGTTTGTTTGCAGTGGCTAAGAAACCCTGGCACACACATTCTCTCTCACACATAAATAAAATATAAAATACAAAAATATCAAAACACATAGTTGGTGCATACATTATACAGAGACTTAAGCAACCTTGTTATCCATGGTGGAAAGGCAGGGAGTGAGGAGTGCCCTGGTGACAATTCAAGGTTACAGAAGGACAGTTTGTAAGATAAGATTTCTCATCGCTCTTGTATTTGGGTTGTTTTTTTAGAATGATTTGTCTACTTCATTAAGACTTGAAAACTCGAGATAATCAAAATTATGAAGCCCGTAAGAACTATAGGCTCCAAGCACCTTTGACTCGGAGCAGACAGGACAATAACAAGGGAAATATACTAGGAGCCTAGACTCGGAGCTCCCACAGGAAAGGATCGCTCCTTTGTCCCTCCAAGCAGTTATGGACCTGGGATGCACAGATCCCAAGGGGAAAATCCTTATAAGCCCTGCTCACCACAGGAAAGCAGCCACATCTGCAGAGGGAACCTCACAGGAAGTTCAGGTCCTTCCAGCTGTCTGGGATTCCCAATTTGAACTCTTCCTGGAAACCTTGCCTCACTGCTTGTCTTGCGCAAGCTAGCGGGCCCTCCCTCTCTCCCTGGCTTCTTATAGCAGCAGAGCCTAAGCGACGGCTGGGTGGAAACTGGAAACGCAAGCAAGCACTTCACCTCCGCTGGCAAGCCTGTTTGCTCGCTCCCAGGCCTGGACCCGCCCACAGCAGCCTCGCAAGACAACCGCCCGCTCTGGCCGCAGGTGGGTCCTGCATTGCCCCGGGCTGCTTCCTTCCTCTCCTGCAGCCCACCCCCAGCCTCTCTGCAAAACCCACAGGGGCACACTGAGTCCCCGCCCCCCCCCCCACTCCTCTGGGACAAAGGTCGCCCCAGGCTGCAGCGAGATCAGTGGAGCAATTCCGCTGATTTCTAGCTTCCTGAAGCTCATTGAACCACCTGCCACCTGTGAGCGCAGGGTGATCAGAAGCAGATAGATACAGGGTTGGGTTCTTTCTATATCTAACTTTGGAGGAAACCTGAAGAATATGGGTTGGCAGTCTTAGCGGATCCCAGGCCCTCCTTGAGCCTGTAAGGGACAGAAAATCGCTGAAAAAAGACCTGGACTCCAGTAGGACAGGGGATTTTCCCCATGAGCATTTCCGTCGGCCTTTTGATGAAGCTGACATATTTCCTGGGGTAGCCCAGCCAGTATAATATGGGGGTCGTGGGTCTAGACAAGGCCAACAGTCTTCTCTAGTAAGGTTCGTGGTGGAGTTAAGAAACCCATAGGTAAAATTGAGTTGATTGTAATTTGAATACAAGGGAAGTATATGGGACTCTAGGAGGGGGTACAGCCAAGAGGTTAGAGCAGTACGCTTGACTGGAGAACTGTCCAAAACTGAGACTGGTGCTGTGTGCTGTAGTCTGATGGGTGGCAAGGCCAATGTGGGGTTTGGTCCAATGGGTAGTGCAGCCTGATTGGCCTCCAATGGCTGGACATTAAGTCGTATGGTGTGGTGATTTGATTCAGGTGTTCCCCCATAAACTTTGGTGTTCTGAATTCTAAGTTCACAGCTGATGGAGATTTGAGAATTAATGCCTCCTGGAGGGAGTGTATTGTTGGGGGCAGGTTTATGGGTGTTATAGCCAGTTTACCCATGCCAGTGTTTGGCACACTTTCCTGTTGCTATGGTCCACTTTCTGTTGGCCAGGGGGTGATGTCCACCCTCTGTTTATGCCATCATGGAGCTTCCTCTCAGGCCTGTCAGCCAAAATAAACCTCTTTTACCCACAAGCTGCTCTTGGTTGGAGCTTATTTTCAAGAGGAATGTGGAAGGATTTGAAACCTTGGCCTAAGAGATGCCTTGCATGCTGTAAGTACAGCTGGATGGACTATTCTGGTCAGAGTTAAAAGACCTGAATGCAATAAGAACTATGGACTGTGAGGGTGAGAAAGAGATTTGCTTGGACTGGACTAGCAGTTTCTGTGAGGCTTTCTGTTATGCCCATGTCCTGAGAAGTACAGTGTTGCTTTGCATAGAAATGAACTGATGTGAGCAGAGGGATATGGCACAGTAAAAATGAAATCTTTGGGCCTAAATTGCTGCACCTTTACCTGCAAATTGTTTGAAAGATTACAATCTTTCAGATTGGGCTAGCTGATCTGCACTGGGGCAACAGGAAGAATATAGACTGTTTTGAAGGGGCCTGAGTGCTCAAGAAGTGTCCTGTTCTTCAAAGTTTGCTTGATTCCCCTCTGGATTGACAAGTTGGCCCCCTACCTGGTATTGTGGAGTATAAGAAATGCAGGAAAGAGATGGTCATTGAGTTTGCAACACTGTCTTGTGTTTTGGAAATGGCCATGGGCAGTGTGAAGCAGGTTTGCTGGATGTCTGCAGGGAGACCTAATGGATGAACCATGGGTTTCAGTGGAGATACCAGGACCATAAGATGGCTGATAAGGAAAGCTGCCTGCCCCAATGAAGTTTTACAGTACTGTGAATAGCCTAGCTGAAGGGGTGGAATTGGAAGCCTTAGACTTGTTGCTGGTTAGAATTATCAGACTTTGAGATTTGCTCATTTACTACAGTTGTTGGACTTGAAACTACAGTTTGATGTTTGTCCTGGTTGTTTTAAATCATGTATTGCTTTAGTATTTCTTTGCTATGCACAATGCCATCTTTTGCAGTGTGAATGTTTTATTCTGTGCCATTATGGGGTTTGGGGTGTTTTTTTTATTTTTTATTTTTTTGGTGTTATGGCTTAGTTAAAAGATCTTGGCCTATGGGTATGTTGGAAAATCATTAGGATTGATAAAAACTATGAGGAATTTTAAAGTTAGATGGATGCATTACATTTTACATCATGTATGGTTATCAGTTTATGGGGGACAGGGGCAGAATGTGGTGGTTTGATTCAGATGTCCCCCATAAATTTAGGTGTTCTGAATGCTAGGTTCCCAGCTGATGGAGAATTTGGAATTAACACCTCCTGAAGGGGGTGTATTGTTGGGGGTGGGCTTATGGGTGTTATAGGCAGTTTCCCCATGCCAGTGTTTGGCACACTGTCCTATTGCTATGGTCCACCTTCTGTTGGCTAGGGGGTGATGTCCACCCTCTGTTCATGGCATCGTTTTCCCCTGCCATCATGGAGCTTCCCCTCTGGTTTATAAGCCAAAACCTCTTTTTTCTCACAAGCTGATCTTGGTCAGGTGATCTCTACCAGCAATGCAAACCTGACTGCAACATATGTTAAATAATATTCCTGGCTCTGTACCCGACACATATAATCTTAATCTACAATTTTTACCAACTTCCCATCTACTGGCAGCTTCTCCTCTGTCTGTGAACTTGATTAGTAACTGATTACACCATGGGGGCCAGTAACAGGAGGTTGATTCCTTAGGTCTGGTGACAGTAATGTGATCTGTCTTTATAGGGGGAGCCCAATAAATATCTCCCATAGATTCACATCCCCAAGTTGCACATTAATATGATTCTGGGACACCACAATTAGTTTGCTGTTCAGGGATTCTGTCATGACCAGGACACACCTGTTTGTTCCTGTTGGTTCTGGGATCAGGTAAATTACACCCATAGCTGGGAAGAACTAAGTTCCCAATCTTCATCTGCATGTGTATAATCCCATGATTTCCCCACCAAGCCACATAGGTCAAATATTAAGTCAGGAAACCAGGTTCCTAGGGGTGATGAATGGGATGTGGAGTTGACTAGTGTCCCTGTATCCATATTAGAAATGACCCATGTAAGGTTATAAGGCTGATGAAGGTTTGTAGCAATTGAGGTTAAAAAGCAACAGGAGACCGTCACAACACAAAAGGATCTAGCCATTATTGAGTTTCTAGCTTACGAGTCCTTAGCTTAAGTGGGTCTTGTGGATGTGCAATAGGTTGCCACAGTCCTGTTTTTTTTTCAGGAGCTTAGTCATCCAGATCCGCGTGTGGATCAACAGGCTTCATGTGTGAGTGATGTATCCAGGCAGGGATGCCATCCACCTTGACTGAAGTTGGGGTGGTCAGGATCACAGTGAAGAGTCCCTTCCAACTGGGTTCAAGAGTCTCTTTTCGGTGTCTTTTGATGAGTACAAGATCTCCTGGCATGAACCCATGAGGTGGAGGTGCCTTTTCATAGATGGCCTGTAGCTGGGGCCAGAGATGTTCTTGCACCTGCAGTAAAGCTTGGAATGATGTCATCTAACAGATTCTTGGCCACAGTTGAGGCAGTCTCATTCTTAATTGGAAAAGCCTTAGCCTATCCTGAAAAGGTGTCTATAAATACTAGTAAATACCTATACCCATATAAACCAGATTTTATCTCTATAAAGTCAATTTCCCAATTTACTTCTGGTCAGGTTCCTCTTTCCCTGATTCCTGACCAAGAAACTCCACTTCTTGCATTTACTAGGTGACAGGCATGGCATCAGACTATGACTTCTGTTGCCTTTTATCCCAAGTCAAAAACTTTAAGGTGAGCCCATCTAAGTAAGTCTTCAATCTTCTGTTGTCCTATATGAGTGCTCTGGTGTATTTGTCTAATGAGTTGGCTAGCAAAGTCTGATGGGAGGATGATCCTTTCATCAGGAGTCTTATACCATCCTTGTTCCTTATAGGTTGCCGTGCACATCCTAATCCTCCATAGTTCTGAATCAGTGTTGTCTGCTGTCTCTGGCAAAGTTGGTGCCACCATTGGAGGCAATTTCACCACCAGGACAGTAGTAATCTGAAGGGCTGCCTCTCATGGTACCTTGTCAACCCTGTTCCTTTTAGAAGTAGGATCCTCCCCCTTCTGGTGACCAGGGCAGTGCATGATTGCTATCTCTTTGGGGAGCCATATAGCCCACAGGAGGTCCAAAATTTCCTGTTTATTTTTAATGGTTTTTCTTCTGCTGTCAATTGTCCCCTTTCTTTATAAATGGCCCATGAACATGTACTGTTGCAAAAGCATAACGGCTATCAGTATAGATGTTAGGTCTCTTCCCTTGGCCTAGTTGCAAGGCCCTGGTTAAGGATATCAATTCAGTTTTCTGAGCAGATGTACCTGGAGGGAGGGCTTCAGACCATGCAGCTGTTTCTTCCATTGTCACTGTAGCTCCTGCATACTGGATACCATCCTTAAGGAAGCTGCTTCCATCTGTATACCAGGTCAGCTCTGCCTCTTTAAGGGAGACATCTTTGAGATCTGGTAGGGTCCCTTATAAACTGCTCAAGATCTCCAAGCAGTCATGTATGAGACTGTCCAGATCTAGATCAGGTAGCAGCATTGCAGGAATGAGGGCCTGCCTGACAGCAAATTGAACCTGTGGGGAGTTAAGAAAAATAGCCTGATAATGAGTCAGTCTGGCATTGGCCAGCCACCTGTCAGGCAGGCTACTTTAACACTCCTTCAATAGCGTGAGGAGCAGCCACTCTCAGGGTTTGGCCCAAAGTCAGTTTATCTGAGTCTTTGACCAATAAAGCAGTGGCTGCTATTATTCAGAGGCATGGGGGACATCCTGTTGCCACTGGGTCTAATTTCTTTGATAGATAAGCAACTGGCCTCTTTCAAGGGCCAAGAGTTTGTGTCAATACCCCTTAAGCTATGCCTTTGTTCTCATCAACATAAAGATGAAAAGTTTTGTGGATGTCTGGAAAAACTAATGTCAGGGCTTAATGGAGAGCTTTTTTTTTAACTGGAGAAAGGCCTTTTCCATTTCTGGGGTCCATTGAAGGGATTGTCTTGTCCCCTTGTAGCCTCATAGAGAGGCTGTGAAACTGGGTATCCAGAGTCTACAAAATCCCACTGCCCCCAAGAACTCATGTACCTGTCACCAGGTTCTGGGGTGGGGAATGTTAGGATTGTCTCTTTGCAGGCTTCAGACAATAGGTGTTGGCCCCCCTTGAGTATATACCCAAGGTAAATTACTTCCCTCTGGCAGAGCTGCACCTTTCTGGCTGAAACTCAGTATCCCATGTGGTCCAGTTCTCTCAGCAAGGCCTCTGTGGCTGAGCAGCAGCCTTCTTTATCTGAGGCTCCTATAAGAAGGTCATCTAATACTGCAAGAGGGTTATTTGGGGATAGGCCTGGCAGCACTCACCCCAGATCCTCATGAAGTGCCTAATCAAAGATGGTGGGTGAGTTTTTAAATCCTTGTGGTAGTCTAGTCCAAGTCAACTGTCCATTGAATCCACATTCTGGATCCATTCAAAAGCATAGGGTTGACTGGCTGGGGCTAGTGGAAGACTGAAGAATGCGTCTTTGAGCTCTAGCACCATGTACACATTGTGTTCAGGTGACAAAGTGCTTAGCAGAGTGTACTGGTTCGGTACCCTGGGGTTGATGTCTTCCACCCATTTATAAATTTCCCTCAAATCCTGCAAGGCTGGAAGTCATTGGAGTGGGCTTTTTTACCAGCAGGAAAGGAGTATTCCAAGTGGTCTGACAAGGGACTAATATCCCTTGTTCCCAAAGTCAGTTTATGTGAGGTGTTATTCCCAGTTTGGCCTCTCAGGGCATAGGGTATTGGCGGACTTGGATTGGGCTGGCATTAGCCCTCAGTTGGACCATGATTGGGGCCCAATGCTTGGCCAGCCCAGGGTGATTTCTTTCTGCCCATACACCTGGAATCCTTTCCCATAGTTCCCTCAGATAATGGCTTTAGGGGTGCATGGGAGGGAGAGGTATAGAGTTTATATTCTTCCTCCAGTGACACAGTTAACATGTGTACAGGACCATTCTGACTAAGAACCTATACTCCCTTGGGGCTGAAATGGATTTGTGCCCCCATTTTAGTCAAAAGGTCTCTCCCCAATAGTGGATATTGGCACCCAAGGATGACCATGAATGAGTGGGTTACACGTCCAATTCCTAAGTCCACTTCTCTTTGGGTAGTCCATTAATACTGATTTGTTCCAGTGGCTCCTTGGACCCATGTCCTTTTGGTGGACAAGTGTCCTGTGGGCTGTTTCAGGATCAAATGCTGAGCCCCAGTGTCAACTAGAAAGTCTACTGGTTTCCCCTCCACCTATAAGGTTACCCAGGGCTCATGGAGGGGATGTGAGCCCTGATGCACTCAGTCATTGAGTTCTCCTATTTCTAGAACTTTTGGAGTTTTGTCCTTTAGCCTTTTTTGGACATTGGTTTTTCCAATGTCCTATCTCTTTGCAGTAAGCACATTGGTCCTTTTGGAGATGGGTTTGAGGTTGTCCCTCTCTTCTGGACTGTGAAATTGATTTATTTCTACCTTTCCCATAAGCTATGGCCTTTAATTCTCTCTAGTCAGACTTTAAACCATGGCAGCTAAGAGTATTTTGGCTAAGCCTTTGGTTTGTTTCTCCTCTGGGGTCTCCCTATTGTTATAGACATTCTCTGCTATAGCTACTAGTTCCAACATTTGCTTACCCACAAAACTGTCTAGTCGCTGAAGTTTCCTGCAGATGTCTGGCACAGCTTGGTTGATGAAAGCCATGTTCATGGCAGATTGGTTCTTTCTGGCTTCTGGATCCAGGGATGTGTAGGTCTGATATGCTTCTAATAACACCTCTAAGCTTTCCTCCTTATCTTGTATAATATGTTCTACCTTAGATAAATTTGTGGACTTTCCTGCAGCCTCTCAGAGACCTCCTATCAGAAGCTGGTGGTAGACTTTCAGTCTCTTCTTACCTGCAGGGCTATTGGGGTCCCAATCTGGGTGGTTTAAAGGAAAGACTGCATCCAAATTTGCCTGTACAGTTGTAGGCTGGCTGTTGGGTCCAAGGACCAGTTTAACGGCAGCTGTTACAATTTGCTCTCTTTCTTCTGTAGTAAAGAGAACCTGTCAAAGCTGCTGGCAGTCATCCCAAGTGGGTTGATGGGTTATCATTATGGAATATAATAAGTCTAGAAGGGCAGAAGGTTTCTCAGAAAACTTCAGATTTTGCATTTTCCAGTTATATAAGTCACTAGTGGAAAAGGAGATATGAGTCACAAGCTGCTGGCCATCTTGGCCAGGAGGGCCATAGCCTGGAATGGCAGTACAAGAGTGATGAACTCTGCCTGCTTTGCAACTTGGGCCCATGTACAAGGAGGACTTGCCATATTTCTCTCATTTTCCCTTGTATTTAGATCAGCTGCTATCGCTTGTGGTATTGGCTCTGGCACAGGGGGAGGTACATAGGGAGGTGGATAGAGGTCCTCTTCAGGAACAGAAGGGGATAAGACTACCGGCTTACAGTCTTCTGGTTACCCTGATTCTTTAACCAACAGGATCATAGAAATAGGCAGTAAAAAGGGGCTTAGCCATGGTGGGGGGTGGGGGAGCTCTCCACCAGGCATTGCCAGACTGTGATGTAGGGAACCTGGTCCAGGTGGCCAGGACTCCCATACACACAATGTCATTCACCTTGTAAATAGTGGGGAGATGAAAAGTACCCCCTTCTGGCCATCCCACATTGAAAGTTGGCCACTCATTCCTACAAGATAGTTTTTCCGATGCACTGTCAAACCTAGATTTTCTGCCATGTGTCAGAAATTCTTGAAATGTGTCAGGACTAAGTCCAGTTGAGTGGAACTCATGGCCTGTCCCATGGTATCTTACAAATAAATAGACAAAAATGAACAGAAAACAGACACACAGATACAAACAAATTCCCCGGGAAGCAAAAAAGAAACCAAAATGCTACTAATGGCAGTCTTTCCCATAAACAGGTTCCACCGGACAGGCCCGACCCATCAGTTTCTATTAAAACCAGAGTCAGTTTTGAGCTCTTCAGCTCCAACAGAAGGGGGTCCAGAGTGTCCTCAGAGGCCCCTGGCCCCAAGGTAATATGTGCCTCATCAGTCTTACCTCCATGGGCCTCCAGATTGTGTCTGGACACCAGATTTTCTAAGGAAACAGAGTAAAACAAAGATGAAAGACACAGAGAAGTGCTCCACTCACTGATCAGTGGTGAATCAATAGTTCCCCTAGAAAATGCTCCACTATTGGGTTCTGGGAAGGGGGGGAGGTCCCCCATCGGTCCCAGACGAGCCCCCAAATGTAAAGGTCTGAAAATCACTGAAGAAAGACCTGGACTCCAATAGTATGTAAAAGCATAGAGCGTTTATTCTGCAGAATTAGCCAGCATGCAGGGGGCAACCATTCATACAAAATTGTAACCCCAAGAGGAGCTTGAAGGCTACTTTTAAGCACAACTAAGGGAATTTCAGCAGGTACTTTGTCCTATAGTTTGATTGGTTAATTTGAACAATTACTACATTTGTTCTTATTTGATTGGTCTTAGGATCTTTAATGCTAGGTTACAGGGGAATTTGGACTGGTGAGGTAATTCCTTATAGTTATTGGCTAAGCAAGCAACAATTACATTTGTACACTCTTGATTGGTCAGGGCCAAAAGGGTTAGTCTTATGACTTTTCAGGAAGTGACTCAGCCTTTCTCTGGTCAGAACAGTTACTGATGAAATAGCACTTTGTTCTACATTTCAAAACTCTTGTTAGTCCTTTTAGGAAATTGAAACTCAGGCCTAGCTAGGGTGATGCTTTGCTGAAGCCTGTCATGGTATTAGTTTAGTCCTTTCAGAGACAGGGCTGAAATTGGTTGCAACCTGTCCTTGATCTTGATTTAAATATACTTCAGCAGTTGAGCAATACTGTTTAGGATGTGATTTACTTCAAAGAGAAAAGAAAGCCGTGTTTCTTTACCCATTGGCAGGTAGAAGGGCATTTTTATTTGTCTTGTTTTAGTTTAATTTAGTTTTGTTTTCCTCCAAATGGGAATTTAAGCACTTTCTTTAAAAGATCACTGCACTGGTGGCCTGGAAAGTAAATTGTGTGGAGCATGAGGGAGGTGATGGAGAATTCCATTCCTGGTTCTAACTAGCAGGTCACTGTCCCAGCCTCAGTTCCACAAATATAAAATGAAAAGCTCTTGATCAAGAGGTTGTAAAAAGTCCAACTCAAACAAGGTGACAAGCTATAGGACTCAAGATGCTGCAGATTTAACAGATGTTGAAAGTCTTGGTGATGACACAAGTATAACTGAATATGTACACTTCATAATAAGGAAGTCTTTGATTTTATAAGGAAGCTACCTCACTGGTCCCACAGGAGCATCTTTAAACTACCGCATTTATCATTCAGAGAAGACTCTGGGTTTTCAAAGCTATTCTTCAGCCTTGCTATGTGAGAAAGTCCTATTCTATATAAATGGCAGGCATATAAATGTCACTCACATGAAAGAACATTTTTTTTCTGATACAGTAGGTGGATTTATAAAATGGTACATTTATTTGATGCAGTACTTTTTGAGATATGGCCTTTTGCAAGGCCCTGGGTTTTTTCGGAATTCTGTAATTCAGCACGGTGTGAAACTCTACCTGCCTGCCTTCTACTTGCATGGAAAACCCTGACAACCCTGAAAGAAGGATGAAGCACTATTATCAGACTTCAAGGCTGGAAAGTAAATGGCACATGTGTACAGAGAAATTGGGTCAGAGCACTTTCTCCATTTGGCAACGTTTATGATTTTGCTGAAATTCACATAGCAACTGGCAGTTCAGACACCAGCATATACGAGGCCTGACCTCTAACTTGAGAAAGATTTCTAGACATCTGTTTCCTTAAACTTACTAACTGTTGTTTAGAAGGAACCAAATTGATTTTTATAGGCCTGAAAGTAAATGGAAACCCTAGGCCTTGCACTTTGTTGTGAGCAACTTTTAAGAGAAATAGGTTCATTTGTCATAGAGTTTTAAAGTTGAAGTAACCCTGAGCATCACCCTAATTTTTCTGGGATATTGAAGAACTAACTCTAAATTATCCAAATTATGAATACCATTATTTATTTATTTTAACATTATTTGTGTATATATTTATTTATGAGCAGAAAGAGAGAGAAAAGGGACATGCCAGAGCCTTGTGTAGCTGCAAACAGCTTCCAGACTTATGTGCCACTTTGTGCCCCTGGCTTTTCATGGGTACTGGGGAATGGAACCCCAGCTAGCAGGCTTTACTTTAGAAAACTCCTTAACCATTGAGCAATCTCCACAGCCCAATAACATTACTTAAAGTGTCTATATTCTTCTTTCAATGACTATATAGTTGGTTCTGTAGTCATTCCCCAAAACATGATCTTAATACCTCTGAATAATTAGATATATTTTCATTGACTGCTATTTAAAAGTCATTTTCTTGGAAAATATTAGAAAGACTGGTCAGCCACCAAAGCAAAACCAGTGAAACAAATAACCAAATAAAAAGCAACAACAACATATTGCTCCAAACTGAAATGCTTCTTAGGGCACCTAGTTTTATTGAGATCCTCTGAGGAGACCCTTTGTTAGGTACATCTACCCATAACTGCCACCATAGAATCAAGAATAAACAGCTCATAAAATGTTTTTCTTGGTGAGCTTTGGGATTTTTCTAAAGTAATGTTAGAAAAATAATATAAGGAAGATTTACAAAGATAAGCCCACTATAGTTACCTATTTCTAGTCATACACAGAGAACAGAATGGGCCATTATCAAATTATGAAAATGACTTGAGGAGTCATACATGATATGTTAAACCTATTCAAGTTTTTTTCACTGATTTTTAGGTGATTTTCAAAATGGTTCCAATTAATAGTCATTCTTTTGTTAAAAAATTAAATCAGTACTACAAAGAATAGATTATATAAATAAAGGATAACAAATACTTAAAAAATGTATGATAAGAAAATTACTTAGCCTCTATATCTAAATAATGCTTTCTTTCAAAATTACTAAAGAATGCTTGCATTGTTTGGAGATTGCCTTTCAGAAACATACATATCTTTGTAAAAAGAATGTACTAATCTACTAAGTCAAATATTTCCACTTTAATTGTAGGCAGAACATTGACATTCTAATTTAATTCTTCACAATGTCCAGAATTAATTCAACCATGTGTGTAGAAGGCTTACCATATTGTACTTTGACAGTAGCATGTTTCTGAACAATTATGTTGAGAGATACATGTTTCTTTTAAATGTAGATTACCTGATCATTTCTAACATTAGGATAAAATTCAGTTTTCATTTCATTTAGTTTTTTTTTTTTTTTTTTTTATTTGCCAGTAGAGAGAAAAAGAAAGAAAGAAAGAGAATGGGGCAGCAGGGCTTCTTAATGCTGAAAACAGACTCCAGGTGCTTGTACCACTTTGTGCATCTGGCTTTACATGGATATTAGAGAATCAGCCCAAGCCAACAGGCATTGTGAGCAAGCACTTTTATAGTTGACCCATCTTCCCAGCCCTCACTTTTCATTTTAAAAGGAAAGAGAATGTGTTAAAAAGGGTAATTTTGAAAATTTAGAAATTGTAAGTCTAAATTAAAAGAACACTAATCAGTAATATCAAACTAAATAGTACAGCCCTAAAAGAATTGTTAGTGGAAGACAAACTAGATAATCTTTTTAGCTTCAACACCCAATATTGAAAAGGAAAAAAATGCATTAAGAACAAAGCTGGAGGCTGAAGCAATAGCTCAGTTGGTAAAATGCTTAACTTGAGATTCTCTTGCTTCAGCTTTCCAAGAAGGTTTACATTATTTTAAGAGTTGTCTATTGATCTCCAGTGTCATGAGGTGGTGGTCAGGATATCATTGTCTAAGAGTAGGTAATTTAAGATCATTAACTATGAGGTACAAAGAATTAAAATTTTCCTGTCCTATTTGTATTGCACCTTGTTAGTCTAACCTTTTTCAAACCCTTTAAGCCTGCATGGGCTTTTCAAATTTCACTAACCATCTGCCTTCTCTGTATAGATGGAAAATGTTCAGCAAATGCTCATTCAAAAAGAATCTCACATGGTGTAGTATACATAATCAACATGTTTCAATTATAGCACTTTGGTACTCTTCAGAAAAATCTCAAAACTTTTGATGGTAAATATAAAGCATGTTGTGTTATAAAGTGTATAAATTAAGTATATAATGTGTTAGGGTTATAATTTACACTTAAATTTTAAGATAGTGCATGATTACTAGCTTTTTTCAATTTATTTATTTTTATATAAGATATTTTATTTATTTATTTGAGATAGAGAAAGATAATGGGCATGCCAGGTCCTCTTGCCACTGCAAATGAACACCAGATGCATGCACCACCTGGTGCATCTGGTTTACATGGGTACTGGGGAATTGAACCTGGATCCTTAGGCTTCTCAGGCAAGCATATTAACCACTGACTGTTCTCCCAGCCCTCAATTTATTTTTACTAGTAGATTTTGAGAAGCTCATGATAATTAGCTTCCTGGAAATTAGTTTAAAGTTCTGATTTAATTCTGTTAGAAATGAGTCTATGGTTTGTGAATGACCACCCAATCCAAAGTATATTGGCAAGGCAATGTTTACTTTTGCAGAAGTGTGAAAAACTTTTTAAATCATTCTGGCAAGCAAGCACAAAATCAGAGGGTCTATTGACCTTTCTATATTCTTTAACACAAAAAAAGATCCTTCATATTTCTCTGAGTTAGGGTTTGACCTCACAATCTCATGTGATTGGCTACAATATAAAAATTATGCAGTTTCTTGGAGAAACCTAAAGAAATGGAAGATTAAGGAACCTTTTACCAAATACATAAATAAAAGTTTTAGTCTCAAGGATTGTTAACTCCTTTGGTCTCTAGGACCACTGACTCAAGAAAGAGGATTTCCTATCTTTTTAACCCTTTGAGAGAAAATGCAGCATGTCTGTCTCTCCCTCATATTGCCCCAGCCCCAGATTAACTGTTGAATGATCAACTTGCTTCAGCAGTTTTTTATAAAAGATAAAGTAAGGAATTGGTTCAGCAATCAAAGGTGCTGGCTTTCAAAGCCTGTATGCCCAAATTCAATTCCCCTGCACTCACACAAAGCCAGACACAAAATGATGTATACATCTGACATTAGCAGCAGCAGCAAGAGACCTTCTTCCTCTTGATTGTTTAATTATTTGTTTGTATATATGTATATGTATGAGCTTGCCAGGGTCTCTTTCTACTGCAAACAAACTCCAAAAACACATGCCATTTGTGTGCCAGAATTTGTATGCCCAACTTACACGAGTTCTGGCACATCAAACCAGGATGGCAGGCTTTGGGAGAAAGTTCCTTTAACCGCTGAGCCATCCTCCTAGTCCTTCCTTCATCTTTAATTAAATTTATGCTTTTTAATTTTTTTGTTATTTTTATTTATTTAATTGAGAGCAACAGAGAGAGAGAGAGAGAAAGAGGCAGGTAGAGAGAGAGAAAATGGGCATGCTAGGGCCTAGCCACTGCAAATGAATTCCAGATGCGTGCGCCCCCTTGTGCATCTGGCGAATGTGGGTCCTGGGGAGTCAAGCCTTGAACTGGTGTCCTTAAGATTCATAGGCCAGTGCCTAAGCACTAAGCCATCTCTCCAGCACAAATGTGTGCTTTTTAAATTGAGTGCTTGTTGTATGTATGTGTGTATAGCTGTATGTGCCTTTTACATGCACATGCAGAGACCAGAAAAGAACACATGGTGTCCTCATTTTATTCATCTGCATATTTCCTTAAGATAGAGTCTTTACTAAATATAAATCTTGGGTGGGGGGTTAGTTAGACTGGCTCACTAGCAAATGCCAGTGATTATTGGGTCTCTGCTCCCCAGAAGATTGGGTTAATGGCCACTCCCAGTTGCTTAAGTGTGGGCCACGAAATGAACTCTGTGCTAATCAGGCTTTTACCAGCCCTCATGCTTGGGTAGTAAGCACAGTTAGCCATTAAGCCATTTTCACAGCCCCTGTGTAAGATGTTTAACATGTATAAGTTGTATAAGTGTTTGCTTCTTTCTAGATACAACAATTTGGCATATGTAGTTCCAAAACCCACTCAGAAGTTTAATTAGTTTATTAATAATTGAAATCGTTCATTGGCATTTGGCATACAGATCATGTGTTACATGGTGGAGGGTCAAGATAAAATGTTGGTACTTTAAATATGTGCAGCAAGGGTTCTGATGATTCTGTGACAAAATGTTAGCAGACTAGCATTTCAAGGCCCTGGAGACATTTCAGTGGATGCAGCCCTTTGTATTAAATGTATTTCCCAGGACAGCATGAAGAATATAAGACCTGTGAGTCAGTTTTTGAAATATACTTATTTATTTATTTTTTATTTGATTATTTATTTGAGAGAGAGAGAGAGAGAGAGAGAGAGAGGCAGATAGACAGAAAGAATGGGTACATCAGGGCCTCCAGCTACTGCAAACAAACTCCAGATGCAGGCACCCCCTTGTGCATCTGGCTTACATGGGTCCTGGGGAATTGAACCAGGGTCCTTTGGCTTTGCAGGCAAATGCTTTCACTGCTAAGCCATGTCCCCAGCCCCGAAATACACTTATTTAAATTTTATTTTTTAAAGGAGTTTCATTCAAAACACATGAGTTTCTGCAACACATGTGATTCAAACCATGACAAGAAGCTGTGGTCTCAAGGATTATTGGCTCCTGGTCTCAGGGGCAACTAACTAAGGAAGGGATGCTTCCCAGAGACAGCATCCTTTCCAGAATTGAGTTTTATCTTTTTAATCATTTATTTTTATTTGCTAAATCTGGTAACTCTCACTTGAGTGACACCTCCTTAAAGAAACTTATGCTCTTCTCCCTCACAGCAACTTTTATTTTTATTCCATTGCTCTGTTCTGTATTCTTCAAAGAACTTTCTACCATTTGAAATCAGCCCATTTATTATTTATGCATACATTGTCCAAGTTTTTAACAAGAATGCACACACAGGTTTTGAAGCATACAAATTCAGAGTTCTGGCTGGTCACTTTCAAGGAATTCAGTTTATAAGATATGTGCATTCTCACCTCTTTATCCTCAACACATAGAACAGGACACAGTAAACAAAGCAATTAATAAAAGTTTGGTGAAGGGATATTCTAAAGTATATACTGAAAAAACAACTTGAGAATTATTACCTTTACAAATAGAGTTATTTCTAAGTACAAAACTAAAACTGAAAAATGTACATGTATGTTTTAAATTAACTTATAACTAAAGATTGAACCATTCAAAAAATCTGCAGAATCCACTGATTGTGGGCACATTATTTTTCCTAAAATATAAACTGCCGTCAGTGGTCTATTAAACCAGATTCTTTAACTTTGCTAGAGTAATATATAGCGTATGTGCAGTAAAAGAACATGTGCTCAAATGTGAATGCTCATCATCCCCCAAAAGCCTGGATCTCACTAAGAACTAAAATAGCTCAGTGCATGAGTTGCATGGAGGTTCTTGTGTTATATAAGGATTCAACATTTGTTTGAGGAAGGGTTTGTAGTTCACACTGACCTGGAACTCAAGGTGATCCTCCTACCTCAGCCTCCAGAATGCTGGGATTCAAAGCATGTGCCACCACACCTTGTTCTACATCTTTAAAGGAATCTTTCCTCTCTGATTGCCTCTTGGATACATTGAAACAACTGTTTTGACGCCCAAGAATGCTGACATAGCTACAGATTTTCAACTGCCCCTTTCTTGAATAAAAGTCAATATTTGCTCAATAGCTCCAGCTCATCATAAATATTTGAAACATTATCTAGGTTTTTCATAGAGGGAAGAAATCATAAAAATAGACAAGAAAAAAAAAACTATAGGCATAGAGACTGGAGAGAGAGTACAGCAGTTAAAGGTTCTTGCTTGCAAAGCCAGCTAGTCTGAGTTTGATTCCCCAGTGCCTACATAAAGCTGGACACATACATCTGGAGTTCATTTGCAAGAGACCCTGGCACACCCATACAGTGTACAGTTTGAAAGTGCTATTTGTATTTTAACTCTGAAAGACTCCAAGACAGATCACTGGATTTGCATGCTACAACACCAGTGTGTTGGAGGAAACAGTGCCCAGGAATTCAAATGTTTGAAGAATCATTTCAGAATCCAAAGCTGAATTCTCAAGTGGACAGAGCAGTGACTTTAATAATGGCTTCATTAAATGATTAACAAGATATTGTGCTTCACTCTTTGAGAGTTGCTATTGAGGGAGATTTTTCAAATGTGTTCAAACTATAATTCTGTGGCTGTTAGAGCATAGCTCTTCAAGGCTTCTTTGACAAAACAACAAAGTGACTGTACCTGAAGCCTGACAGCAGGTTGAAATTTTCCCTGCCTGAACTCTTTCCCACAAGAGGCTCCTCACTCAAGCCTCATTTTGCCTCTGGTTTTTCATAGAAATGGAAATTCTAGCCTTTCAGCCAAAGAGTCCTTACAAGGAAAAGTGAAGAAGTTGAAATATTTCTGTAAATCATTCAACCTCATCAATACCCTGCCTTTTTCTTTCTCCTCCCCACCATTACTCCCCAGGAATAAAGATATTATCTTTTTCCATTTTTAGGAATTTTCAACCATGGTGCTCTTTGGAATCCCAAAGTTTATTTGGGCTTGGGTTTTTTAATTTCAGATGCTTGTGCTGTACCTCAGGTCAGTGGATTCAGAAGCTCATGATAATTTTAGCAGACACCCAGCTCATACTAATGTCTGACCAGGGAAAACCACTACCACAGGCCATTAGCAAAAGCTAACAAAGATTTGAGTCACAGATTCTCAATTGGCTGTACAATCAAATCACCTGGAAGAGTTTCATTAATGACATAATAAATAAATAAAAATACAGTCCCCACGCTATATATACTATTGAACAATTAGGATTGTTTGCAATTCTCCAAAAGTCTAGTTATTCAATTTTTGTGCAAGCACCCCCACCCTGCAACTGGAACGTGTGCCAGGGGTTGAGAACCAATGGCTTCTAGTGCAACACTTTGCATCAACATTTCCACAACTCTTACCAATTCTAAAAAAGTACTTTAATGATTGATGAAGGAAGAAAGGAAACTGTGGTAAGAAAAGAGGTTTTTTTAAAAAAAAATTTAGTTATTTATGAGAGAGAGGAAGACAAGAAGATAGAGGGAGAATGGGTATGTCAGGGCCTCTAGATGCTGCAAACAAATTCCAGATGCATGTGCCACTTTGTTCATCTGGCTAATGTCTATACTGGGGAATCAAACCTGAGTCCTTTGGCTTCTTAGGCAAGTGTCTTAACCACAAAGCCACCTCTCCAGCCCAGTAAAGAGAGGTTTTTATGCAACACCAGGTGTCTCATTTCCTCCCACACTCCCCTAAGCCTCTGTGGATGAGTCCTTCTTTCCCTGCCTGTCTTGTGATAGATTCCAGCACTCTACTTTCTGTTACTAAAAATCACTTGTTTCAGGCTGGAGAGATGGCTTAGCAGTTAAGGTGCTTGCCTGCAAAGCAAAAGGACCTTGGTTCAATGCCCCAGGACCCATGTAAGCCAAGTACACAAGGTGGTGCATGCATCTGCAATTTGTTTGCAGTGGCTGGAGGCCTTGGCATGCCCATTTCCTTTCTCTGCCTCTTTCTCTCTCTCTCAAATAAACAAATAAAAATAAAGTTTAAAAAAATCACTTGTTGCACTGATGATAGTTTTGTCTTTATGACTGGAAGCAAGTGCTATGACTAAAGGCATGCAATACCATGTCTAATTATGATTGTTTTTATTATTACCTCCAAGTCTTTTTCATATGAAAAATTTTTTAATGTTTTTAGATGGCATAAATATGTAAAATCAAAGAGTAGCCTAAGGAGCAAGTAAAGACTTCTAGTGGTATGTGCAAATAAAGTCGATCCTTTACATAAAGGAATTTAAATCTTTTTAAAATATATTTTATTTATTTATTTGAGAGAGAAAGAGGCAGAGAAAGACAGAGAGACAGAGAATGAGAATGGGCACACCAGGGCCTACAGCCACTGCAAACAAACTCCAGATGCATGTGCCGCCTTGTGCATCTAGTTTACATGGGTCCTGAGGAACAAAACCAGGGTCCTTTGGTTTTGCAGGCAAGTGCCTTAACTGCTAAGCCATCTCTCCCAAACAGGAATTTCAATTTTCTGTATATTTTTCAGAATTAAAGATATCAGAGAAACTCATAGCAGCTGATGATGCTTTTTAACACTATCTGCACCACAGAAAGGGGAAGATTTTCTTTCCTTTGCCTACTAGAAATGTCTTATATACTTGAGTATTTAAATATTTTCCTCTTCATTCTGTAAAACCTTTGGGTGAAACAAATGGCCCATTTCAAGGCAAGAAAGTGATGGCTTTTATGATTTTAATATCTATCTACCTATTTATCTATCTATCTGAGAGAAAGAGAGAAAGAAAGAGACAAAGAGAAAAACAGATGGAGAAAGAGTGAGTAAGGGTATGCCAAAGCCTTTTTCCACTACAAACAAACTCCAGCTGCTTACACCATTTTGTGTATATGGCTTTACATGGGTACTGGGATTGACCCCAGGCCATCTGGTTTTGCAAGCAAGAGCCTTTAACTGCTGAACCACTTAACTCCAGCCCCATAATGGCGTTTTCAAAAAGGGCTGCAGGTCTGGAGAGATTGCTTACTGGTTAAGGCACTTGCCTGCAAAGCAAAAGGACCCAGGTTTGATTCCCCAGTACCCACATAAAACCGATGCACAAGGTACATGCATCTGGAACTCAATTGCAATGGCTGGAGGCCATGGCACTCCCATTCTCTCCTCTGTCCCCCATAGTCTTATGTGTTTGCAATTAAGCCTTTTACTCAATCCCCAGCTGGTACAACCTTTGGGAGGTGGAGCCCTGTGGATGGAGGTATGTCTCTGGCAGGGGAAGTGGGCCTTGAGGTTTATTAACACAGCTCCAGACACAGAGGTTAGCCTACTTCCACCTAGACATACGACAAGATATGAGCCAGCTACCTGCTCATGCCATGCTTTCTCCACCATGATTAAACTTTACCCTCAAAGCTATAAACCAAAAATAAACCCTTTCCTCCCATTAGCTGCTTTTGACCAGCTGTTTTGTCTCAGCAATGAAAAGGTAACTGCAACATACACTACTAGGAAAATTCACATTAAAACCACATTGACACATTAGAATATCTAGAATGAAAAGTACTGAAAGTCATAAATTGTTAGCAGAAAAGGAGAGCAGTGCCACCACAATGTGAGGAGGGAGGAAGCAGCAACACAGATTCATATAACACTAAATATTCACATGTCATATGACTCAGCCATTGTATTGCTAGACCTTGCCCAGACAGATGCAAACTTATTTTCACACAAATGCTCATACCTGAATATTCATAGCAGCTTTATTTGCAGTGGCCCAGATTGAAAACAAGCAAAATATTCTATATTAGATGTAGAGTTAAATAGGGCTAGGGATGTGCCTCAGTGGTAGAGCATTTACTTGGCTAATGTGAGACACCGGATTCAATCCCAGCTCCATTACAAAAACAAAAAAATTAAACAAAGTGTAATAGATCTATGTCATGTAATACCATGCAGTAACACGGAAAGACTAATATACAAGAACGTGGATGAACCTTAGGGGCCTCATCCTGAGTAAAAAGGCCTATGGGCTTATCTCAAAAGGTTACATGCAATTGTGTATCTTAAATGATAAAACTATATGGAACAGATTAATGGTTTTCAGGGATAGGGCTGACAGGGGGGAGGGAGATGACAATAGAGGTGCAGCATAAGAGGGTACTTCAGTGATGAAACCATCTGTATCCTGCTTGCAGTTTATCCCCCTCAAGCCACACTGGCCCTAACATCCTCTGGAGATGGCTATATGGGAATATTTCTTAGGAGTGCTGCCTCAAATTCCCATGTGCAGCAGAAGGGCTTGATGAGCAAGATACTTCTACACATGCGTGTGTGCATATACCCCCCCATGCACAAACACCTCCATGAGAGCTGCCTCTTTGTCCTTCAAAGCCATCTCTGCCTCCTTTGTATCTGCATCATGGAATGTTAATCCCCAACCTATATAAACATTCCAGTGGGATTACTTTGCCTACCTTGGTTCTTCACTCAAGGAGTCTCTCAGGAGATACTCCCATAGTAGGTAAACCAAGCTGAGAACAATCCTGTTGGTTTCTGTTGCCCAGCTGAAGTTTGTGTACTGTCCATATAACTGAAGGAAGGAAATAACACTCTATTATGTTTAGTTAACTATTTAACCCAGCTTGCTTTTAATAGGCAGTCTTTCTGTTTTTCTGTTTACTACCTTTCTTACAATTTCTCTATTTTCTCTATCCTACCTCTAAAAGTAATTTAGGACTGGGAAACTTTTTTTTTTCTTTTTCAAATCAAGGTAGAGTCTCACGCTAGCCCAGGCTGGCCTCAAACTCATGGAAACTTTTTTTTCAAATCAAAACAAGAAACCTTACCACCTCCATAAATTCATGTTTACAGGTAGCAATTTTGAACTACAAATATGTAGGATATGGGTATAACAGCCTTATTTAGATCATTATTATTGGACTGTTATGGTGAGGACCCCCAGGGAAGATGAAACAGACACCAAGTAGTAGGAAAGGAGTCTTTATTAGCTGGCTGGCAACTACATCTAGGACTTGGGAGCCTGAATGCAGTGCCAGCCTGTACTTCAGGGCTTCTGTTATAGGAGAAATCCATAAGATTGCACCTCTTAGTCTTACAGTTCAGAAGATTAGTAATCATAATCTTACAAAACCAAGAGAGTTAATTTCAGATGATTTAAAAAAAAAAAAAAACAGACTTCTGGAATCTCCCCTCCCTGCATTTTTCCTCTCCTACAACTACAAGCAAGCAGCAGTTAATACAGAAGCTAAAGATTGCAATTAGCAATAGTGAGGAAAATATTTTCTCTTGTTGTGACCCATTATGTTAAAACAAGCCAGGCATAAAGTTCAAGTGCAGGTGAAACCATATCCTAAGGTACCAGCTAAACTGAACTTCCTTATAAAAGTTCACAATATGGAGTCACTTTTGTCCTTCACCATCCCAATTATGGTACCTTTAAGTCTGATAGCACTTTTATTAAAAGTATTGTATTATCTTGGGTTGTCTTGCAGGCAGAGCCTTGACAGAGGCTTATGTGCTAAAGATTTATTAGGAGACTGAAGTGAGGGTTAGAGGCCATGGCCAAGGAACATGGGAAAGACTGTGAAATAGGGAATTAAGTTGGCCACAGCTACAGATAATGTGTGCTCTGTTCCACTGGGGCTGTGTGAAGAGTCTTAAGAAATGTGTCAGAACTATGTGTCTGGAGAGAAAGAAAGCCCTTGTCCACAGAGTCCTGCTCCCTGTTGGTCTACGCTGGCTCCATGGGTTGTTCATATCTGAATGCTAAGCAGCAATGGTTCTCAGAGCATCCCCAGGTCAAGAATCAAGAGGGACATGATGTGAGACACCAAACTAAGTTTCTGTAGTGTAACATGAGCTGAGCAGAGCTCAGTTGCTGCCAAGAAATTGGATATGGAGTCAAGGGAATTTAAAATGAAGTTAAAGATGTTGCCCAATAAATTGCAACCTTAGAGTTCCTATACTTGCATAAGAAGGAAGGAATTTCCCAATAAATATATAGATGTATTTCTTTGTATGAAGTCAACCAGTGATATTTTAGTATCTCTTTAGTATTTCCATATTATCTTCAGTTTTCTCTGTAATGTCTCTGAGGTTTTGAGAGTAAAAATAATTTTACTTGTTAAGGTTACAGCCCAAGTATGTTTTCTTAGACTAGGAAGATACATCTTAAACTGGAAATATTAAAATAAAACATGAATAAATTATAAGTAAGAGGTATTGACACTTGAGCCACTTCTTCAGCTACATTTTGTAAATTCAAAGCCATTTCTTATAGGATTTTATATATAATTAATCAATGGGAAGAGTAGGAACTTCCTTAAAATATCTGAACTCAAGTTTGGATAATGATTATGTACATATTTAGTATAGCCAGGTAAGCATAATTAATGCCCCATTGAAACAATTTATAAGTGGTATGAATTATACCACTAACCAGTTACATTACTAAGAAAATTGGTAAATTATATAACCAATTAAAAATAACTATTCTATTGAATATTTATGTCCCAAGAACTCTTTTAGTTACATGACCTTATCTAAGCCTCAGTATCACTTAAAGCTGACCTTACAGTGATGACCAATAACCCACTAAAGAGAGCCCTCAGAGGAGGCAGGGTAAGGAAGAGGGAACATAAGAAGATAACCCAGTGGAAATACAACAAATTTGCAATATGTTCATATATTAAAGTTTCTAATAATTAAAAAATAATAAATAAGCCAATAAAAATATTTTTCAAACATCTCTCAAAGTAGGTACTATCTCTCTTCTCAAAGATAATAAAAACAAGGCACAAAGCATTGAAATAATTTGCCCAATGTTACATTACTAGTAGTATTTGGAACAAAAAGCAGTACCACATAGCCAATATCTTCGTTCTTACAATTTACAGTAATTTAGAATTAATTATTAATTATTATTAATTAAAAACACAGACATAGAAATGGCTCAAGTGTGAATTGTTCTTATTTATAATTTATTCATGTTTGATTTTAATATTCCCTGCTCAAGACCCTGCTTTCCACAGTTTCCTGAACACCTTTGGGGAACTATGGCCCCAAGGAACCAGGGACCCACATCAGCCCTTATAAAGCTTTGGCATATCCAAAACATAAAGTTCCAGCCAGGCATGGTGGTGTACACCTTTAATCCCAGCACTTGTGAGGCAGAGGTAGGAGGAATGCCATGAGTTTGAGGCCACCCTGAGACTCCATAGTGAATTTCAGGTCAGACTGGGCTAGAGTGAGCTCTACCTTGAAAAACCAAGCAAAAATAATAATACTAACAATAAATAATAAATAAAGTTCCATAATGACAGAAGTTGGTCTGCTCTTACAGGACCAAACACAGAGAGCAAAAAAGCCACACCATACAGTACACTTCAGGACATCCAGGCAGAACTCAGGCATATTGTGTATCTTTAGATTGGAATTTCAAATCCACCCCACACCTTAGGCCTGGTCCCTGAGATCTGCCCAGTGATACCTCCTCCAGCTGTAAATCCAAAAAGTTTTAATAAACTCCTGAATCTATTTGGGGACATATAGTCAAGCTACCACAGAGCTCAACACTAAATCAGACTGCCAACAGGCCTGCCATAGTTCAAAGAATATTGTTACCCCACTACCCCACAGAGACTGACTGAGGCCTTCATGACCCCACACTGAATACCATTAGTCCACTAAGTAGGGCCCTAGGGATATAGGAGCAAGGGCAAAATGATAAGGGCACAACAGGATATATACCCAGGAGAGACAACTTCATAGAGTAGTTTTCAATTATTCAATAGGAAAATGGGTTTATAGACAGTTGAGAGTGGGAAGAGGGTTCTAAGGGGAATGATGGGTTCAAAAGTTGCTAGTCAATGCCTATTGATGTTCATTCCAGTATGTAGTAAAGATTCAGGTAATCTACATAGTGGCAGGAAGAGGGTCACGGGGGATGGGCTGTGTGAAGGCTGCTGGCTGATACCATATAGAGTTTCCTAGACAACTGGTCAAAGGTCACAGGGCTCCAGGTGTGCCCAGCTTTGATAGAGAGTGGCCTCCTGTAACCTGGGGTTAGGGGGTGTTCTTAGCCATGCCTGGCAGCTCAGGCCCATCTCCTGCAGGCTCCAACCTGTGCCTGGCTGTGCCCAACAGGCTACCATGAGGACTGTTAGCTAGAAATGATAGTTTTCCCAGACTATTCAGCCCATCTGGAAGTTCGGAATTAAAAAATCCAAATACTGCTGGGCATAGTGGTGCACGCCTTTAATCCCAGCACTTGGGAGGCAGAGGTAGGTGGATCGTGTGAGTTAAAGGCCACCCATAGACTACATATTGAGTTCCAGGTCAGCCTGGACTAGAGTGAGACCCTACTTCAAAAAACAACAACAACAACAAAAAAAAAATCAAAATACTGTCAGTCACTGGTTATGATTAAACTTAACTACAAAAGTTTAATGTTTTGCCGCTGCTGGGGCTGAAGGGCTTCCTGGGCCTTTTCTTCATTGTCAGGTTCCTAGAGAGCAACTGGTTTGTGTGGGTGACCCAGATGAACCACATCCCCATGCACATTGATCACGACCGCAAGGTGGACTAGGTCTCCACCCAGCTCCAGGCAACGTGCAATGTCCACCAGTTGGCCTTCAATGACTGGTTCAGTGGGCATCTCAACTTCCAGATTGAGCACCACCTCCTCCCCACGATGCCTCGGCACAACTACCACAAAGTGGCGCCCCTCGTGCAGTCCCTGTGCGCCAAGTACGGCATAGAGTATCAGTCTAAGCCCCTGCTACTCACTGAAGGAGTCGGGGCAGCTCTGACTGGATGCCTATCTTCACCAATAGCTCCTCCCTCCAGCGGGGAGGGAAGAGAAGATGATCACTGGAGCCAGACTGAGAGGATTGTGAGGGACTGTGCCACTACGACTCTAATACTCAGAGGGGGTGGGTTTGGGGACATAAAGGCTTGTGTTCAGACCTGCCCCCTTGGCCTTCTAGGCACAAAGAAGGTGGGAGCACACAAGCCCCGGAAGGGGGCACTGTTGGGACCGGGTGTGAGTCAGTTTTGTTTTTTCCTGCTTGGATAGGGCAGTTGGGTGGGAGCCAGTCACTACTGGAGTCCACTCTTTGAAAGGGGAAGCTCATCTCCCCAGGCCGTACCTTAGCGACTCTTCACCTTCCTCACTAGCCTCAGAGGGACAGATGGCTCCATCACTTTGAACAAGATTTGGAAAGGAAGCATTCATGCATAGAATGTCGAGGCCTGGCACAACTCCCTGCCCAAGAACTCAGCTCAGTGAGGGCCGGGTGTGACCTCTTCTGGTCCTGGCTGCTGAGAGAAGCCATTTCCCAGCTTCAGAAGTAGTCAGGACAAAGATCAGAATGGTGCTTCTGGAGGCATTGGACCTGAAGGATCCTAGCACCACTATACTTTTGGACTCGTGTTCCATCCAGGTTCCAAAGAGAATATTAGATCCTAGATCTTGCCAAAATGGATGCTAGAGTTGCTGACTATTAAAAAAATCCCCTTTGATTCACCTCTTCTAATCACCCTCAAAGGAACCAAGAACTCCCACAAGGAGCTCACTCTACAAGCAAGGGATGATGGGCTTTCCTCCTCTGAGGAACAAATGGGGCTTCCCATAGTTTACTTTTCTTCCCAACCTGTAATTCTGAGTTTAACAAAACAGCAATTAGCACAGATGACTGAGGTTTTAGTCATAAAGTGTGTAAGGGCTGAGAGCAGACAATTTCTATCCCCTAAACTATGTTGCAGCAGGATTTTAGCATAGCTCTAAATCAGAAATAAGAAAGTAGGGTTGTGAACACTGTTGCTTCAGCTAGGCAGCTCCATATAGTCCTGTTCAAGTGACTTGTTATTCTGGAGCAAACAGGTATTTGGGATAGCTTCCTACACTGCCTACCGTCTAACAATGAAATATATTTTTTGCAACTAAGCGCCTTTAGCCGTTGAGCCATCTCTAGCTCCAAAATATTTTTTTAACCTTCTGGGTTTATAAAAGTTAAGAACAGTTTAAACTCATTTTTCCAGAAATGAACATAGGATATACTGGAAGAGTTTTGCTTAACCCCAGGGCCTATCAGCATTCATACTCTCCTTGCTTCCCAAATCCAGTCTTTTATCCCTGTGAAGGCATTATCTGGTTCCTGTTGAACGGAATCTACTCTAAACATGTGGACCATTTGGATACTTGAAGAGGAGCTTGAACTAGAAGGCCGAAGCGCCACCCATGTTGAGTTGGGGTGGGGGGGCTATAACAGGAGGTCAGGATGAGGGTAATAAGGCACACTGGGATGCAGTATGGAGATGGACCGGGGTTACTCAGGTTTTCCAGAACAAAGCTTAGGAAGTGCAGTTGCATAATTCAGGTCTTTCTCAGGAATGGGCCCTGCTGTAGAATGTTTTAAGGAGTCTGCCTTTATTGGTTTCCCTCCCTCCAGAATAGGTGTTGGTCCTTCCCCATGCCTATTCCTTGCCACCTGAGGTATGGGGTGTGGCATCACCAGCCTATCAAGCCCACTACTGGCTTTGAGCCCAGGCCACCAATCTCAGCAAACACCAGTAAGCTCTATGGTGCCAAGTCCAGGTCTCCAAAGCACCTGAACCACTGTAGCCTTCCCTCCTCAGACTTTGCCACTGTGGTTTCACATGGTGACAAGTGACAAGACTCAGAATTTACAGTGGTACAGAATCTGAAATCAGGCTGGAAAGATGGCTTAGCAGTTAAGGCATTTGCCTGAAAAGCCAAAGGATCCCAGTTTGATTCTCAAGGACCCTTGTAAACCAGATGCACAAATGTGTTGAGTTCATTTGCAGTGGCTGGAGGCCCTGTTGTGCCCATTCCCCCTCCCTCCCTCCCTCCCTCCCTCCCTCCCTCCCTCCCTCCCTCCCTCCCTCCCTCCCTCCCTCCCTCCCTCCCTCCCTCCCTCTCTCTCTCTCTCTCTCTCTCTCTCTCTCTCTCTCTCTCTCTCTCTCTCTCTCCCTCTTCCTCTCTCTCAGAAAAGAAAAAGAAAACAAGAATCTGAAATCCACTGACAGATGATATTAGAGAGGGAACATTGTCTCTGCTCATAAATAGTGGTAGAACATTTAAACTTAATGTTTGTTACCTGGCTAGGGGCATATTAACTGGGTCTAATACAGGTTTCTTTTATGTATGTCAATGTTGTTACCACATCCTAATAAAGCTAAAAGAATAAAAATTAATTTTGACCACAAAAGGTTAATGTTTGTTTGATTATTGTTGAGTTTACATTGTTCCAGCCTCTCCCTCTTATGCTTTATACCAATTAAAAATGTTTATTCTGTACCTTTATATGTTGAAAGTATATAACTTGTTTGATTTTACAGGACTCACAGCTAAGGGATAATCTTTTTATCTTGATTTTTATTAACATTTTCCGTGATTATAAAAAATATCCCATGGTAATACCCTCCCTCCCCCCCACTTTCCCCTTTAAAATTCCATTCTCCATCATATCCCCTCCACATCTCAATCAGTCTCTCTTTTATTTTGATGTCATGATCTTTTCTCCTCTTATGATGGTCTTGTGTAGGTAGTGTCAGGCACTATGAGGTCATAGATATCCAGGCCATTTTATGTCTGAAGGGAGCACGTTATAGGGAGTCCTACCCTTCCTTTGGCTCTTACATTCTTTCCGCCACCTCTTCCGCCTTAGACTCTGAGCCTTGGAAGGTGTGATCGAGATGTTACTCAGTACTCCAGTCACCTCTTTCCAGCACTATGATACCTTCTGAGTCATCCCAAGGTCACTGCCATCTGAAAAGAGAAGATTCTCTACCCAAAGTGAGAGTAGCGTTAATACAAGGATATAAATATTAAGAGAAGTGCTTACTGGGCAGTTTGATAAGCATAGTATATCAATTTATCTAGACATTAGCAGATGTTACACCCCTAGGGCTCATGACTACCCCTGTTTTAAGTTTTCAGTATCAGGGATGTATTCCCTCCCATGGAGCGGGCCTAGTCCAATTGGAAGGCAGTTGGTTTCCACCATGACAGACATGACACTATTGTACCCATTGGCTCATTTGGCCTGACTGGCCAATTATAAGCCTTGCAGTGTCCACTATTGAGTATATTCACTGGTGGTATCTCTTTTTCAAAGGGATAATCTTAAATGTCAGATGAGACTTGAGACTTTGAAACTAACTTAAGTTGGTAAAGACTGTAAAAACATTTAAAATTAGACTAAGTACAATTTACATTGTGGGATGATTCTAAATCTACTGGGGACAGGGGTCAAATGAGGTAGTTTGGATAACTTCCCCCAAATAGATTCAGGAGTTTATTAAAACTTTTTGCATTTACAGCTGGAGGAGGTATCACTGGGCAGATCTCAGGGACCAGGCCTAAGGTGTGGGGTGGATTTGAAATTCCAATCTAAAGATACACAATATGCCTGAGTTCTGCCTGGATGCCCTGAAGTGTGCTGTATGGTGTTGCTTTTTTGCTTTCTGTGTTTGGTCCTGTAAGAGCAGACCAACTTCTTCCATTGTGAAACTTTTATGTTTTGGGTATGCCAAAACTATACAAGGGCTACCATAAAGGCTGTTAGCTAGAGATGATAGATTTCCCTGGATATTCAGCCCAGCTAGAGGGGTAGAATTTAAAATTCCAAAAACTCTCAGTCACTGGTTATGATTAAACTTAAATTATGAAAGTTTAATGTTTGCTTGTTTGTTTGTTTGTTTGTTGATATTTTACTTTGTTCTAGTCTCTCCCTCTTATTGAACTTCTCCTGGATCTGGAAGCTTCAAATAAATACCCCTTCCTCCATAACTGTACTTGGTCTGGAGGTTCATCTCAGTGACCTGAAGCTGTCTGCTACAAGCTCTTTGTAGCCTCTGTATTTCTAATTTAATGGGTTTTGATTGATCACCATTGCCCTGGAGCTGGTTGTCAGGCTGGCAGTAAGAGCAGTATTCATGTCACCACTTCCTCTGTCATTTTTCCTGGGCCCTGGAAAATATAGTAGAGGTAGAAATTCTGATAGTGGGCAGTTGGCTCTCTTTTTGTCTTATTTATGCATCATAGTTCTCCATTTTCTCTGCCTTCTGTAAAATAAAACACATCCTCCCACCAACAGTGAGAGCAGCTTGGGTTAAAGGGGATATGCAAAGTAACTTGAGGGACTTTTAAAATATTTTATTTATTTATTTGAGTGAAAGAGAGAGGAAGAGGGGCAGATAGAGAGACAGAGAGAATGGGCATACCAGGGCCACTAGTCATTGCAAATGAACTGCTAACATATGCACCATCTTGTGCATCTGGCTTAAGTGGGCACTGGGGAATCAAATCTGGATACTTAGGCATCACAGGCAAGCACTATAACCTCTAAGCCATCTCTCCAACCCTTACGTGACATTTTGGTATTCAAGCCCACTTTTCTCCAGAGAGCAGTGGGGGCTTTACTCTGAAGTCTATGAGTTTTCTGACAATGGGATTCTGACTTAGTTTCCAGTACCATATATGAGTTACCTCCCACTGAGTGAGTCTCATATTCAATCAGAGAACAGTTAGTTACCTACAATGGTTTTGTGCCACTGTTGCACAAGTGTGTACTTCTTGTCTAGCTGGTTGATTTTATAGTCTTCAGGGTATCCTGTTTATTCATGCTTGTTGGCGACCATTTTCTTCCAGCAGCTCCCATAGATCTTTCCAGCACTATGAGTGCTAGGCAGGAGGGAGCTAGTTTCTCTTTTGGTTCCAGCATGATATTGTGATTTCCTTGACCACAGCCTATGGCATCTTTAGCAATAGAGTCTTTATCTCTGGCAGGTAATCAAGTATTTGGCAATGGCCTACATTGTTTTGGAGTCTCCCTCATGGTTCTCCTTGGCTAACAACTCACTGTGGGAGGCAACACAATTCTGGGCTTCATCCGCGATTTTGATATATGTTGTTTCTATTTTGTTGAGTATCAAGTAGGGTTCTCTTCTCTTAAGTTTTCTGGCTAGTTTGTTTTAGGAATATAGTATGATATTGATTTGGATTGGATTCCTCATTGTTGAATTAGCTTGTATTTATGGCACTTTTCAGTTAACTTTCTTGGGGTTCCTATGATTATGACTCTTTTTTGTCTTTTTATTGTTTACTTATTTGAGAGAGAGGGAAGGAGGGAAAGAAGCAGATAGAGTGAAACAATAGGTGTTCCAGGGCTTTTAGCTACTGTAAACAAACTCCAGATGCATATGCCACCCTGTGCATCTGGCTTATGTAGGTCCTGGAAATAAAACCTAAGTTGTTTGGCTTTGTAGGTACCTTAACCACTAAGACATCTCTCCAGCCTCTAAGTTTATAATTTTTATCTATAACCTCTTTTGAATTTCTATGCCTCAAATTTCTTTCTCTCATCTACCTGTTTTAAATATAATTCCCAGAACAAAAATACCAAGACATATTTGCCTAGTTCCTAATTTTATATGGAATGTTTCTACTAATTAATTCTCTTTAATCCTAAACTGGATTTTAGGTTGAATTAACTAATGTTTGCATGTTAGCAAATATAGACTCACTCTTTCAATGCATGACAAATATATTTGAATTTTAACATTATACTTAGCACACATAGATATGACCCTACTTTTCTCCCATAAATTTTCTAATATACTTAGTTACATTAATAAATTTTAATAGTGACTTTATAGAACTACTGTTTTTATTCTCAGGATAATATCTATTTGATCAATGTTCATATCTCTTAAATAGCTGCTTTATACTGTTTGCTAACCCTTCATTTAGGTATAAGTAAATTCATCTATAATTTCATTATTTGCACATTCTTTTTTAAAAAATGTTTTATTTAATTATTTGCAATGAAAGAGAGAGGATGTGCATGCCAGGGCCTCCAGCTACTGCAAATGAACTCCAGATTTATTTGCCACTTTGTGCATCTGGCCTTACATGGGTACTGGGAAACCAAACCCAGGTTGTAAGGTTTTGCAAGCAAGTGCCTTAACCACTGAGCAATGTCTCCAGCCCAACCAGTGATTTTGTTAAGTAAAATATATATGAAAATTTATATTATAGCCTTACTATCATCTGATTTTTGAGGGACTAGTCAGAGGGTAATTGGAAAGTTAGGGCTTCAGTTACTGCAGCAGTTCCTGTATCTATGTATGTCTGCCTCTTTCATTTTCCCATACCAAGATCATTCATATGTTGTTGGCTTTTTGTGTTTGTTTGTTAGAAATGGAGAAAACTTACACAGATGCACTTCCTCTTACTCTGCATTCAGAAAAGCAAGAGATTGTCTGTGTTTTCGGAACTGGGGATTTTGGAAGATCACTGGGATTTAAATTGCTTCAATGTGGTTATTCTGTTGTTTTTGGAAGTCGAAACCCTCAGATGTCCAGCCTCCTTCCCAGTGGTGCAGAAGTCCTGAGCTACTCAGAAGCAGCCCAGAAGTCTGATATCATAATTCTTGCCATCCACAGAGAACATTTTGATTTTCTCTCAGAACTAATTGATATTCTCAATGGGAAAATATTGGTCGATGTCAGCAATAACCTCAAAATCAATCAATATCCAGAATCTAATGCTGAGTACCTTGCACAGTTGGTACCAGGAGCGCATGTGATAAAAGCATTTAACACCATTTCAGCCTGGGCTCTCCAGTCAGGATCACTAGATGCAAGTCGGCAGGTAAGACTAATTAATTTGCACCCATCTTTTAAAAGTGAATCCTTTAATATGTACTCACTTCAAAGGTCCCAAAATACAAATCCAAAACTAAGTGCCTTATAAATATTTCATTTTTCTAATATGTGCTAAGAATAACTTTCTTGGGTTTAACAAAGTAATGTAGGCAATTGTGATTCATTTCCCACTAATTTTTAGTTTGATAGAAACAATGTCAGAACCTAGAATCCACTTGTCAACAAGAAAACTAACAAAAGTTTGTGGGACACATTTTACCACTCCTTACCTTATATGAAACTGGTTCCATTAATGCTTTCTATCAGAACAGGCTCACTCCTCCTATCTGGTAACGTCCGTGCACAGGGGAAATTAGCAACAAAAATCATAAGTGACATAGTACCCCAGCTCAGAATCTCATCTTAAATCAACATGATGAACCCTAAAATCAGCCTTGACTAATGTTATTTTCCCAGCCTGTGCACACATGCAAGTTTAAAGCATCATTATGTTAGATATGTCAATTCCTCATCTTTATTTGAAAAAAAAAATTATATTCAGTACATGTCGTTGTCCTCCATGGTGCTTTTATAAACTTTTATACTCTAAATTTAATATTTAAAAATAAATATTAAGCCAAGAGAAAGAATAATCACAGCATTACTTATTTTATCCCAGGTGTTAGTTTGTGGAAATAACAGCAAAGCCAAGCAAAACATCATGGATCTTGTCCGCGCACTTGGACTTACTCCATTGGATCAAGGATCTCTTGTAGCAGCCAGTGACATTGAAAACTACCCTCTGCAACTGTTTCCAATGTGGAGGTTCCCTTTCTACTTGTCTGCTGTGCTGTGCATTTTCTTCCTTTTCTATTGTGTTATAAGAGAAGTAATATACCCTTATGTTTATCAGAAGGAAGACAATACATTTCGCCTAGCTATTTCCATTCCAAACCGTGTCTTTCCCATAACAGCACTGATACTGCTTGCTTTGGTTTACCTCCCCGGAGTTATAGCTGCCATGCTGCAGCTGTACCAAGGTACAAAATACCACCGATTCCCAGGCTGGCTTGACCACTGGATGCTTTGCAGAAAGCAGCTTGGCTTGGTGGCTCTGGGATTTGCCTTCCTTCACGTCATCTACACACTTGTGATTCCCATACGCTACTATGTACGATGGAGGTTAAGAAACCTAACAATTGCCCAGGTAAATTTCTACTCAGTTAAATTCTCTTACTCCTTAAATCAAAGAGGAATCTTGCTATATGTCACATCCCATTTCATAATCACAGAAAATTGTTCTCTTAAACATTTGTGGTTGTTTGTATTTCGGTTCTGATTTGGCTTTCCTTTCTTATTTATTTATTTCCAAAGGAGGGAGGGAGAGAGAGTGAGAAAGAGAGAAAGGGTGCACCAGGGCCTCTAAACATTGCAAAGAAACTCAGATGCAAACAAACTCCAGATCCATGTGCCATTCTGCACATCTGGCTTCATGTGGTTACTGAGGAATTGAACCAGGGCCATTAGGCTTTGTAGGCATGTGCCATAATTGCTAAGTCACCTCTCCATTCCTTGTTTTGGTTTTTGAACCAGAGTCTTATGGAGACCAACCAAACCTCCTGATTCTCCTGCCTCTACCTCCCAAGTGCTGGATAACAAGCATTGAACATCATACCCAGCTAGCATCTTTTATTTTATTTACTTGCAAGCACAGAGATACAAATAGTGAGAGAGACACAGAGAGAGATAGTGTGGGCATGCTAGGGCTGCTAACCGCTGCCAACAAACTCCAGGTACATGTGCCGCTTTGTGTGTCTGGTTTTACGTTGGTACTGGGGAATCCAACCTGGGTTATTAGGCTTTGCTGGCAAGCACCTTAATCACAGAGCTATCTCTGCATCCCAACCTCCCACCCCAGCTAGCATCTTTGTGTGTGTGTGTGTGTGTGTGTGTGTGTATTCCTATGTATGTATATGTTTGTCTATGTATGGGCATGTGTGTATATGTGTGTGCAGATATGAGTACATGTTTGTGAAGACCAGAGGTCAGTATGTGTTTCCACCTTATTGCTTTCCACATTGTTTTTTGAGACAGGGCCTCTCACTGAACATGGAACTCATGAATTCAGCTAGATTAGCTAGCCAGAAAGCCTCTGGACCCAATATTGTACAGGTCTGGGACAGGTAATGACAATTACTGTGAGGTCATGAATGCTCCAGACACTTCAGGTTTGGAAGACAGGAATCCTGCCTGTCCTCTGACACTTACATTCTTTCTAGCCCTCTTTTTCAATTTTTTCTGAGCCTTGGAGGGAGTGATGTAGATGCCTCAATTAGTACTGAGAATGAGACAGTCATTATGTTAAGAATATTGTTTGGTTGGTTAGATGGATTAATAGTTAAAACACTTCCCTGTGAAGCCTAAGGACCCATGTTTGACTCCCCAGATCCCACGTAAGGTGACACATGTGTAAGGTCACACATGCGCACAAGGTGACACATGTGTCTGGAGTTCAATTACAGTAGCTAGAGGCCCTGGTGTGCCCATTCTCACTATCTCTCTCTTTTTCTATCTCTTTCTCTCATAAGAAAAAAATACCAGTTCAACTCTGGACTGGGTAGAAAAATATACATTAACAATGAATATTCTTATGGTGTTTTAGTTGTTAAAGTTACTATTTTCAAAACCTCATGTATGTGTAGTATATGTTGTTTGTAAACTCAGGATCTTGCTTTTAAAGTTAGTATTTGGAAATAGGAAGAATTGTCTTGCATATTTCTAAGTTAAAAAGTAAAATTATTTTGGAGTCTTTATGTCTGTACTTTTTAATAAATATAGTTAAAATCTTCTAGAATTACTGAGAATAAAGGTTAGATTCATTCCCAGGCTCACGTGGATCCAGATCTGTAATGCCCGAGCTCATTGAGATACTGACAAACTGGCAGATCCAGGGCTCAGGAAACCTAATGACACATATGTGAATTCCTTTGCATGGGAATCAATAAATCCAAACCCACGTGTTTTCAAGATTCTCTATTTTTTTTAATTTGTAAACCGAAAAATACAAACACATGCACACAGAGAGAGAGAGTATGGGTGTGCCAGGGCCTCCTGCCACTGCAAATGGCTTACATGGGTACTGAGGAATTGAACACAGGTTATTAGGCTTTGCAGGCAAGCGCCTTAACTGTTGAGCCATCTCTCCAATCCAAGCTTCTATTTTTATGCATGCTACTTCCTTGTGGCAATATAAACCGCAATCTTCTAAATATATAGGCTTGTCAAACCATAATCTTCAAACATCTGCCACAGCACTACAAACAAATTCACAAAAGGGTGCTTATAGACCCATTAGTGTTTGACTGGTGTGAGAGAAGTTGTCTTAAATAACATAAAACTTTACAATTTTGAACAAATATTAAAAGTTGTCTTAGGTATACTCCACAGACTCAGATTCAGCCCAAGTTATCATATAGTATTCACATAAAAATGCTAGAAGTCCAACCTACCTTAGAAACAGAAATTGCATGTTCTCTTATCTGTGAACACTAACTTTTAATGTTTGCATTAATGTAAATAAGGGATATGAACTGAGTATGGTATGGCTATATCTTGAGATGGGAGACCATGAGAGAGAAACAAGAAATGATGAGATGGAGTGTGGGGGGAGACCAAAGGAAACATGTAGTATAAAAGCAGAAAGGAAGCTCTGTTGTGAGTAGGACACAAGAAGGAAATGGAAATGGAGAAATAGAAAACAAACAAAGAAAAAACATAATGAAACCTTATTCTTGATTTGATGAAAATAAATTTTAAATTTTAAAATAAATGGTCTTGGTATGATATATCTTACTATTATATCAAATAGTATTAGTCAATAACTAATTTGACAATGGTTTTTGAGTAAGTCATACTATAAGGCTTACCATTGTTTGAGTCCTCTCACACTGTGATATGATGGACTTAATCCTATATCATAGTATAATAAATGTGGAAGACGTGTGTGTGTGTGTGTGTGTGTGTGTGTGTGTGTGTGTAAGCAATGTATAAAACCAATAATCAGAATTTTGATGTAATCATCTGAGCATATCAGATTTTGTTCGGGAAACAAAAAGCCACACGGAAAAGGTTTAAGTAAATGTTTGCTTTGTTGTAGAATTGATAGGACAAATTAAAACTTCCTGTGAGACTACTTAGTCATGAATTATAACAAAATTCCAGCAGAACCAATTCTTTTTATTTAACCAAAACTATCCCTAAATATATTTTCCACAATTCTAAGTGATTAATCAGGAATGCCATACAATTTGATTTGTGCATAGCCAATGCATAGATATGTTTCAATTCCCTTGAAAGTATGGACAGCTTCTAAAGAATGTAATTTTTTTAATTGTTTATAATTTTTGTAGGCCATTGACAAGAAAGATAATCCATTTAGTACCTCTTCAGCCTGGCTTAGTGACTCCTATGTGTCATTGGGAATCCTAGGATTTTTTCTGTTTGTCGTCTTGGGAATTACTTCCTTGCCATCTGTCAGCAACATGGTCAACTGGCGAGAGTTCCGATTTGTCCAGGTAAGGACTTCAAGATTTCAACTTCTTGTTATTGTAAAATGAACATAGCTATATAGATATTCTAGTTTTTCTCTTGTATCAATCAATCTCAGTGAAAATTAACATTATACAATGAAATCAGGCACTAACAATTCCAGAATGATTTAATTTCCTGGTAGGAACATCTTGCCAGAAATCCCAGTTGCTTACAGAGCAACAATTAGGATAATAAAGAGCACCAAAAACAAAAGCACAAGGTATATTAGGTAGAAGGTGGAAATAAAAACCCTGAAGACAAAAAAAGAATTTACCTTCTGAAACTTAACCTTAAATATGGACATATTGATGAGAAAAGAGAGATGCTGCAATAAAGTTTAAATCCTTAAAAGAAAGACTTGGTAGATACTATTACCCTAGACTTACAGCTATTCTATAAGAGTGAAATACATTTCTTCCCACATGTCAACCACCAGATGACTCATTAAAGGCAGTAACTATTTCTAGAGACCCATGGTCCTCAAACTATGGCACCAAATGGAGTGGCAGAAGCATCACCTGGGAACTTGTTAGACACATAAAGCCCAAGGCCACACCCAAACCTAGCATGAGAAGCTCTGAGGTCAGGCAGCAAATTATTTTAACAAGTCCTCCATACAGTTTTGATGAGTGTTCATGGTGAAACAGTATAATAAAATAGATTGTTAGTAACTGAAGTTAGGTTTAACTACCAAATACGACAGTATCTGTAAGGGACCAAACATGACCACAATGTTCTCCTCATTACAGAAATAAACAATGAACCTCAGAAAGTAAAGTAAAGTGAGCTAGTTGCTCTTGTGAAAGAAATCCGGTAGAATCTGTTTTGACCCAGTAGCATAGAGCTTCTTATTGTAATAGTTATCTCTGACATCCAGGTAAGATGCTAAAGAACAGTTCACCACTGGGGATCAATACAAATCATTTAGTCTAACTCAGAAGTGTTTACTCCAAGAAAAAGTTTCAATCTAGGCAGGTTAAGGAAAAGATACCTGTCATTTGTAAGCAACCATCTTTTAACATTTTTGGTGAAATTTTACCATCCTGAAGAAGAGTTATAGTTTTTCTACACTTTGCAGAGTGTCTTAAATACAACAATATTGTATAAGATAATATATTTGTTGACAAATACACTTCTTTGGTTTGAGATGTGTCAGTTTAAAATGTAAGTAATGTTAACTTTCTCATTTTTGTTTCTTGTTCCTAGTCCAAACTGGGTTATTTGACCCTAATCTTATGCACAGCCCATACACTGGTGTATGGTGGGAAGAAATTCCTCAGCCCTTTGATTCTAAGATGGTATCTTCCTTCAGCCTATATTTTAGCACTCATCATTCCTTGCACAGTGCTGGTGATCAAGTTTATCCTCATCATGCCATGCATAGACAAGACCCTCATGCAGATTCGCCAAGGTTGGGAAAGAAACCCAAGAAACTCAAAATCAACCCTGCATGGAAAATCAGATATTTGAAGCAAAGTTGACTTGTTCATAACCTCTGAACTATTGTATTGGATATTTAGAGAAGAATAATGGATGCATTTAAGACAGCTGTTTCAATCATTGTGACTAGAAATTTATAACACAGAATGAAGTAGTGCCTGACTTTGGGAAACAGATTGGAAGGTTTACTGTTTTATCTCAGGGCAGTGATGAATTAGTATAGGTTCCTGTGGCTCTCTCCAGAAGCCCTGAGGCTGCCACTACGATTAGGTTTGTGGGAACTCATTAAGAAGCTTCTTGATTGTGGGCAACACACATTATGTAATCCTTTGCACAATGCAGGAATAGTACATGCAACTTCCTTCTCCAATTCAAGAACTAAACTAAGTGAAAGAGAAAGTAATGTTGATGAAAGTTTTCTTTGGTATGCCCAAAGAAGAGGCCCAAGCAAAGTATCCAGGAATGAGATTTTGTTTATTTGCTTTTGATGTAATCATATGCATTGTAATGATTTTAGTTTTTAAATTTTTATCTTGCTTGAGATTTTGGCTTTTTGGCATTTGTTTGTGCAGTGATAGGAAGTACATCTAGGTACTCATACATAATAGTAAAGCTGAACTATATTCCCAGCCCAGTGTTTTATTTTTTTCTTTTGGTATAGTGCTGAGGATCAAGCCTAGGGCTTTGTGCATACTACACAACTACTGTCTTTCTGAGCTATACCCCCAACCCTGCCATTGAGAGTTCTGTAGTCTCATGTACCACCTTGATACTGCTTTACTAACATCAGTATCTTTACTGTGGCAAGTTATTTTTTTACTGCAACAAAAATGTCATAACTTGTTGAAAGTAACTATGCTTTTCATATATGCAAATTCATTGTTTCCAGAAGATTCTTCCTCTACAAACAGTGAGTAAAGACTGAGTAACAATTCATTTGGATTTTTTCATTGTGCAATAAGCATGGAGGACTGGTAAAGCCTTTGTACAAAAAGTTCAAATAATCCAAAATTTTACTTATAAAATTAAGTAAATGATATAAAATTTCATTATGTTAGGTGTTATATTATTTAGGTATTGTGTTATGCTTTGTAAATTACATATCCCAAATATTGTTCAATACTAATCATTTGTAAAATGAATTTCTAGTACAAAGATATAATGTCAATAATCTTAGCCTGTTATATTTTAAGCAGTAAAGTTCAACAAATTATCTGAAAATATAAATTTGGCCAATGTATTGGTGAGAGGGAATTATGGAAAGTCTATTGGAAAATCAGTGTGAGCAGCAGTTACATGAGACCATTTTTATTCCCATATTCTTGCTTGGATGCAGTTGGTTCTGCTGTCTTTCTGTGCACACATGCCTTTTCCAAAATGACCATCAGCAGAATTAGCCTTCCTAGTTCTACCACGAAGCTAAAAGGAGATTTTTGTACAATCTTCCCACATATCACTGAACTAGCTAGAAGGCAATGGGTTTGAGATTGTTTTTTCTGCTAATCTATGAAGCTAATTTATTTTTTTATGTGAGAGAGAGGGATATGGAGAGAGAGAATTGGGGTATTAGGGCCTCCAGACACTGCAACCGAACTCCAGACTTGTACACCCCTTTGTGCACATGTGTAACATTGTGTGTTTGTGTAACTGTGCATCTGGCTTACATGGGATCTGGAGAGTCAAACATGCATCCTTAGGCTTTGCAGGCAAGCACCCTAACTGTTAAGCCATCTCCCCAACCCAAGATAATCTATTTTTCATTCATTTTAAAACTTTTATTATCACACACTATACATGATATCATATAAAGTGACATAGATGTATGAAAACATTTTTCACAATTCAGAATATTTTTATACAAAGCTTTCATTTCATCAAATGAACATTTAATTAAGTATTTCCCTAGTTGAATATGTAGGATATATCCATGTTTACTAAAACAATTCAGAGATGGTCTTTGTACAACATATTTCTATACTTTTATTATTTTCTCTGAATACTTGCCAAGAGTTAAGATGACAAAATTAAAGTGTTTGTTATCATTTGCTATGAATTGAGAAATTCCTAACATGATTTATCAGTCCCAGTTGCATTAAACAAAGGTTTTGGTTTTGTCATGCCATTATAGGCTTGGAGTTTTATTAAGGTTTGTGTTTTCTCATAAATAGCTATAAAAATTTGAGGGATGTGCTCTCTAATCTATCCTTAGTCAGCTCAACCAAGGATACCAAGAGCTAAAAGACTATGCAGAGATGCCATATGAGCAGAGGGGACACTCCTGGAACATCAGTGAAGACAAAAATACCATTCTTCATCTGTGCTATGCAAAACAACCAAGTGTGCCTGTCTAGAGAGCTGGCTGATGACAGCTTGAACATCATCATTTTGGTTTAGTCAACTGTGTACCCACTTCAGTAAGATTTTTACCCAAACATGAGACAACTAGGTAAAAGCACTTGCATATAGTAAAAATTGAATTCTACTTTTAATAACTTATAACTTAAAATGCTCTATATAGGTATGTAATAAATACTACCCATCAAGCCTGAAATTAAAGAGAAACTTTGTGGTTTGGGAATAAGGAATGAATTGCCAAGTCTAAATTTTATCCCAATGACAAATGTTCCAAGACCTACCAATCGACCACAGAAATCCAACATTCTCCTTCCACCCTTAGCATTACCCACCTCCTCTGCTGAAAACCTAAGCAGTGACCTCATCACCTTAATAGGTGGAGAGAATGAGTTCAGAGCAGGTGGAAATGAGTGTTTTGAGTGAACTGTTACTTTTAGCAAAAACTGTTTACATTTTAGCCAAAACTGTTCTACATTTTAAAAGTTACACTGAGCCAAATATAATGGCATACACCTGTAATACCAGAGAGGCAAGAGGATCAGGAGTTAAAGGCCAGGCTTAGCTACAGAACTTGGGCTACAGATACTGCCTCAAAAACCAACAACAAAAATGTTACACTGAACTTACTGCTGGCCTTTGTTTCCTATATTCTAGGAAGAATTTTATGAAGTTCTTATACCACTTATTTTTGTATGCTTCTTTTGCCATGTTAAGGGATGAAAGTGTATACTCATTAAACAATACTTTCAAAATATGTTTTTGTTTTGTTTAATTATGTTTTTCATTCATTAACATCCCAAATAAAATCAGTGAAAGGTTGTGAACCATTGTAGTTACAGCAACCCAGACTAAAAATGCCTCCCTTCAAGGGTAAGGAAAAGGAGAGGCAGGGCATGGATTTACAGCTTTGTGCAATCTATGTTTGAACTCAGCTGCATAATAGTCTTTTAATGTAACCCTTAGAGGGTGTCAGTTGGCCAGCTAGGGGAAGGCTAAACTGTCCTATCCTGAACTTTTGTGAAAATTGGAAAAAGATGCTTTGCTTCTCCAGGCAGGTGCCACCAGGATAGAACTCATGGCTTGACAAGTAGACTTTAGACTGCATGACCTGCCTTTAAATGCCCTGCACAACTGGATAGCTTCAGCCTTCAGGGGTCTTATCATGCTTTCAAAAGCAAAGGAAACTGACAAGGAAAGGTCTGGCAACCTGAGTGAAACTAGAAGCAAAAGCAAAAGCCCCAACTGAGGTCTACTTAATTAGAAATTTATCAAGAGGTTTTTTTTTTTTTTTTTTTTTTTTTTATCAAAAGTTCGTCATTGGCAGTGGCTAAGGCCCTGGTGTGCTAATTCTTTCTCCCTTTCTTTCTCACTTTCTCATGCTCTTTCTCATAAATAAAAATAAAAATAAAATTTTTAAAAAGTCCTCTTTTAAAAATATCCATGGAAGGACTTAAGAAAAGAAAATAAGTTAATTTTCTTGCATTACCTTAACTCAAGTTCAAGACAAACCCTGAAGATCTGAATGAAGAAGGAGAAGACTCCAAGAGGAAAAGGACAGTGACTGGCAGAAAGGGACTGTGGAGGAGTGGGACAGTGCACCCTGGCCTCAGCCCAGCTAGAACTAAAATATTCAGTACCATTTCCTGCTACAAGGGAATCTTAAATGCTTTAAATGATGCTTATCACATAATATGAGCAAATCCTGTGTTAATACAACATGCATTCATTATCTTATGTAATTCTCATAACAATTCTCTTTTGCAGAAACCCCTTTGTGCCTAGCCTAAGTTCACACAACTGGGAAGAGGCTGATCTGGGGTTTAAATCCAGGCCTTGACTACAAGACCCTTCCCTCTCCATTCCATGTTGCCCTCCAAATTTCCCTTGGAATCCACAGATTAGATTAGATAAATCCAACCACGAGCAACTTTGTTCTGAAACATTTTTTTAACACAAAGCTCATTGTGATATTAAACATTCCTAATTATCCCTTCCCCAAGTTTTCTTATAAGGATTTAAATGCACTCTGCAGTGTTGGACCTATAGTTTCTACATTGAGTGCAGCCCCAGAACAACTGCCATCCTGGTCTCCCCACACTGTCTGACCACAGGCTTCCTGAACTCCAATAGGAGCTTCCAGGAGCATAGCTCCTCTCCTGAAGCTCAAGGCAAATGTCTTTACTCTGGTTCTACCTCCGTGCTTGGTACTGAATGAGCCTATTGGTTCTTGAGATTTAGTGAGTTATGCAGGAATTTCATAACACTTTCCATTTGATACTTTTTGTCGAGGAAACAATGAAAAAAGAAGAAAGGAAGAGAGGAAGAAAAGAAAGAGAAAGGAAGGGAAGAAGGAAGGGAAGGAAGGAAAGAAAAAAGTGGAAAGGAGAGGCAGAAGTTTTGCTTTTCTTAACCGGTTCTTTCATGCTAATAAGATAGAATAGGGTGAAGGACAAGTTTCTTTTTCTTGGTTCACTAAGTACATGAGAACAGGCATTGTCTGTAATCTCTTAACAGCCAGCCATGCAGCTCTGCCTTTTCTCATTGGAGAGTACTGGTGTCCACCAGAAGGAATAGCCACTTCTAAGCACTCTGGGAAATCATTAAGAAGTTTTCATTTGTATCTAGCCAAAGATTTCCTACTTTCATTTGGAACGATTTTTCTTAGTGTTATCATTTTAATAGTAGAAACCCAGTATTATTTTTTTTACCAGTTCATTACAGCTCAATCTATGGGGTCTCTAAAACACAAAATCCTATACTTAAATTTTGTGGCAATATCGAATGTCCAATAAAAGGTTCTACCTTCAATTTCAATTTCTGAATTTATCAAAAAGCTGTAACATTTGTTTTCACCAGCGCCATCTGCAGCCCACCTACTGAATAGCACTCAGAGATGTCCCCCCTAGCCCAGGACTCATGCAAATAGGTTAATCTGGAAGTGAATCACCCAATACTGAGAATGGAATATAAGGAGACAGAGCCCAGCTACGGAGATGACTCATCGAGTAAAGGTGCTCTCTTGCAAAGTCTGTTGATCCAGGTTCAATTCCCCAGTACCCATGTAAAGTGGGAAGCAAAAGGTGGTATAGGCACCTGGGATTCATTTGCAGCAAGAGAACCTGGCGTGTCACACACACACACACACACACACACACACACACACACACACAAGCAAATATTTATTTTTTATCATCATAAAGTGGGTTTTCAAGTCAGTTTTTCCAGTCAGCTACTGGAGCTCAGTCCTGCTGGGAAACTCTGGATGACAGTGTCAAATGTAACTCAGTTATCTACTTCAATGGGAGAGAAAATTGGTTTTCTTATGCACCAAATCACAGGTGTTTGGGGCAAGAGAAGGCTTCTGAGCTTTTCCCTATGGCACCATGGCCAGGAACAAAGGCCCAGAAGTAGAATGTTACAGTGTGCATGTAAGCAGCTTGCAGCTTCTAGAAGTGAATGCAATTCTGAGAGAATGCTAACAGCAATGCAAAAAGAGTGCATGAGGTGTAAATAGGGTTCATGGGGGACAGATGCATTCTACTTCACTCGTCATGAGGTGCATGAAAACTGAAGCAGCCATTGAACAGTAGCACAGTCTGCCTTTTTATATAATCTTGGTTTAATAAAAAATGAAATTACTTTAAAAATAATTTGGTTATATATCTCACCCAGGCCTTTTTCCATTCACACAAAACCTTTCCAGGGCATCCAATTATCCCTCTTGTGTAGTGATTTCCAAATCCTTCCTCTTCCTGGTCTCTCTTCTGCAAATACTCAAGAAACCAAAAGTCCTGAAGAGATGCAGCAGGACAGGACTGGAGCTTCCTCTATGTGGAATGATGATTCTGCTTGTGCAACCCGAGTATTTACTGATTTTCTTGTTGTTTTGTTTTCCATAATTACCTGCTTTCCACCACCAATATCATCCAGTCTATGTGGATTAAGATTAATTTTTTTCAAACTCAGATGCCAAGCAAAAATAAATAAGCATTCTATCTTTGCAATACCTCTATAAACCTAAGATCTAAAGGCTGTTAAGGATTGGAGAGATGGCTTAGCAGTTAAGGTGCTTGTCTGTGAAACCTAAAGACATAAATTAGATTACTCAGTACCCATGCAAGCCAGATACATAAGGTGGCACATGCATCTGAAGTTCCTTTGCAGTGGCTAGAGGCCCTGGAATGCCCATTCTCTCTGTCTCTCTCTCCCCCACCTCTCTCTCTCCCTTTCTCTCTCACTCTCTCTAGTAAATAAGTTAAAGCCTGTTAATTAATGACCCATCTACTTTTATTAAAGTTTATCTCATAGAAATTACAAATTAGAGGCTGAAGAGGTAGCTTTTGGGGTAAAAGCACTTGCTGTGCAAGCATGAAGGCCAAGAGAGAGCCTGTGTCACACTGAGTTTGATCCCCTAGCACCCACCTAAACAGCTAGATGTGGCCATGCATGCCTATAACTCCAGTCTTGTGGAGACATGAAGATTACTCAGACTTGACTGACTGAAAAACAGCAGCTACAGGTTTAGAGAGAAATTGTCTCAATGAAACACATGGATGAGCAACAGAAAAGGACACCCAAAATTCTCCTCTGGTTTCCACATACTCAAGAATATCTGTGCACACACATATTCACCATACACACCATTTCTAACCACACATACTACATTAACATGTGCACACCAATAAAATAAAATAAAGAAATTAACAAATTGACCTGGTATCCATCATAGAAGATTGTTTTAACTATTAATTCAATTTTCCAAAAGATATGCTATCTATATTTTCCTACATATGGCTCCCATGTCATTGTTTTGGATGTTGATCACAAAGATAGAGACATTTTATCCATAACTTCCCACTTCAGCTACAATATTTCATAGGCTAAATGATACCTGGAGATTGTCTAACTTTATAAACTCATTTCTCAGATATGGAAACTGAACCCCAAGGGGGTGAAGCAATTTCTGCAAGGTCATACAGCTACATTGTCACAAATCAGAACTAGGCCACAGATGACTTGATTTGCAGGGCAGGAGATTTGCTAGTCCTTTTGGAAGCAGGTAATTCTGATGAATACAAATTGGTTGTAGATCAAAATCAAAAGGGTCAAAAGAACAGACCGATCAGAAACAGATATAGCCAGCCATGCATTTTATACTTTTCAGACAGTAATGAGGGCTTTCCTTCTAACAAACTGACAAGGCTAAAGTAGTAGCATATTATCCAATGGTATAGTTGAGCAATGATAAATGGACTGCTAAATAATGAATTATATTTTTACTTTTTTATAGTCTCTAATTAAAATAACATTTAAATTATTAGCAGACATTTAAGGAATAATCCACATCAAAATTTACACATTATTTCATCCCTGATGGAATTCTTTCATCATATGAAGAAGACATTGTGAAAACTGCTTTAACACAAAGGAAATTTATGATAAAGTATCTTTTTATTGAAACTTGCTAAATTTGGGCTGGAGAGATGGCTTAGCGGTTAAGTGCTTGCCTGTGAAGCCTAAGGACCCTGGTTCGAGGCTCGGTTCCCCAGGTCCCACGTTAGCCAGATGCACAAGGGGGCACACGCGTCTGGAGTTTGTTTGCAGAGGCTGGAGGCCCTGGTGCGCCCATTCTCTCTCTCTCTCCCTCTATCTGTCTTTCTCTGTGTGTCTGTCGCTTTCAAATAAATAAATAAATAAAAATTTTTTTAAAAAACTTGCTAAATTTATCACATAGGTATTAGTAGCAGTCATAGAAAGTGACCTACTCAGATGTCACTTCTAAAGAACCTTCTGCAAGGGAACATAACTTATTGACAACCTTCAACTGCCACACTTTGTAATGACCCACATCATCCACACACCACCCTGGCTCTGGGTTGCTCCCAGCCAGTGACAGTGATAACAGAGCTACTGGAAGTAAGCCATTCTTGTCCCACACAAACATCTTCTAATGCACAGTATTTGCTTGAGAATTTCCAGAGCCCCAGCCAAGAATTTTTCATAACTACACTGAAATTATTCCTACTCAATTTTCCCTCTTTCATTTTGGGCAAGTGTAAGACCTTCACTGGAATATTAAGATTCCCTCCTGCTTTACACTATGTGGAATTTCTCTCCAATAAATATCCTAGGCTAGGAGTGGGGATATATCTCAGTGGTAGAGTGAATGTTTAATATGAGTAAGGCCCTGATTCCAACAACTACACACACACACTCACACACATCTTCTTATGTTTCCTTACTGTCTATCTGCTTCTTAGAAGATTTAACTAACAAAGCATAAATGGCACTGTCAGAGATGTTGAAAAATATGTTTACTATTAATATCTCATGATAAACTTAGCATTATGCCTTCACTGAAGCCTATGCCTCAACAATTGATGTCACCAAGTATTGTCCATTTACATGTCAGACATATATAAAAGGAAAACCACATAACAGAATATGTGAGGAAAGTGAATCTCTTTCCCAAATTCTAGTCCCCTAATAAAGGATAATAATATGCCTTCTAAAGGCCTAAAAATATACAGTGCCCTACAAACCTGTGTGCAAAAGAACATTGTGCAGCTGGTAGTCTTAGGGAGGGACACAGTGTGGCATGGCTGAAACTGAAAACAGCTGAATCTGAAAGTATGGGTTTAGCCTAGGTACCACTCTTTTTTCTTTTCTTTTTTGTTAAAAATAATTTTTATGGGGAACTTTAATATATGAATATACTATAAATCAGTTATATTCCCATCCAGTTACCCTCTTTTGTCCACTCTCTCCCACCCCCATTCTTCTAAGGGCCTGGGTACCAGTAATCACTGTGGGGTCATAGATGTATCAGATGGTTTCTGTGGGTAGGGCAATGCCACACAGTATAACTTCCCACCCTGTGGATCTTAAATTCTTTCCAACCCCTCTTTTGCAATATTCCCTGAGCCTTGGAGGGCATGTTGGAAATCTCCTTTACTGTTGAGCTCTCAGCAGCCCTTTGTTTCCTGCTTTGATGAGTTTTCACATCCTTCCCACCATTTATTGTGATTTGTTTTCTTGGTGATAGCCATTCTGACAGGAGAGAGATAGAATCTCAAAGTAGTTTTAATTTGCATTTCCCTGATGTCTAAGATGTAGAACATGTTTTTAGATATTTATTGGCCATCTGTATTTCTTCTTTTGAAAACTCTCTATTTAGTTCCATAACCTCCCCCCATGTTGGGGGGTTTTGTATTTTTTATTTTTGAGGTAGGTGTGGCGGTTTGAATAGATGGCCCCCAATATATTCAGTTGTTTATTTGTTTGTAGTTTGCATCTACTGCCACCTGGCTGGAGGCAGTGCCACTGGGTGGATCTTAAGGTGGAGGTGGGTTTCAGATTTCAATCTAAAGATATGCAAAGTATGCCTAGCTGTGTTGTATGGCTTTTGACTTTTTTGCTGGTGTTTCCTCTCTCTGCTTGGTCCTGGGAAAGCAGGCCAGCTTTTTCTGCCATTATAGAGCTTTCCCTGGATCTGTGAGCTTCAATAAATATCCCTTCCTCCATAACTGTGCCTGATCTGGAAGTTCATCTCAGTGAACCTGAAGCTGTCTGCTACAATAGGGTCTCACACTAGCCCAAGCTGACCTGGAATTCATTATGTAGTGTCAGGATGGCTTCAAACACATGGCAATCTCCGTACCTCTGCCTCCCAGGTGCTGGGATTAAAGGCATGCACCAACATGCCTGGCCATAGCCATTTTTGTTTGTTTGTTTGTTTGTTTTGTTTTTTGTTTTTTCAAGGTAGGGTCTCACTCTAGCTCTGGCTGACCTGGAATTAAGTCTGTATTTTTAGGGTGGCCTCGAACTCACGGCAATCCTCCTACCTCTGCCTCCTGATTGCTGGTATTCAAGGTGTGTGCCACCATGCCCAGCTTACCATAGCCCAGTTTTTTATTTCTTATCTTATCATTTAGTTTTTATATATCCTGGATATTAATCCTCTGTCAGATGTATAGCTGGCAAAGATTTTCTCCCATTCTGTAGGTTGCCTCTTTTCTCTATTTACAGTGTCCTTTGCTGTACAAAAGCTTTATAATTTCATGAGATCCCAGTGGTAGATAAATGAAGCTGAAATTTCCAGTATTATATTAAATAAAAATGAGTGGGTCTGAAGAGATTGCTTAGTGGTTAAGGTGCTTGCCTGAGAAGCCTAAGAACCCAGATACGTTTCACCAGTACCCACATAAACCATAAACCAGATGCACAAATTAGTGCATGCATCTGGAGTTAATTTGTGGTGAATGGAGGCCCTGGCTTGCCCATTTTCTTTATCTGCATCTTACACTCTTTCTCCGCACCCCCCAAATAAATTTAAAAAAATATTTTTTAAAGTAGGGACAGTTGGACACCCTTGCTTTGTTCTTGATTTTAATGGAAACACTTCAAATGTTTCTACATTTAGTATTATGATGGCTGTAGGTTTTTCATAAATAGATTATGGTGAGATATGTTCCTTCTATTCACAGCTTCTTTAAGACTTTTCCCATGGAGAGAGGTAGGATTTTGTCAAATGCCTTTTCTACATCTATTGATATGCTCATGTGATACTTGTCCTCCAGTCCATTTATATAGTATATTATAGTTATTGATTTATGTATGTTGAACCATCCCTGCATCTCTAGGATAAAATCTACCTGGCTAGTTAATGGCTTTTCTGATGTATTCCTATGTTCTGTTTACAGATATGTTGCTGAGATTTTTTTGTTGTTATCCATTTTTTTTTCTTTTTCCTTTTATCTTTTCAGTAGTTATATACACAGTGTGTATACAACCATGTTGGTACCATCATTACCCTCCTCCCTGTCTTTGTCCCTCTGAAGGGACCCTCCCCCTTGGAGATTGTGGGTCATGAACTGTGGGGTAAGCCATCAGTTATGAGGAGGAAGCAATGTCTCTGTGCATAATGTCCCAACATATGGCTCTAACAATCTTTCTTCCCCTTTTCCATGAATTTCATGTTGGATTCATTTTAGGTCTACTTCAGTGATGGGTCTTGGGAGCCTCTGTGTCTCTGGATATCTGGTTTGGTAGGAGTTGAGTGTTCCCTGTGTCTATCTCCTTCACCCTTGTTCAGTACCAGGTTCATCAAGAAAGTAGCACTCTTGCTCATTTCACCAATTACTCTATGGTTTCAGCTGGGACCCTGGTGAGGTGTGATGGGCTGATTCTCTCCTCAGGTTCTGTGTCCACCTGAAAAAGAGAAACATGTTCTCCAATGGAGAATGAAGTCAGCACCAGACAAATAGGATAACAATTATTATTTTAGAGAGAATTTAATAAGTGTAGGCATCTTGTAGCCCATGATTGATGGGAGCTTGATAATGGAGAGCAGTCTCATTTTTTGGATATGGTTCAGATTTGTTTCCCAGTTCCAGCTATTGGTTCCATTCCACTGAGCAGATCCATAAGCCAAATCAAGAGCAGCTGGTTACCCATCATGGCTATGTGCCAGTATTGCACTTGTGTTAGCAACACGTCAGGTTGTTGCTGCTGAGTAGCTTAGACCACGAGTTGCTTGGACAGATGTTGATCATTTTCCCTCAGTCACTCATGTAGCACCTTCTGGCACTAAATGAGCTGTCTGGGGGCTGACTCTTCCAGATTATAGCCAGGTCACTCCTTTTTCTGTACCAACAGCATGTTGTGTATTCAGCAGTAGAGTCTTACCACTAAGCTTTGGTGGGTCATCAAGTACTCTGACAGAAATCTGTCTTCTTTGGGGAAGCCTGGTAGGTGTCTCTGATCAATAGCTCATTGTAGATGTTAACTGCATCCTGATACTGGGAGTTACAAGACAGCACCAAGGGAAAAGAAGGAAGAAAAATATAGGTAATATAAGAGAAAGAGAGAAGAGAGAGAGATAGGGAGAGAGAGAGAGATAAACAGGAGATTAAATTTAGTCCTCATCATACCCTCTGCAGGGCCCTGTGATTTGAATGTTCCTTCTAGGGATCTGATGAAGATTCAACCACTTAGTCTATCTTTTAGGATATAGAATTTTATGGTACCATTGCCATTTGGGTCCAGTTTTGTATCTCCCCCCCTCCCCCCTACCATTACCCTCCTATCCTGCTCCACCCTCCCTACTGTATGGGTCTCGAGATACTTATTAGTTATGTTAATATCTCAGGCAGATTCAGGTTAGGAGCCACAGATGAGTGAGCCCATGCAATGATTATCTTTCTGTGATTGGGTGAGTTCACTGAGAATGATCTGGTCTAAGTTTGGCCATTTTTCTTCAAATTTCAATGTGTCATTTCTCCTTAATTCTTGGCTATCCATTCATCTAATGATGGACATGTGGGTTGATTCAAACTCTTAGCTATTATGAATTGAGAAGCTATAAACATGGTTGAGCAAATCTCTATGAACTGGGACATGGAGCTTTTGTGGTAAATGGCCAGTAAGGGAATAACTGGGTCTATTGGTAAAACAACACTCAACCATTTTAGGGGTCTCCATATTCTTGTCCATCATGGTTGCACCAGCTGACATTCCAACCAACAGTGAATGAGGGTTTCTATTTCTCCACATGCTCACCATAATTTGTTTTCATTTGATTCTTTGATGTTTGCTATCACTACTGGGGTAAGGTGGAATCTGATAGTTGTGTTATTTTGCATTTTCCTGTTGATTAGGGATGATAAACATCTTCTTAAGTGTGTGTATGCCATTTGTATTTCTTCCTCTGAGAACTCCCAGTACAGTACTCTGCCCCATTTTGTGAGTGAGTTGTTTGATTTATTATTGTTTAGGCTTTTTGAGTTCTTTGTAGATTCTAGAAATTAGACCTCTATCAGTTGTATACCAGCAAAAATTTTCTCCCATTCTGTGGGCAATCCAGACAGTTGTATGTAAGGAATGATACCCTTCATTTGGCTCTTACATTCTTTCTACCACCTCTTCTGCAATGGACCATTTGGCATGGAGGGTGTGAGATGTTTCAGTGCTGGACACACTTACAACCCTTCTTCTTAGCACTGCGTTGCTTTTTGGGTCATCCCAGTGGTCATCACTATCTGAAAAAAGAAGCTTCGCTAACCATAAGTGAGAGTAGCATTAATATATGAGTATGAACATTAAGTGTAGTGATTTCAGGGCAATATGCATTTATCGAGATAAGAGCAGGCTTTATACCCCTAAGGCTCATGACTTCTCCTGCCATAGGCTTTTGATTAGGTTTTCCATATCAGGCAACTATTCCTTCCCATAGAGTGGGCCTTCAGTCCAATCAGAGGGCAGTTGGTTTCCCCCAGAGCAGACATCATGCCACAATTGCACTCGTTAAGTCATTTGATCTGTCTGACCAAACTTGAGGTTTCCAGTGTCTCCCATATTCATTGCTGATGACTTCTGTCTCCCATAAGACTACATACAGTGCAGCTTTTTCCAGCTTTCAGTTGGCTGGGCTACAGGGTGAAGGTTTTCTGCTCAGCACCAGCTATATTTCTCAGTGACTCTGCCATTCAGGCCTGTGAAGTCTTCAATAATAGAATCTTACCATCTCTTTCTCAGGGGAAACAAAGATCCTTGGCAATAGCCTATAATGTTTTGGAGGCAACAAGGACCTCCCTGCCTAACAACTCACTGTAAGGTATCCCATCCCTGGCACTGCAAATTTTCTAGTAGCAATCTATGGCTTCTGGAAGTGCCATTATTTAAGAAAGTAGATTTTCATATGTCTTATTCAGAATATCTTGAATTTTGATTGACCCTCCCCTGCCACTTTTCTTTTATACAATCTCTTCCCCTGAGCTCACTTAGGCCTTTCCCTTACCTGTAATCTGTTCTACTTATACATATACAATACCATCCTCTTAAGACCTTCCCTCTCCTCTCTCCATTACAGCATTTTTCTAGCTTATGGGTCTCTGCTACTGATTTTTGGTTCCAGATCACACACAAGTCTATACATTTGTAGCTAGGAACCACGTATAAGAGAGAACATGTGACATTTGGATTTCTGGGCCTGAGTTACCTCAGTATAATCTTTTCAAAATCCATTCATTTCCCTGCAAATTTCATAATTTCATCTTTCTTTACCACTGAATAGAACTCCATTGTGTAGATGTACCACATCTTTATTGTCCATTCTTTTGTGGATGGACATCCAGTCTGGTTCCATTTCCTAACTATTATGAATAGAGCAACAATAAACATGGTTGTGCAAGTATCTCTAAGGTAGTGTGAAGAGTCATTAGAATATATGCCGAGGAGTGTTATAGCTGGATCATATGGTAAATCTATTTTTAGCTGTGTCAAGAACCTCCACACTGATTTCCACAATGGCTGTACTAGATGACATTCCCACCAACAGTGCAGAAGTGTTCACCAACATTTATTGTCATTTGTTTTCTTGATGGTAGCCATTCTGACAGGAGAGAGATGGAATCTCAAGGTAGTTTTAGTTTGCATTTTCCTGATGGCTAAGGATGGAGAACACTTTTTTAGATGTTCATATGCCATCTGTATTTCTTGTGATGAGAACTCTCTATTTTGTTCCATAGTCCAATTTTTCACTGGGTTGTTTGATTTCTTACTGTTCTGTTTTTTGAGCTCTTTGTATATTTTGGATATTAGTCCTCTGTCAGATGAGTCACTGGCAAAGATTTTCTCCCATTATAAAGGTTGCTTTGTAATTTTTTGAGATCCCAGTAGTTGATTAGTGGTTTTATTTTCTGAGCAATTGAGGTTATATTCAGAAAGTCATTACCTATGACAGTTTGTTGAAGGGTTTCTCCTACCTTTTCCTCTAGCAATTTCAAAGTTTCAGGTCTGATATTAAGGTCCCTAATCTACTTGGATTTGATTCTTATACATAGAGAAAGAAAAGGATATATTTTCATATTTCTGCATATAGATATCTAGTTTTCCCAGCACCACTTTTGAAGAAGCTGTCTTTTCTCCAATGAATATTTTTGACATTTTTGTCAAAAATCAGGTGGCTGTAGCTGCCTGGATTAATAGGTGGGTCCTCTATTCTGTTCCATTGATCTACATGTGTGTCTTTGTGTCAATCCCATGCTATTTTTGTTACTATGGCTTTGAAAGGATGTTGGATTTTGTTGAATGCCTTTTCTGCATCTATTGACATGATCATGTGATTTTTGTCCTTCAGACCATTTATATAATGTATTACATTTATTGATTTGCATATATTGAACCACCTCTGAATCTGTGGGATAAAACCAACTTGGTCGGGGTGAATAATCTTAGTTTGCCAATTTTTTTTTGCATTTTTCTAATTAGTTTTCTATTCAGCAAATATGTTTGCCAATATTTTGTTCAGAATTTTTGCATCTATGTTCATAAGGGAGATTGGTCTGCAATTTTCTTTTTTCTTTTTTTTTGTTCTGTCTTTGCCTGCTTTTAGCATGAGGGTGATCCTGGCTTCATAGAAGGAGTTTGGCAGAATTCTTTCCTTTTCTATTTTATGGAAAAGTTTGAGAAGTTTTACTGTTAGTTCTTTCATAAGGTCTGGTAAAATTCACCAGTGAAACCATCTGGTCCTGGGCTCTTTTTAGTTGGGACACTTTTTATAAATGCTTGGATCTCTGTACTTGTTATAGGTCTATTTAAGTGGCTTATCTCATCTTGATTGAATTTTGGTAGATCATATGAATCAAGGAAATCATCCATTTCTTTCAGATTTTTCACACTTAGAGGCATGTATGTTCTTAAAGTATGTCCTTATAATTGTCTGAATTTCTTTGGTATCTGTTGTAATGGTGTCTTTTTCATCTCTAATTTTAATTTTTGTCTCTTCTCTCTTTCTTCTAGTCAAATTTGCTAAGGGTTTATTAATCTTGTTTATCCTTTCAAAGAACCAACTCTTTGTTTCATTGATTCTTTGAACTTTTTTTTTTCATTTCTATTTCATTAGCTTCTGCACTAATCTTTATAATTTCTTCCTGTCTACTGATTTTTGGTTTGCTTTGTTCTTCTTCTTTTTCCAAGACCTTAAGGTAAAGCATTAAATTGTTTTTTTGCAAACTCTCTAATTTCATAACATAGGCACTAAGAGCTATAAGTTTCTCTCTTACAACTACCTTCACTGTGTCCCAAAAGTTTTGGTATGTTGTATTATCATCATCATTTGAGTCTACAGATTTGTTGATTTCCTTTTTTATTTCTTCAATGACCCATTGATCACTCAATAGTGTACTGTTTAGTGTCCATGAATTTCTGTATACTCTCTAGCTTTTCTTGTTGCTGATTTGCAGCTTAATCTCACAGTAGTCAGGTAGAGTACAAGGGATTATTTAAATTTTCCTATATTTGTGGAGATTTACTTTGTGTCCTAATATATGGTCTATTTTAGAGAATGTTCCATGTGCTGTTGAAAAAAATGTATATTCTGTAGCATTTGGATAAAATGTCCTGTAGATATCTGTTAGGTCCATTTGTTCCATGACATTTAATTCAGATGTCTCTCTGTTTATATTTTAGTGGGATGACCAGTCAATTGATGAGAGTGGAGTATTGTAGTCTCCCACTACAATTGTGTTTGATGTTACCTGTGACCTCAAGTCTAATAGTGTTTGTTTGATGAAACTGGGAACCCCCATGTTAGGTGCATGTATGTTTAAGATTGTAATGTCCTCCTACTGGAGTGTTCTTTTAATCAGTATAAAATGACTTCCTTTATCTTTCCTCACTAATGTTGGTTTGAAGTCTATCCTGTCAGATACTAGGATAGCAACCCTTGCTTGTTTCCTAGGCCAATTTGCTTGAAATACCATTTTCAGTCCTTTTACCCTAAGGTGGAATCTATCTTTTCTTGAGAGATGAGTTTCCTGGAGGCAACAAATGGCAGGATCCTGCCTTTTAATCCAGTGTGCAAGTCTTTCTTTTTGGTTGGTGCATTGAGGCCATTGATAATAAGAGGTATTTACTATTGAAAGGTATGCATTTATTCTCCCCATTCTTAATTTGCAGTGTTTCCTGTTTTCCCTTTACTTGTTTGTTTTAACTGTTATTTGGGTGTTGTCTTTTTGTTGTTGTTGTTGTTTGTTTTGTTCTTTTCCTATCTTTTCTTGTGCGTGTTTTGCTTTCTCTTTGGCTTTAAAAATCCCTTCAAGTATTTTTTGTAGAGCTAGTTTTGTTGCCATAAACTCCTTTAAGCCTTTTTGTTGTTGTTGTTGTTGTGGAATGCCCTTATTTCTCCATCAATTTGGATAGATAGCTTTGCAGGATAAAGTAATCTTGGTTGACAGTTGTTATCTTTCAGAACTTGGAATACATCATTCCAAGCCCTTCTGGCTTTAAAAGTTTGTGTTGAGTAGTCTGTAGTTATTCTGATGAGTTAGCCTTTGTACATGACTTGTTTTTCTCTCTAACTGCTTTCAATATATTTTCTTTGGTCTGAGTGTTTAGTAGTTTAGTTATAACATGGCGAGGAGAGGTTCTTTCCAGGTTTTGTCTGTTTGGTGCTCTAAAAGCTTCTTGTATTGGCATAGGCATTTATTTCCCAATTTGGCAAAAATTTTCTTCCATGATTTTTTTGAAGACCTCTACTAAGCCTCTGGATTGAAATTCTTCTCCTTCTGTTATACCCTGAATTCTTATGTTTCATTTTATCATAGTGTCCTGGATATCTTGAAATTCCCATTCATACCTTGCTATTTGCTTGTCTTTCTCTTTGCTAGACTGCATTTGATCTGCCTCCTGGTCTTCTAGTTTAGATATTGTTTTCTCTCCTTCATTCATTCTACTGGTGAGAATTTCCACAGAGTATTTTATTCCTTTAACTCTATTCTTCAGAGTCAGGATTTCAGCCTGGTTTCTCTTCAGTATTTCTATTTCCTTACTCGTATCTAGTAATGACCTCTTCATTTCATTAAGCTGGTTTCCTGTGTTCTCTTTCAAAAGTTTATTTTCTTCCTTAATTCTTGTGTTTTCTTCTTTGACTCCCTTCATTTCCTCTCTGATTTCTTTGAGCATAGATATCATCATTTTCTTGAAATCTTTGTCAGGCATTTCATCTAAAACAGCTTCATTGGTGATCATTTCTGATAGATTTATAATTTCTGATGGGACTGTATTGTCTTCATTCTTTGAGAATCTTGTATTATATTGTAGCAACTTTTGCAGCCTGAATTGATTAGATGTTTAGGTTTTTTATTTATCTACAGTGTTCCCAGATGTGGCAATCCCCTTCTATATACCCTCATGATATGAGTTCAAGGTGCCAGGTGTAGTTCTTGTCCCCCAATCAAGCCACAGAAGTAATCCTAGGTGTTGAGTTTGCTTGCTAAGCAAGTATTCTAGTGGACTGGGTGGAATAATTTACTGGAAATTTCTAAACTTCAACCAGGTAACATACACAATCAATAAAAACCAGCACAAAGTATTCAATTGAGGGGATTAGAACAAACAGATAGTCATATAAAGTCAAAATCCCTAAGGATGTGTGTTTTTCTACACCCTTAATCTTGTCAGCTGGGAGGTAGAGATTTCTGTTTTGAGTTGGGTTCCAGGTTAACCTTGATCTGGATCAGACCCTGCCCCCAATTATGACAGAATCAAGAAACAAAGGTCCTATACATATGAAAGCATCAAAGGCAACAATATTCAACCCCCAAATACAGCATTCATACAATGATTGGCCATTTGTTGATTTTCTGCAAGTTCTGCTATTTGCTTGACCAGGGGTGCTTGTATCTTCATTTTGGGTTTCTGATCCTATTGTCTCTTCTATGTTTTGATTAGAGACATCCATTGTGGGACTGGGAAATCTTGTTGGATTTACTTAAATTTGATTTTTCCTTTTACACTCTGGTCTGCTCTTCACAGTGTAGGAATCTTATTTAATTTAGGAGGAAGCTATAGTCTACCCTTGAAGTATCTTCAGTGATTAGTCCCTTTTATGTTTGCTTTGACTAGGTTTTTGATGGCAATGAGGCCTGCCTGCTCAGAGGAAAGAAGCCCAAGAGGCTCTAGTTGAGGCCAGAGGACCTGATGAAGGGTCTTGCTGTTTGATGGGACTGCATGGTCAGGTGGCCCAAGGGGACTGGGGTAGGGGGAAATAGGACAAAGCAGACTGGTATGGCACCTGGGCTGCAAAGAGTGGGAGGATGGAAATGTGTGGTGGTTTGTGATGTTGAGGGGTGAGGGGATAGGATGGTAGGTCCATTGGGATCCTATAGCAGGGGGTTGATGCAGTTATGTGGGACTGCTGAGGGTCAGGCTCCACAGTGGTGGGAACACCTAGGGTAAGGGGAGAAGTAGGGGATCCTGGCCTGCTGGCCTGGATCTGCACATGAAGTGGGGTGGCAGTGGTGAGTGGGATGGCATTTGTGTGTGGAGCTATGCTAGCCTGCTGGTATGGGTCCACTTTGCCTGTGGTTTGTGCAAGAGGAACCTGGGCTGGGATTGCAGCTAGGATGGTTGCTTGAGGGGATTGGGAAACTGGTGAGCTACCCAAGAGCATGGAAATAAACAGATTCCATACTTTGCCCCTCCAAACCCTCCCACTGGAGTTCTACTAGAATCTGCAAACCCCTAAAAAACACAGTGAACCCTAAAGGTCTTGCCTCTCCTTCCCTGGGAAGTGAAGCATGGTTAGGCAGATGCCATCTTGGCTGGCTGTTGTCTGTTGTTGAGATTTTTTTGCATAAATTTATTTGTTCTGTCTTTGTCGGGTTTTGGTATCAGAGACATGTTAGCTTCACAGAAGTTTGATGGTATTCCTTACTTTCTATTTTATGGAAAAATTTGAGAAGCATTGGTGTTAGTTCTTTCATGAAAGTCTCATAGAATTCACCAGTGAATTCATCTCAGCCTGAATGGCTTTTTTGTTGTTGTTTTTGTTTATTAGTTGGGAGATTTTTTTGTCACTGCTTGATCTCAGTGCTTGTTATAGATTTGTTTAAATCATGTATACCATCTTAATTGAATTTTGGTAGGTCATATGAGAAATCATTCATTTCTTTTAGATTTTCAAATTTAGTGGAGTATGTTATTAAAGTATGTCCTTATAATTTTCTGAATTTCATTGGCATCTATTGTAATGACACCTTTTTCTTTTCTAATTATATTAATTTGTGTCTCTTCTCTCTTTTTTGGTTATGTTTGCTAAGGATTTAATAATGCTTATCATTTCAAAGAACCAACATTCTTTTCATTGATTCTTTGTAAATATGTTTTATCTCTATTTCATTAATTTTCTGCCCTAATCTTTATTATTTCTTTCCATCTAATGACTTTTGGTTTGCCTTATTCTTTTTCCAAGGCCTTAAGGTGAAGCATTAATTTGTTTAACTGACCTTAATAATTTCTTACTATAGGCACTTACAGCTATAAATTTCCCACTTAGGACTGCCTTCATTGTATCTCATAAGTTTTCATATGTTGTGTTAACATTGTCATTTGATTCTATGATTTTCTGATTTTTTTTCTTCCTTCTTTTTTGAGATTTTTATTGACAGCTTCCATAATTATGGACAATAAACCATGGTAATTTCTTCCCCCCACACTTTCCCCTTTGCATCTCCATTCTAAATCATATCTGCTCCCCCTCTCAATCAGTCTCTCTTTCACTTTGATCTCATCATCTTTTTTTGGTGGGGGAAGTTCAAAGTAGGGTCTCACTCTGGTCAAAGCTGACCTGTAATTAACTATGTAGTCTCAGGGTGGCCTTGAACTCACGGTGATCCTTCTACCTCTGCTGGGATTAAAGGCGTGCACCACCATGCCTGGCTGATGTCATCATTGTTTTTTCCTACTATGGTGGTCCTGTGTAGGTAGTGTCAAGCACTGCAAGGTCACAGATGTCCAGGCCATTTTTTGTGTCTGGAAGAGTGCATTGTAAGCAGTCCTTCCCTTTTGTAGTGGTTTAATTCAGGTATCCCCCATAATATTAGGTGTTCTGAGCACAAGGTTCCCAGCTGATGGAGATTTGGAAATTAATGCCTTCTGGAGGTAGTGCTTGTTGGAGGTGGGTTTATGGGTATTACACCCAGTTTCTTCTTGCCAGTGTTCAGCACACTTTCCTGTTCCTGTTTAATACATGATATTGGCCAGGTAGTGATGTCCAACATTTGCTCATGCCATCATTTTCCACTTCCATTGTGGAGCTCCCCTCAAGTCTGTAAGCAAGAATAAACCATTTTTTCCCACAAGCTGCTCTTGGGTAGGTAATTTCTGCCAGCAATGTGAACCTGACTGCAATACCTTCCTTTGGCTCTTACTGCCACCTCTTCCACAATGGACCCTGAGCCTTGGAAAGTGTGACAGAGATGTCTCAATGTTGAACACTCCTGCCACTTTTTCTCAGCAAATAGTGCCTTCTGAGTCATCCCAAGGTCACTTCCATCTAAAAGAGAAGGTTCTCTAACCAAAAGTGAATTAATATTAGTATATGAGTATAAACATTAAGAGAAGCAAGAGAATTAAAGCAATCTGGTGAGTATATACATTTAGGTATACACATTTAGCCAGACACCAGCAGCAATTACTCCTTTAGGGCTCATGACTAACCCTGTCAGGTTTTCAGTATAAGGCATGTATTCCTTCCCAAGGAGTGGGTCTTCATTCCAATTAGAGAGCCACTGGTTTCTCCAGTAACAGACACGTCGCTATTGCACCCATTGGCTATTTGGCTTGGCTGACCAAATTTAAGTCTTGCAGTGCCCATTGCTGAGTATCTCCACTGGTGATTTCTCTCTCTCCCATTGAATTGCATGAAGTGTAGCTTTTTCATCTTTTGGTCAGCTGGTCTACATGGAGGAGTTTTTAAGCTTAGAGCCAGCAGGATTTCTCAATAAACTTGCAACCGAAATATGTGGAGTCTTCAGCAATAAGGTCTTACTATCTATTCCTGGTGGGAAAGCAAGAGTCTTGTCAATGCCCTGTAATGTTTGGGGCGCATCAGGGACCTCCCTGGCCAACAACTCCCTTGAAGGTATCCCAGCCCTGGCACTGAAAACTTTTTAGGAATAATCTATGGCTTCTGGTATTCCATTGTCCAAAAAAGTAGGTATCCGTATGACTTATTCATACCCTCTTAGATTTTGATTAGCCCTTCCTTCAACTTTCCTTTACTCAATCTATTCCCCTGGCCTCACTTAGGCCTTTCCACCTTTAGTAACCTGTTCTTCTATTTACATATATACAATACCATCCTATGAAATCCTCCCTCCCTCCCTTTCTATTCCCTTTATATTTCCTTTCTAGCTTACTGGCCTCTGCTAATGAGTTTTATTCTGACTCACGTATAAGTACAATCATTGGAGCTAGGATCCACATATGAGAGAGCACATATGATGTTTTGCTTTCTGGGCCTGGGTTACCTCACTTAGTATAATTCCTTCTAGACCCATCCATTTTCCTGCAAATTTCATAACTTCATTTTTCTTTATTGCCAAGTAGAACTCCAATGTATCTTCATTATCTACTCATCAAGTGAGGGTCATCTAGGCTGGTTCCATTTCCTAGCTACCGGGAATAGAGTGGTAATAAACATGGATTTTCAAGGATCTCTAAGACAGTGAGACAAGTCCTTAGGATATATGCCAAGGAGTGGTATAGCTGAGTCCTATAGTAAATCCATTTTTAGCTGTATCAGGAACCTCCACACTGATTTTCACAATGGCTGAACCAGATTGCATCCCCACCAACAGTGTAAAAGGGTTCTTCTTTATCCACATCCTCACCAACATTTATTGTCATTTGTTTTCATGATGGTAGCCATTGTGACAGGAATTAGATGAAATCTCAAAGTAGTTTTAATTTGCATTTCCCTGATTGCTAACGATGTAGAACTTTGTTTGTTTGTTTGTTGATGTTTATAGGACATCTGTATTTCTTCTTTTGAGAGCTCTCCATGTAGTTCCATAACCCATTTTTAGTTGGATTATTTGATTTCTTATCATTTAGTTTCTTGAGTTCTTGGTATATCCTGGATATTAATACTCTGTCAAATGTATAGCTGGCAAAGATTTTTGTCACATTATGTAGGTTGCCTCTTTGCTCTATTCACAGTGTAATTTACTACACAAAAGATTTGTAATTACATTAGGTCCCAGTGGTTGATCTGTGGTTTTATTTCCTGATCAATTGGGGTTAAATTCAGAAAGTCTTTGCCTGTACCAGTATGTTGAATGGTTTCCCATATTTTTTCCTCTAGCAGTTTCAGAGTTTCAAGTCTGATATTAATATCATTGACCCATTTAGACTTAATTCTTGTGCATGGAGAGAAATACACTTCTATTGTCATCCTTCTACAGATATGTATAGTTTTTCCCAGTACCATTTGTAGATAAGGCTGTATTTTATCCAAAGAGTAATTTTGTCAAAGATTGGGTGGCTGTAGCTACTCAGACTTACTGTTCTGTTCCATTGAGGTATTTGTCTGTTTTTGTGCCAGTACCACACTGCTTTTGTTACTATGGTTCTGTAATATAGGTTAAAATCAGGTATGGTGATACCACTAGCCTTTTTTTTTTTTATTAATTAGTTTTGTATTCAGCAAATACAGCCAGTTTGGTACCATTATTAGGCTGATCCGTGACTTACCTCCTCCCCTTGGCCCCACCTTGTTTGAGGTATATGGGTCATGCATTGTGGAGTCAGCCCACAGTTACAGGTAGGATAAGTGTCTCTGCATATCATGACCCAACATGTGGCTCTGATATACTTTCCACCCCCTCTTCCACAAAATTTCCCTGAGCCATGTTATTCATTTTTGGTCTGCTTCAGTGATAAGGTGTTGGGGGCCTCTGGGTCTCTGGCTCTCTGATTTGGTAGGAGCTGATTTATCTCTGTATTGATCTCCTTCACCCTTGTGCTGGTACCTGTTTCACCAGGAAAACAGCACCCTTGCTTGTTTCACCAATTTTTCTTAGTTTCAGCTAGGGCCCCTTTGAGGTATGATGGGGTGGCTCCCTCCTTAGGAGCTACATCTATCTGAAAAAGAGAAGCAGATTCTCCAACATAGAGTAAGTTAGCACCAGGACAAATGGGATAACCCTTACTTTTTTTATATAGAGAATTTAATAGGTGTAGGCCCTCTTGTAGCCCACGATTGATGGTAGCTTGATAATGGAGAGCAGGCTTATGTTTGGATATGGTTCTGACTTGTTTCCCAGCTCCAGCTATGGGTCTCGTACCACCGAGGGGATCAGTTAGCTGAATCAAGAGGAGTTGGTTCCCACCATGGCTATGTGCCACTATTGTACTTGTGTGGGCATCACAACAGGTTATTTGCTGCTAAGTAGGTTAGATGCTTGAACAGATATTGGTCATTTTCCCCCAGTCACCCATGTAGCACCTTCTGGCACTAGACACGCTGACTGTCTGGGGACTGACTCTCTTCCAGCTTCCAGCCATGCCATTCCATTTTACGTGTCGACCACATAGTGTCTTCAGCAGTAGGGTCTTACCACTAACCTTTGGTGGGTCATCAAGTACTCTGACAGAAATCTGTCTGTCTTTTGGGAAACCTTGTACGTCTCTCTGATCAAAAGTTCATTGTGGATGATAGCCACATGCCACCAACCTTATTTTTGTTGCTCAAAGTTGTTTTAGATATTCGAGGATTTTTGTGCTTCTAAATGAATTTTAGGATTATTTTTTTCAATTTTCAGGAAGAATGCCATTGTAATTTTGTTGGGCATTGCATTAAATGTGTAGATTTCTTTTTTTTTTTAAGATTGACATTTTTACAGTATTGATTCTTCCAATCCAAGAACATGGGGTCTCTTTCTATTTTCTAGTGACTTTTGCAATTTCCATCTTGAGTGTTTTAAAGTTTTCAGTGTAGAGATCCTTCACTTCCTTGGTTAGGTTTATTCCAAGGTACTTTTTGCTTGATGCAACTATGAATGGGAATGATTCCCTGATTTCATTCTCAACATGCTTGTTGTTAACATATAGGAAGACTACTGATTTCTGAATGTTTATTTTGTATCCAACTACATTGCTATAAGTGATTATCAGCTCTTACAGTTTGCTGGTAGAGTTTTTAGGGTCTTTTATATATATAATCATATCATTTGTGTTGCAGTCAGGTTCATAGTGCTGGTAGAAATCACCTTACCAAGAGCAGCTTGTGGGAAAAAGAGGTTTATTTTGGCTTACAGGCTTGAAGAGAAGCTCCATGATGGCAGGGGGAAACAATGGCACAAGCAGAGGGTGGACATTACCCCCTGGCCAACATAAGGTAGACAATAGCAACAGGAGAGTGTGCCAAACACTGGCATGGGGAAACTGACTATAACAACCATGAGCCTGCTCCTAAAAGTACACTCCCAGACTGGAGAGATGGCTTAGTAGTTAAGCACTTGCCTGTGAAGCCTAAGGAACCCAGTTCAAGGCTCTATTCCCCAGGACCCACATTAGCCAGATGCACAAGGCGGCACACATGTCTGGGGTTCATATGCAGTGGCTGGAGACCATGGTGTTCAGACTCTCTCTCTCTATCTGCCTCTTTCTCTCTGTCTGTCACTCTCAAATAAATAAATACAAATAAACAAAAATAAATAAATAAATACACTCCCTCCAGGGAGCATTAATTCCCATATCTCCATCAGCTGGGAACCTCGCATTCAGAACACCTAAGTTTATGGGGGACAACTGAATCAAACCACCACATTATGCCCCTGACCCCCATAAACTATTAACTATCCATGATGCAAAATTCAATGTATTTAGTCCAACTTTCAAAGTCCCCATAGGTTTTATCAGCTCAATGATGTTCATACATCCCCATAGTCCAAAACCTTTTAACTGAGCCATAATACCAAAATATCCCCCAAGATCCCATAATGGCCCAGAATTAACATTCATACTACAAAAGATGGCACTGAAACTTCAACCAACACAAGATTTAAACAGGGAAAACTCCAACCAGTGACAAATCTCCAGCTCTGGAATTCAAATTCTACCCCTCCAGCTAGACTACTCACAGTCCTGGAAAACTTCATCTGGGGCTGGCAGCTCTCCTTGGCAGCCATGTTGTGGTCCTGGTATCTCCATGAGGTCTCCACTGCAACCTACAGTTCATTCTCATGGCCCCACAGGGTCTCCATGCAGGCATCCAGCAAACCTGCCTCATACTGCCCATGACCATTTCCAAAACACAAGAATGTGTTGCAAACTCAATGACCCTCTCTTGCATTTCTTATATTCCACAATACCAGATACAGTGCCAACTTGTTAATCCGGGGGCAGGGGTGGGGAATAAAGCAGGCTTTGAAGAACAAGACACTCCTTGAGCACACAGGACCCTTCAAAAGAGTCTACATTCTTCCTGCTGCCCCAATGCAGGTTAGCTAGTCCAATCTCAAAGGTTGTAACCTCGCAACTGTAGCTGAATGGGCATCAGTTCACACAAAGATTTTTCTTTCTGTGCCATATCCCTCTGCTCTCAGCAGTTCATTTCTAGGCAAAGCAACCCTGCACGACTTCTCAGGACATGGGCATAACAGCAAGCCTCACAAAAACTGCTAGTCCAGTCCAAGCAAAGTTTTTTCTCACCCTCATAAGTTAAACCTCATAGTCCATAGTTCTTAACTGCATTCAAGTCTTTTAACTCTGACCAGAATAGTCCGTCAAGCTGTACTTATAACACTGCAAGGCATACCTTAGGCCACGGTCTCAAATCCTTCCACATTCCTCTTGGAAATTAGCTCCAAAAGGCCAAAGCCACACCATCAGGTGTCTAGCAGCAATTCCCCTCCTCGTTACCACTTAACTGTTGTAGTCAGGGTTGCATTGCTGGTAGAAATCACCCAACCAAGAGCAGCTTGTGGGGAAAAGAGGTTTATTTTGGCTTACAGGCTTGAGGAGAAGCTCCATGATGGCAGGGGAAAACAATGGCATGTGCAGAGGGTGTACATTACCCCCTGGCCAACATAAGATGGACAATAGCAACAGGAGAATGTGCCAAATACTGGCTTGAGGAAAATGGCTATAACACCCATAAGCCTGCCCCCAGAAATACACTCTCTCCAGGAGGCATTAATTCCCAAATCGGCATCAGCTGGGAACCTAACATTCAGAACACCTAAGTTTATGGGGGACACCTGATTCAACCATCTGCAAATCATGATAATTTGATCTCTTCCTTTCAAATTTATATCCCTTTTATGTGTGTCTCTATCCTTATTGCTATGGCTAAGACTTCCAGTACTATGTTAAATAGAAGTTCAGGCAGTGGATATCTTTGTCTTCTTCCTGATCCTAATGGAAAAGCTTCAAAGTGTTCTCCATTTAGTATTATGTTGTCTGTAGGTTTGTCATAAATAGCTTTTATTATGTTGAGATATGTTCCTTCTCTTCCCAGTCTCTGTAGTACTTTTATCATGAAGGGATGTTGGATTTTTTCAAATACTTTTTCTGCATCTAATGAGATGATCATATGATTTTTGTCCTTCAGTCCATTTATATAATGTATTACATTTGTTGATTTGCACATGTTGAACCATCCCTGCATCTCTGAGATAAAGCCTACCTGGTCAGGGTGAATGATCTTTCTAATATATTCTTGTATTCTGTTTGCCAATATTTTGTTGGGAATTTTTGCATCTGTTTTCACAGGGGAAATTGGTCTATAATTTTCTTTTTTTGTTCTGTCTTTGTTGGTTTGGTATTAGGGTAATGGAAAAGTTTGAGAAGCGTTGGTGTCAGTTCTTCCATGAAGTCTGGTAAAATTCATGAGTGAATCCATCTGGGTCTGGACTTTTTTTAGTTGGGAGTTTTTTTTATAACTGCTTGGATTGCCTTATTTGTTATAGGTCTATTTAAGTGATTAATCTCCTCTTCTTTTTTAAATATTTTATTATTTATTTACTTATTTGACAGAGAAAGAAGGAGAGAGAGAGAGAGAATGGGCACGCCAGGGCCTCCAGCCACTGCAAACCAACCCAGATGTGTGTGCCCCCTTGTGCATCTGGCAAACGTGGGTCCTGGGAAATCAAACCTGGGTCCTTTGGTTTTGTAGGCAAACACCTTACCTGTTAAGTCATCCCTCCATCCTGGTTTATCTTATCTTGATTTAATTTCATATTTTCAAACTTAGTAGAGTATATGTTCTTTTTTTTTTTTTTTTTTTTTGGTTTTTCGAGGTAGGGTCTCACTCTGGCTCAGGCTGACCTGGAATTCACTATGTAGTCTCAGGGTGGCCTAGAACTCTCAGCGATCTTCCTACCTCTGCCTCCCGAGTGCTGGGATTAAAGGCAAGCGCCACCACGCCCGGCTTCTTTTTAAAAAATATATTTTATTCTTTCCGCCCCCTCTTCCGCAAGATTTCCCTGAGCCATGTTGGGTTCATTTTTGGTCTGCTTCAGTGCTGAGGTGTTAGGGACCTCTGAGGCTTTGGCTCTCTGATTTGGTAGGAGTTGATTTTTCTCTGCGTTGATCTCCTTCCCCTTTGTGGTTGGGTCATGATTTGCAGAGACATTTATCATACTAATAACTGGGGGCTATCTCCACAATGCACGACCCATTTTCATTAACAAGGAGGGTCTAATGGGAGGGGGTAGATCACAGATGAGCCTAAATAATGGTACCAAACTGCCTGTATTCACTGAAATGAAAACTAATAAATTAAATTTAATATATATATATATATATATATATATATATATATATATATATATAATTTATTTTTCCAGAGGCAGAGGGAAAGAGAGAGAGAGAAAGAATGTGCACAACGGGGCCTCCAGCCACTGCAAATGAACTCCAGATGCATGCACCTGTGGGGCTCTTCCCGGTCAGGTAGTGCCGAGGGAAGGACCAGGCCTGCTGGTTCCTCCCTAGGGGTTGAGGGGATGATGAGCATCTGACGACTCAGAAACCTCTCCTGGCCACCAGAGAAAAACCACACTGGGTTGGGAGTCTTTTCAATACAGGAATTCACAGAAACAACTTGCTTTATTACTCTGAGAAGTTGCCTATATCATGTTGGGGATGAAGGGGGGATTTTAGGATGGGGGAAGAGGTAAGGGCCAATGGTAAACTTTAACTATTGAAATGGTAATTACAATTGCCACGCAGAGGTAGCAGGCCAGAAGCCATTAGGCATCTTGCTGAGTCATAGCTGGCCAGAGACAGGTCACCAAACTTTAGCTAGTCTCGGGAAGTTCCACTAGGCCTCACGCCTGGGCCTTTTAGGGCCCAACATCTCCCGCTTTTGTTTTTGCAAGAGTATTAGTTACCATGGCCCCTGTCTTAGGTTGTCCCCCTCTGGGAATCTTACCCATCATTGAGTACCAGGTGTTTAGCTAGCTGAGTACCCACTCCATGGCCTGTCTTAGGTTGTCCCCTCTGGGGATCTTACCCATCATTGGTCACATGGAGGGCAGAGGAGGTGGCAGTGGGTCATCTGAGGAACTTAATTCCTGAGTTGCCAGCCTGTGATATCTCGACCTGATGAAGTTTTATTGCCTCTAGCCGCTGGTGAATAAATTGTATAATTTTGTTAATTACACAACAACAGTGAGGATAAGAGAAGGGGAAGGAGGGGGAGGGGTCCAGGGAGAGGGAGTAGGTAGGGTAAGAAGTCATGTAGGCCCGTCTGCAGCAGGTTGTCCTTGAGGTCCCGTCGCCTCCTCTCCATGTCTTCCTGGAGCCTCTTAATCTTGTCCTGGATGATTCCCGATTTATTGGTGTAAAAGTGGCATTTTTCCTGTAAAAACAAACATAAGCCTCCCTTTTTGTATGTTAGTAGGTCTAGTCCTCTCCTGTTTTGTAGGACTACCTTAGCCAGGGAATCTAGCTTCCAGAAATGATGTCTACATCTGGGATTAAGGTGGCTGGGGCACAAAGGCCTGTCCAATTGGTGGGCAGAAAGTCATAGGCCATCTCACCTCCACAAATATAAACCATTCCAGAAGGTGGGCAGCATTGAGCACTGGGCTTACTTGTCTACAGAAGGAAGGATGAATGTATCTCACATCTAGAAGGGAATTATTAGGGGAAGGTGGGGCCCAAATGCCCAGAGGAAACATTGGGAAAAGCTGGACGGGGATGGGGAAGGTGGCTGAGCAGTTTTTTAAGGTCATATGGACAACTGTACTGTAATTAGCTAGAGAGGCCCAGATCAGAGGCAAAGCCAGCAATCCTCCACAAGGGAGAGAGTTATTTAGTTTAGCAGGGTGAAGGACCATTCTAGGGACACTCCCTAGAGAAGTGATTGTCAGTGTCCCCTTGTTGGGATAAATATTTTAGGTCTCTCGCTGGTACCCAAATGGGTCTTTTTCTTTTTACAAAGTTTTCCCATGGACAAAAATTTTATGAGCTTTACATAAGTTTCTATCAAAAAACTCCTTTCTGTTAACAGAGTTTTTGTATTTTAATTACTTCTCAGTACAAAACACTATTAAGGCCAGCCAAATGGCTTCCAACATTGAATATACATAATTTTGCTTACTGTAGGTGCTATAGTTTTGCTAAAGCCTTGCTATAGCTTTGCTAAAGTGTTGCTGCAGAAAGCCCAGAGCTATTGATACAAGTCCAGCCAAAATGGCTCCCAACAATTCACCCTTTTTTATTTATTTATGTTTTTTATGAACCTGGCCCCTCTGGGTCTCAGTGCAGAAAGACTGTGTCTGTCTTAGGTTGTTCTCTATGATATTTAGGCCTTACCTGTCATCAGTACATGAATTCTATCATTCATGCACTGTCTTAGGTTGATCTAACTTGAGAGAATCTTACCTGTCTTTGACTACCAGCCTCTTCAGGGGCTTTAAGATAATGTCTCAGGAAGCCAGGGTCAGGTCCGTAGCTATATCCTATGTATTTCTGTACGGATATCCATAAAGGATCTTAAAAGGCATTTAATGAGTATGGGCAGCAGACACAGAATGAGTAAAAGACAAACACCTGTAGCAGTAAAGCTTCCTATCCAAGAAGTGAGAGAATTTTATCTAGGCAAGGCAGACTTAAAAGTAGATATTAAGTCATCAGCAGCTTTAGCTGTATCAAAAGTAAGATGATTATTTTGTAAAGACAAAATCTCTGAATATAACTGAATCACATCTAAGGAAATATTTTCGTTGTGCCAAATATCTCTTAGTGTATTTTCCCAATGCTGTTAGCTGATATTATATTTTTTTGGAAGTAACACAAATCCAATGAAAGTCTACATGACACCCCAAACAAGATTTAACTTTTAACCCTAGTATTTAGAGCATTTAACAGATATCTATGTATGTATCTATGGTAAGGATCAAGCCCAAGATCTTAAAGGGAGGTACAGTTTGAACTTTCTCAGGAACTACTTTAAAGCTGTGAGTATGAAGGATAGTTAGACATTAAAAGTACAAGCCTAAAGCCAAAAGCCACAGCACACTTTAGGAACTCCTGCTAGGCACACTTTGTATATCTTTAGATTGAAATCTGAAACCTACCATTACACCTTAAGATAAACAATTGACTATATTGGGGTCCATTTATTTAAATTACCATATTTCACCCCTGGAATCTAATTGATTTATAACCATCACACATTATAAATTGTTAGAAAAAAATAAAATATTTAGGGTAAATATAAGGCCCTTTTTAATTGGTCATGTGGGGGTAAGGATTCCCCCTTTTGTTTTTGTAGTTGAGACTTGAGAGTTTGATTATATCTTTTTAAAAATATTTTTATTTATTTATTTGAGAGCGACAGACAGAGAAAGAGGCAGATAGAGGGAAAGAGAATGGGCAAGTCAGGGCCAGTGCAAATGAATTCCAGATGCGTGTACCCCTTGTGCATCTGGGTAACGTGGGTCCTGGGGAGTCGAGCCTCAAACCTTGGTCCTTAGGCTTCACAGGCAAGTGCTTGACTGCTAAGCCATCTCTCCAGCCTATGATTATATCTTTTAATAATAGCCTGGCCCCGGGGGTTGTATGGGATGCCTGTGGAATGTGAGATTTTCCAGGTCTGGAGAAAATCTACAAAGGCCTTGCTTACGAAGTAGGGGCCATTATTTGTTTTAATTTGATCAGGCAGCCCAAGAGTGGCGAAATATTGAAGCATATAACTAATGGCATGGTTAGATTTTTTTTTTTTCCGGCATGTGCCAATGCCCAGTAGGCATGGGAAAAGGTCAGTGAGCCCAGTCACCACAAGATGGTGGACGTCTCCCCTGTCCCCACCTGGGTCAGTCCCAGGGGGCCATGTGGCAGTCTCCTAGAAGGTGGATTGTCTGCCATTTCCCAGTAGGGGAGGGTCGGGCCCCTGCTGCCAGGAGGGGGGCCATCTATTTAAATTACCAAATTTTGCCCCTGGCTCCCAATAGATTTATAACTATCATATATTATAAACTGTACTTAGTTTAATTTTAAAGGTCTCCACAGTCTTGACCAATTTAAGATGTTGAGATTTGTAAAATTAAACAAGTTAAACACTTCTAATATATAAAGGCACAGAGGAAACATTTTTAACTGTTATAAGGTATAGTAAGGAGAGACTAAAACAATGTAAATTGAACCATCATAACCTAAAATTTGTCTCAGTGCCTGTAATTTTAATTTGCTTGTGGTTTTTTAGCTTAAAATCTTAAGTCTCAGCTGGGCGTGGTGGTGCACGCCTTTAATCCCAGCACTCGGGAGGTGGAGGTAGGAGGATTACCATGAGTTTTAGGACACCCTGAGGCTTCATAGGGAATTTCAGGTCAGCCTGGGATAGAGTGAAATCCTACCTTGAAAAACCAAAGCAAAGAAAAAACAAATCTTAAATCTTTTAATTTAATATCTCTAGCTAAGCATATCAGTCTATTACAAATTTAACCTTGATTAAACATTTTGGGCCTGGGCAGCAGGACGTAGCCACCTTTATGCCAGTAGCCCATTTCCAACGAAGTTCCCTGTAGTCTTTCTTTCCTCTTAGAAAGTTTATTAGCTAAGCCTCGAAGTTTAATGTTGTCTGTAATTAATATTTTTAAACTTTTATCTGAAAAGTCCATAAAATTTGGCTTACCACTCCAGAAGACACATTTAGTTGTAAGCATCAAGTTCATGTCTATTTTTTTAAAGCAAAGGTTCCAAAAGATTAACATCCACATGGTCAGGTTCATCTCAGATCATCAGACAGCTTTAGGTTTGCTGAGATAAACTTCCAGACCAGGTACAGTTATGGAGGAAGGAACATTTACTGACGCTTACAGATCCATGGGAAGTTCCATAATGGCAGAAAAAGCTGGCCTGCCTTCATAGGCCGAAGCAGAGAGAGAGAGAGAGAGAGAGAGAGAGAGAGAGAGAGAGAGAACAGCACAAGCCTTTAGAAATACAAAAGCTGCCAGCGAACTGAAGGGGAAGGGGAAGAGAAAGGGAACGAAGAGATGTCGACAAGTAAGTACAGGTTATAGAAGCAAAGTTTAGTGCACTAAATATGAAGACTGCCTCATAGCTCATGAAGGTATGCTCACCCGCACACACCAATTACCTCCTCAACGACCACCTCTCATGGGGTGCACTAGTCTGTCGGAGTCCCAGAGCTACACATTAGGCGCCAGATGTGGGGCTCCTTCCCAGTCAGGTAGTGCCGAGGGAAGGACCAGGCCTGTTGGTTCCTCCCTAGAGATTGAGGGGATGATGAGCATTGGATGACTCAGAAACCTCTCCTGGCCACCAGAGAAAAACCACACTGAGTCGGGAGTCTTTTCAATACAGGAACTCGCAGAAACAACTCGCTTTATTACTCTGAGCAGTTGTGTATATCATGTTGGGGATAAATGGGGGGATTTTAGGATGGGGGAAGAGGTAAGGGCCAATAGTAAACTTTAACTATTGAAATGGTAATTACAATTGCCATGCAGAGGTAGTGAAAGGCAGGATGGAAAATTTTAAAGTAAACTTAGTAAAGAAACAGCTGGGGGACAGCCTGAACTGTATATTCAGGAAGGAGTAAATCAAAAATAGGCTAAAAGATAGGCTGCGGTTGGACCAAGATCTGGGTTGGTCGGGTCAACCTAAACTTTATGTACCAGGAAGAAGAAAAACAAAAATACAGTTTTGAGAAAAACCAAAATAATAAAATAGTTTCCCAAGACAGCCTGACCAAGGACTTAAACTCTGGTTATGCACAAATAAGATATGTGGACATAACTGTACAAGCTTTGCAAATACCCTTGTGAAACCCCCCTTTCCCTTCCTTGCTAAAAACCCTATAAAAAGAAACACCCAATAGGGCTCAGGGTCGACTCCTCTGTCTCCTGCATGAGATATGTGTCAGCCCCAGAGCTCTGGTCATCCCGAATAAAACCTCATGCTTTTGCAGCAAGTTTGGTCTCCCGTGTGTCATTGGGTGCATGCTATCTCGAGACTTGAGTGAAGGTCTCCCTCTGGGGGTCTTTCAGTAGCAGGCCAGAAGCCATTAGGCATCTTGCTGAGTCCTAGCTGGCCAGAGACAGGTCACCAAACTTTAGCTAGACTCAGGAAGTTCCACTAGGCCTCATGCCTGGGCCTTTTAGGGCCCAACATGCACCACCTTGTGCATCTGGCTAATGTGGGTCCTGGGGATTTGAACCTGTGTTCTTTGGCTTTTCAGGCAAGTACCTTAACTACTAAGCCATCGCTCCAGCACAAAGTACATGTTCTTAAAGTACATTCCTATGATTTTCTGAATTTCATTGACATCTGTTGTAATTTTTCATCTCTAATTTTATTAATTTGTGTCTCTTCTCCCTTTCTGTTGGTCAAATTTGCTAAGGGTTTATCAATCTTATTTATCCTTTCAAAGAACCAACTCTCTGTCTCATTGATTCTTTGGATTTTTTTGTTTGTTTCTATTTCATTAATTTCTTCCCTAATCTTTATTTCTTCCCATCTGCTTACTTTTTGGTTTGCTGACTTCTTCTTCTTTCTTCTCCCTCCTCCTCCTCCTCCTCCTCCTCCTCCTCCTCCTCCTCCTCCTCCTCCTCCTCCTCCTCCTCTTCTTCTTCTTCTCCTTCTTTGCTTCTTTTTTTGTTCTTCCTTTTCCAAGGCTTTAAGGCAAACATTAGGTTGTTTGTTTGAGAACTTTCTAATTTCTTTTTTTTATTTTTTTAATTTTTATTTGCATTTTCCATGATTATAAAAAAAATCCCATGGTAATTCCCTCCCACCCCACCCCCCACACTTTCCCCTTTGAAATTCCATTCTCCATCATATTACCTCCCCATCACAATAATTATACTTACATATATACAATATCAACCTATTAAGTAACCTCCTCCCTTCCTTTCTATTCCCTTTATGTCTCCTTTTTAACTTACTGGCCTCTGCTACTAAGTATTTTCATTCTCACGCAGAAACCCAATCATCTGTAGCTAGTATCCACATATGAGAGAGAACATGTGGCACTTGGCTTTTTGGGCTAGGGTTAACTCACTTAGTATAATCCTTTTCAGGTCCATCCATTTTTATGCAAATTTCATAACTTCATTTTTCTTTACCGCTGAGAAGAACTCCATTGTATAAATGTGTCACATCTTCATTATCCACTCATCAGTTGAGGGACATGTAGGCTGGTTCCATTTCCCAGCTATTACAAATTGAGCAGCAATAAACATAGATGAGCACATATTTCTGAGGAAATGAGATGAGTCCTTTGGATATATGCCTAGGAGTGCTATAGCTGGGTCATATGGTAGATCAATCTTTAGCTGCTTTAGGAACCTCCACACTGATTTCCACAATGGCTGGACCAGATTGCATTCCCACCAGTGATGTAGAAGGGTTCCTCTTTTTCCACATCCCCACCAACATTTATGATCATTTGTTTTCATGATGGTAGCCAATCTGACAGGATAAATGTAGTTTTAATCTGCATTTCCCTGATGGCTAGTGACATGGAACATTTTTTTAGATGCTTATATGCCATTCGTATTTCTTCCTTTGAGAATGGTATATTTATCTCCATAGCCCATTTTTTGATTGGCTTCTTTGATTCCTTATTATTCAACTTTTTGAGTTCTTTGTATATCCTAAATATTAATCCTCTATCAGATATATAGCTGGCAAAGATTTTTTCCCATTCCGTAAGTTGCCTCTTTGCTTTTTTCACTGTGTCCGTTGCAGAGCAAAATCTTTGTAATTTCATGAGGTCCCAGTGATTAATCTGTGGTTTTATTGCCTGAGCAATTGGGGTTGTATTCAGAAAGTCTTTGCCAAGACCAACATGTTCAAGGGTTTCCCCTACTTTTTCCTCTAGCACTTTCAGAGTTTCAGGTCTGATGTTAAGGTCTTCAATCCATTTGGACTTAATTCTTGTGCATGGAGAGAGAGAAGAATCTATTTTCATCCTTCTACAGATATATATCCAGTTTTCCCAACAACATTTGCTGAAGAGGCTGTCTTTTCTCCAAAGAGTATTTTTGGCATTTTTATCAAATGTCAGGTGGCGATAGCTACTTGGGCTTACATCTGGGTCCTCTATTCTGTTCCACTGATCGACATGCCTGTTTTTGTGCCAGGACCACACTGTATTTGTTACTATGGCTCTGTAGTATAGGTTAAAATCAGGTATGGTGATATCACCAGCATTATTTTTGTTGCTCAGTATTATTTTAGATATTCAAGGTTTTTTGTGATTCCAAATGAATTTTTGGATTGTTTTTTCTATTTCCATGAAGAATGCTTTGGAATTTTGATAGGGATTGCATTAAATGTGTAGATTATTTTTGGTAATATTGCCATTTTCACAATATTGATTCTTCCAATCCAGGAACAGGGGATGTTTTTCCACTTTCTAATGTCTTCTGCAATTTCTCGCTTGAGTGTTTTAAAGTTCTCGTTGTAGAGTGTTGCAGTCCGGTTCACATTGCTGGTAGAAATCACCCAACCAAGAGCAGCTTCTGGGAAAAAGAGGTTTATTTGGCTTACAGGCTCGAGGGGAAGCTCCACGATGGCAGGGGAAAACGATGGCATGAGCAGAGGGTGGACATCACCCCCTGGCCAACAGAAGATGGACCACAGCAACAGGAGGGTGTGCCAAACACTGGCATGGGGAAATTGGCTTTAATACCCATAAGCCGGCCCCCAACAGTACACTCCCTCCAGGAGGCATTAATTCCCAAATCTCCATCAGCTGGGAACCTAGCATTCAGAACACCTAAGTTTATGGGGGACACCTGAATCAAACACTCACATTCCACCCCTGGCCCCCATAAACTGATATCCATACATGATGTAAAATACAATGCTTTCAGTCTGACTTTAAAAGTCCCCATAGTTTTTATCAATCTCAATGATGTTCATATATCCCCATAGTTCAAGATCTTTTAACTGAGCCATAATACCAAAATATAACCTCAAAAAACCCATAATGACACAGAACAAATATTCACACTGCAAAAGATGGCATTGGGCATAGCAAAGAAACATTCAACCAATACAAGATTTAAAACAACCAGGGCAAACATCAAACTCTGTAGCTTCAAGTCCAGCAACTCTAGCCAGTGACAAATCTCCAAGTCCGATAATTCTAACCAGCAACAAGTCTCTGACATTCCAATTCCACCCCTCCAGCTAGGCTACTCACAGTCCTGGAAAACTTCATCGGGGCCGGCAGCTACTCGGCAGCCATCTCATGGTCCCGGCATCTCCACTGGGTCTCCATTGCAAGCCACGGTTCATCTTCATGGCCCCATGGGGTCTCTATGCAGGCAACCAGCAAACCCGCTTCACACTGCCCATGGCCATTTCCAAAACACAAGACCGTGTTGCAAACTCAATGACCCTCTTTCCAGCATTTCTTATACTCCACAATACCAGGTAGGGTGCCAATTTGTTAATCCAGGGGGGAATAAAGCAGACTTTGAAGAACAGGACTCCTTGAGCACTCAGGCCCCTTCAAAAGAGTGCATTCTTCTTGTTGCCCCAGCGCAGGTCAGCTAGCCCGGTCTCAAAGGTTGTAATCTCTCAGTTGCAGCTGAACAGGCAAGAGTTCACCCAAAGATTTTTCTTTCTGTGCCATATCCCTTTGCTCACACCAGTCCATTTCTACACAAAGCAACCCTGCACAACTTCTCAGGACATGGGCACAAGAGCAAGCTTCTCACACAAACTGCTAGCCCAGTCCAGGCACAGCTCTTTCTCACCCTCATAAACCAAACCTCACAGTCCATAGTTCTTATTGCATTCAGGTCTTTCAGCTCTGACCAGAATAGTCCATCAGGCTGTACTTACAGCAATGCAAGGCATCTCTTAGGCCAAGGTTTCAACTCCTTCCACATTCCTCTTGAAAATCAGCTCCAAAAGGCTGAAGCCACATAGTCAGGTGTCTAGCAGCAATCCCACTCCTCGGTACCACTTTACTGTTGCAGTCCGGTTCGCATTGCTGGTAGAAATCACCCAACCAAGAGAAGCTTCTGGGAAAAAGAGGTTTATTTGGCTTACAGGCTCGAGGGGAAGCTCCACGATGGCAGGGGAAAACGATGGCATGAGCAGAGGGTGGACATCACCCCATGGCCAACAGAAGATGGACCACAGCAACAGGAGGGTGTGCCAAACACTGGCATGGGGAAATTGGCTTTAATACCCATAAGCCGGCCCCCAACAGTACACTCCCTCCAGGAGGCATTAATTCCCAAATCTCCATCAGCTGGGAACCTAGCATTCAGAACACCTAAGTTTATGGGGGACACCTGAATCAAACCACCACATAGAGATTCTTTACTTTCTAGGTTAGGTTCATTCCAAGGTACTTTATTCTTTTTGATGCAATTGTGAATGGGAGTGAATCTCTGATTTCATCCTCTGTATGTTTGTTGTTAGCATATATGAAGGCTACTGATTTCTGTGTATTTATTTTGTATCCTGCTACATGGCTGTAGGTTTTGATTAGCTCTAACAGTTTGCTAGTAGAGTTGTTAGGGTCCTTTATGTATAGAATCATGTCATCTGCAAATAATGATAACTTGATCTCTTCCTTTCCAATTTGTATCCCTTTTATGTGTGTCTCTTGCCTTATTGCTATGGCTAAGACTTCCAGAACTATATTAAATAAAATTGGCGACAGTGGACACCCTTGTCTTGTTCCTGATTTTAGTGGAAAAGCTTCCAGTTTTTCCCCATTTAGTAATATGTTGGCTGTAGGCTTGTCATAAATAGCTTTTATTACATTGAGATATGTTCCTTCTATTCCCAGTCTCTGTAGGACTTTTATCATGAAGGGACGTTGGATTTTGTCAAATGCTTTCTCTGCGTCCAATGAGATGATCATGTGGTTTTTGTCCTTCAACCCGTTTATATAATGTATTACATTTATAGATTTGCCTATATTGAACCATCCCTGCATTTCTGGGATAAAGCCTACTTGGTCAGGGTGAATGATCTTTCTGATATTTTCTTGTATTCTGTTTGCCAATATATTGTTGAGATTTTTGTATCTATGTTCATGAGGGAGATTGGTCTGTAATTTTCTTTTTTTGTTCTATCTTTGCCTGGTTTTGGTATCAGTGTGATGCTGGCCTCATAGAAGGAGTTTGGTAGAATTACTTCTTTTTCTACTTCCTGGAAAAGCTTAAGAAGCAATTGTGTAGCTCTTCTGTAAAGGTCTGGTAAAATTCAGCTGTGAATCCATCTGGGCCTGGGCTTTTTTTAGTTGGGAGATTATTGATAACTGTTCAGATCTCCATGTTTGTTATAGGTCTATTTAAGTGATTAATCTCATTTTGATTTAAGTTAGGTAGGTCATATAAATCAAGGAAATCATCCATTTCTTTCAGATTTTCACACTTAGTGGAGTATATGCTTTTAAAGTATGTCCCTATGATTTTTTTAATTTCTCTGGAATCTGTTGTGATGATACCTTGTTCATCTCTTATTTTATTAATTTGTGTCTCTTCTCTCTTTCTTTTGGTCAGATTTGCTAAGGGTTTATCAATCTTGTTTATTCTTTCAAAGAACCAACTCTTTGTTTCATTAATTCTTTGGATTTTTTGTTGTTGTTGTTGTTTCCATTTCATTAATTTCTGCCCTCATCTTTATTATTTCTTCCTGCCTACTGATTTTTGGTTTGCCTTGTTCTTCTTTTTCCAAGGCTTTAAGGTGAAGCATTAGGTTGTTTCCTTGTGACCTTTGTAATTTCTTAATATAGGCACTTAAGGCTATAAATTTACCTCTTACAACTGCCTTCATTGTGTTCCAGAGATTTTGATATGTTGTGCTCTCATTATCATTTGACTCTATAAATTTTTTGATTTCCTTCTTGATTTCTTCATTGACCCATTCATCATTTAGTAGTGTATTGTTTAGTTTCCATGATTTTGTGTATGCTCTATAGCCTTTCTTGCTACTGATTTGTAGTTTAATTCCATTGTGATCAGATAGAATGCAAGGAATTATTTTAAATTTCCTGAATTTTTTTTAAATTATTTATTTATTTATTTATTTGAGAGCGACAGATACAGAGAGAAAGACAGATAGAGGGAGAGAGAGAGAATGGGCACGCCAGGGCTTCCAGCCTCTGCAAACGAACTCCAGACGTGTGCGCCCCCTTGTGCATCTGGCTAACGTGGGACCTGGGGAACTGAGCCTCGAACCGGGGTCCTTAGGCTTCACAGGCAAGGACTTAACTGCTAAGCCATATCTCCAGCCCTTTCCTAAATTTGTTAAGATTTGCTTTGTGTCCTAATATATGGTCTATTTTAGAGAATGTTCCATGTGCTGCTGAAAAGAATGTATATTCTGCAGCCTTTGGATGAAATGTCCTGTATATATCTGTTAGGTCCATTCTTTCTATGACCTCATTTAGTCCAGATGCCTCTCTGTTTATTTTTTCCCGGGATGACCTGTCAGTTGATGAGAGTGGGGTGTTAAAGTCACCCACTACCACTGTGTTTGGTGTTATCTGTGACCTTAGTTCTAATAGTGTTTGTTTGATGAATTTGGGAGCCCCCATGTTAGGTGCATATATGTTTAGGATTGTAATGTCCTCCTGTTGTAGTGTGCCCTTAATCAATATAAAGTGACCTTCCTTATCTTTCTTGACTAAGGTTGGACTAAAGTCTACCTTGTCAGATATCAGGATAGCAACCCCTGCTTGTTTTCTAGGCCCATTTGCTTGAAACACCATCTTCCAACCTTTCACCCTAAAATAATATCTATCCTTTGTAGAAAGGTGAGTTTCTTGGAGACAACAAATTGTAGGATCCTGCTTTTTAACCCAGTCTGCAAACCTATGTCTTTTCGTTGGGGCATTGAGGCCGTTGATATTAAGAGATACTATTGAAAGGTGTGTATTTATGTTTGCCTTTTTTTTTTTTTTTTTTTTTTTTTGTGGTTTCGGATCTGCCTGTGCTCTCTTAACTAGTATTTGAGTATTTCTTGTTTTTTCTAGGTTCCTTATATGTATGCTTTTCCTTTTCTTCAGCATGGAGGACTCTATCAAGTATGTTCTGTAGAGCTGGTTTTGTCTTCAAATACTCCTTTAACCTGCTTTTGTCATGGAATGTCCTTATTTCTCCATCTACTTGAATGGATAACTTTGCAGGATAAAGTAACCTTGGTTGAAAGTTGTTATCTTTCAGAACTTGGAATATATCACTCCAAGCCCTTCTGGCTTTAAAAGTTTGTGTTGAATAATCTGCTGTAATCCTGATGGGCTTACTTTTGTAGGTAACTTGATTTTTCTCTCTAACTGCTTTCAATATTTTTTCTTGGGTGTGTATGTTTGGAAGTTTGATTATAATATGGCAAGGAGAGGTTCTTTCCAGGTTTTGTCTGCCTGGGGTTCTAAAGGCTTCCTGTATCTGTATTGGCACCTCTTTCCCAATTTGGGGAAAATTTTCTTCTATGATTTTGTTGAAGACACCTACTATGCCTTTTGAGTGAAATTCTTCTCCTTCTACTATGCGCTAAATTCTAATATTTGATCTTTTCATAGTGTCCCGAATATCTTGAAATTCCCACTCATACTTTTCTATAAGTTTGTCTTTCTCTTTGTTGGCCTGTATTAGATCTGTCACCTGCTCTTCTAGCTTAGATATTCTGTCCTCTCCTTCATCCATTCTACTGGTGAGATTTTCTACAGAGTTTTTTATTTCATTAACTGTGTTCTTCATTGCTAGTAATTCTGACTGGTTTTTCTTTATTATTTCTATTTCCATATTTATGGCTTGTATTGCCTTCTTTATTTCATGAAATTGGTGTCCTGCATCTTCTTTGATTCCTTTGATTTCCTCTTTAAGTTCCTCTTTGACTCCTTTGATTTGTTCTCTGACTTCTTTGAAAATATTTACAATCATTCTTTTGAAACCTTTCTCAGGCATTTCCTCTAACTCGTTCTCACTGGAGGTCATTTCTGATGCATTAATACTTTTAGGTGGATTTATATCGCCTTGCTTTTCAGTGTTTCTTGTGTTATAATGTATATATTTTTGCATCTTGGATTAAGTTAATGCTTGGATTTTCTGGCTAGCTGGTTATTCTTAGCTGTATCAATTTATTTGATGTTATATATTTTTAGGGTAGGAGCTTAAGGTGTTAGATGTGGCTCTTAAGACTCTGATAGTATCTACAAAGGTGCTCCTAGGGGTTGAGTTTCCCTCCTATGGGGGTATTCAAGTAGGCTGAGTGGAATAAAATACAGGTAGATTCTAAATGTTAACTAAACACTGTACGCATTCAGTCAAAAACAGCCCCAAGTATGTATGCCAGAGTAGTTATTATAACAACCAGATCCTCTATCAAGATAGAGGTTAAGATTTCTGGTCTGTTGAGGGATCCAAGTCAGCTTATGACCAAGTGAGACCTTTCCCTGGTGCAAACCTAGTTACCTTGGATGAGTTTGGTCTCAGTCAGGTTGCTGGCTGGGTTACTGGGCTGCTGTTCTGATTTCTGGAGCTGGGCACAGGCTTTTCCTGTGGGGCAAACCAAGCCTGGAAACTGTGGCCCTATAGATCAGCACCCCCACTGCTGGAACTGCTGCTGCAAAAGCTGCCTCTGCTGGGTCTGTCAGAAGCTGAAGCTGCTGCTGCTGGGCCCACCACTGCTGCTGCCTCTGCTGCTGCTGCTGTAGCTGCCACTTTTGGAGTCACTGCTGTTGCTGAAGCTGCTGCTGCTGCTGGGTCTGCTGTTGTTGCCACTCCTGGGTCTGCTGCTGCTGGGTATGCTGCTGCCGGGGCCACTGTTACCAGTGCCAGAGCCGCTGATGTTGCTCCCGGACTCTGTTGCTGCTTGTTTCCCAGTGTCGGCTCAAGTTGGCGTGGCCGGGTCCCTGACCACTGCTCTGTTTGCTGGAGCTAGGCTCAGGCAGTGAGGGAGGGGAGGGAGCCGCAGCTGCTCTGGTTCTCTCACTGTTCCACATGTTCTTCTACCTCACAGTCTGCTCCTCTGTTGCTCACTGCCGCTCTCCCTTCACGTTTCCTGAGTTGTGGAGAGCACCAGTGTGAGTGGAAGCTCCTACACCTGGCTTTTCCTGCTGCTTGAGCCGAGCCTGGTGGCTTTCTGGTGTGCCCCACCGCCGCGGCTGGCAAAGCTGCCAGGGCTGCTTTCACGGCCTTTGCAGGCTCTGGATGCTCTGGATCTCTCCTACTTCTCTGCTGCTGCTTCAATTTCCTATACACCTCACTTTGTAGTAAAAGTGTGTATTTTGCTGAGTTTTTTTGGTCTTTTTTCCTCCCAGGCTGCTTTGGCGTGGTACCTACGCCACCATCTTAACTGTCTAATTTCTTAATATTGGCTATTAGAGCCATAAATTTCCCTCTTAGGACTGCCTTCATTGTGTCCCAAAGGTTTTAGTATGCTGTGTTCTCAATATCATTTGATTCTATGAATTTTTTTGATTACTTTTTTGACTTCTTCATTGACCCATTCAACATTTAGTAGTGTATTGTTTAGTTCCATGATTTTATGTATGCTCTATAGCTTTCCTTGCCATTGATGTGTAGTTTAATCCCATTGTGTTCATATAGAGTGCAAGGAATTATTTCGATTTTCCTGTATTTGTTAGGATTTGCTTTGTGTTCTAATATATGGTATATTTTGGAGAATGTTCCATGTGCTGCTGAAGAGAATGTGTATTCTGCATCATTTGGATGAAATGTTCTGTAGATATCTGTTAGGTCCATTTGTTGTATGAGCTCGTTTAATGCATATGTTTCTCTGTTTATTTTTTGCCAGGATGATGTGTCAATTGATGAGAGTGTTGAAGTCACCTACTACAATGAAACTTGGTATTATCTGTGACCCTAGTTCTAATAATTTTTGTTTGATGAAATTAGGAGCCCCCATGTTAAGTACATAAGCATTTAAGATTATAAGAGCCTCTTGTTGGAGTTTTCCTTTAATCAATATGAAGTGATCTTCCTTATCTTTCCTACCTAATGCTGGTCTGAAGTCCACCCTGTCAAATATTAGGATAGCGATCCCTGCTGGTTTTCTAAGCCCACTTGCTTGAAATACCAATTTCCAACCTTTCACCCTAAGATAATGTCCAACTTTTGTAGGAAGGTGAGTTTCTTGGAGGCAACAAATTTAAAGATCCTGCTTTTAACCCAGTCTGCAGGCCTACGTCTTTTGTTTAGGGCACTGAAACTGTTGATATTTGGAGTTATTATTGAAGGCTGTGTATTTATTTTTGCCATTTTTCTTGTTTTGTACTTCTTTGGGTTTTACCTTTGCCCTCTTATATTAATTGATATTTGGGTATGGTTTGTTTTTCCAGGTTCCTCATATATGTACTTTTCTTTCTCTCCAGCATGAACGATCCTTTCAAGTATTTTCTGTACTGCTGATTTTGTCTTCAAATATTCCTTTAGCCTGCTTTTGTTGTGGATGTCCTTATTTCTCCATCTATTTGAATGGATAGCTTTTCAGGATAAAGTAACCATAATTTACAGTTGCTATCTTTCAGAACTTGGAATACATCATCCCAAGTCCTTCTGGCTTTTAAAGTTTGTATTGAGTAATCTGCTGTTATCCTGATGGGCTTGACTTTGTATGTGACTTGATTTTTCTAACTGCTTTCCATATATTTTCTTTAGTTTGATTGTTTGGTAGTAGGGAGAGGTTCTTTCCGGATTTTGTCTGTTTGCTGTTCTAAAGGCTTCCTGTATCTGCATTAGCATTTCTTTCCCAATTTGGGGACAGTTTTCTTCTATGATTTTGTTGAAAATGCTTACTATGCCTTTGGAGTGAAATTCTTCTCCTTCTACCATGTGCTGAATTCTTATATTTGATCTTTTTATAGCATCCCTTATGCATGTGCTTTTTTCTTAGTTCTTCAATGACTCATTCATTTTTCAGTAGTGTGATGTTCAGTTTCCATGAGTTTTTATATGCTCTAAATCTTTTCTTAGTGTTGATTAGTAGCTTAGTCCCATTGTGATCAGATAGAATACAAAGAATTATTTCCATTTTCCTGTATTTGTTAAGATTTGCTTTGTGCCCTAAAATATGGTCTATTTTAGAGAATATTCCATGTGCTGCTAAAAAGAATGTATATTCAGCAGCATTTGGATGGAATGTTCTGTATACTTCTTCTAGGTCCATTTGTTCTATAATGTCATGTAATCCAGATGCTTCTCTAGTTTTCCTTTACTCCCTATATTAACTATTATTTGAATATGTTTTTTTTTTTCTGCTTTCTCACGCATGTGCTTTTCTTTCTCTTTAGCATGAAGGATCTCTTCAACTAATTTCTGTAAGAGCTGGCTTAGTGGTCATATATTCCTTTGCTTGATATAGTAATCTTGGTTCACAACCCCTCTGCACACAAACACCACAGCATACCACAGTACACATAAGCACAAGCAAAAATAAAAGAGTCTTTAAAATGATTCAGGAGCAAGTAATATGAGTCCAACAGACAAAGGAAATTCAATATAAGTATAGTCATGTAACCATAAGACACCTAAAGATGTAACCCCAAAGCAATGAAAATTGAGATTCAAGAAATTTCCAGAGTTTAACATTGTTTGTAAAAATGAGGCAAATGAGTAACATATATCTTCTAATTTTATTGAACTTTAAAATTAAGAAAAATAACCTTGCAAGCATTCAGAAAAAAATGAAAGTCATTCTGACATTCTTCTACAGAGTTTGATGTTGTGATTAAAAAAAATACCTGAGCTACATTTTAAAGATATAATTAACAATTTTTAAAGTTTTTACATTGATTTTTTTGACATTCTACATCATTGTTTGAATGTCAATGAAGAGCTGGAGGTATGTCTCAATGGTAGAACATTTGTCTAGCATTTGAGAGGTTCTAGGTTGAAGCCCTAGCACTGAAAAGAATGCCAGTGAGATTCCACTTCATATCCATTATTGTCAAAAAGCATAATGATTTTTGTTAAGAATTTAGAAGATTTAGAAACACTGTGCATTGCTGGTGAGTATGTGAATGGTACCATCACTACAAATACAGTGTGGCATCTCCTCACAAATTAAAGGTAGATCTACTGCATGATCCAAAAATTCTCCTTCTGGGTATTTACCCAAATGACATGAAAGTAAAGGCTTGAACACTTGGTAAATCTATGTTCCCAGCACTGTTATTCAGTTTTCAAAAGGTGGAAGAAACCTAAATGATCACAGTGGATGAATAGATAAATAAAATATGATATGTACATACAGTTAATTATCATTTAGTCTGAAAATGTAAGTAAATTCCAGCACATACTACCACATGGGTGAATCATAAGGATATCATGTTAACTAGGCAATCCCCCCCACCAAAAAATCATGCATTTTACTTGTGTGAGGTAAATGTAGTAAACTATATAAAGACAGAAAGGAGAATGATGCTCATTGGTAGTAGATTAGAATGGGTTTGGGGTAGGAATTGGTTATAACTGATATAATGGATATAGATGCCAGTTTCAGATCTAGGAGTAGCCCTTAAATCCTAGCCAAGGTAACTTTACCTGGCACCAAACTGACATTTAGCCCTTCTATGTACTAGACTGCACTGGACCATCCTCTCTGTATTTGCTGAGACCTTCAGAATCTCCTATAAAAGCAAGCACATGAACATAGGTATTTCCCAGCAACTGGTTTTTCTGTACCTTGCTATCAGCATTTATCACACCTGTGCTGTCTTACACCAGGAAACACTCTAAGCCTGGGTTTGCATCAGTTGGGTTCTGCTGACTAGTTAGATGTCACATAAATAGGGTCTTTGTAGGTGGCAGATTGGCTATCCACCACACTGTTAAGTAATCCTTCATAAACACACTACTCATGACAATGTGTATTGTATGACTCATTCCTTGGGCTCTCAGTGCCAACTAGTTCTGAAACAGACGTTCTTTTATGTCTCCCAGGGAAAGTTATGCAACTGATGACTAAAGAAGTATGGAGTGGGGGCTGGAGAGATGGCTTAGCGGTTAAGCGCTCGCCTGTGAAGCCTATGGACCCCGATTGGAGGCTCAGTTCCCCAGGTCCCACGTTAGCCAGATGCACCAGGGGGCGCACGCGTCTGGAGTTCATTTGCAGTGGCTGGAAGCCCTGGCGCGCCCATTCTCTCTTTCCCTCTATCTGTCTTTCTCTCTGTGTCTGTTGCTCTCAAATAAATAAATAAAAAATGAACAAAAAAATTAAAAAAAAAAAGAAGAAGTATGGAATTGGAACGGCGAGCTGAGCAGTTAAAGGTGTTGGCTTGCAAAGCTCAAATTTGATTCCCTAGTACTCATGTAAACCAGATGTACAAAGTGGTACATGTGTCTGAAGTTCATTGGCAATAGCAAGCCACCCTGGGATGCTCATATGCTCCCTCTCCAAGTCTTTCTCAAATAAGTAAATAAATAATGTTTAACAACAAAAAAGTATACAGATAGATAGTGTTATAGTGACTACACAACAATGTTAACATTTAATATTTAATTCCATTGAATTATGCCCATATGATAGCTGAAATGTAAGTTTATATTATGTGTTATAAATATTATAATGAGAAAACGACCAAAGCTTCCAGTATCTTGTCTAGCTAAATGTCTGTGTAGTAACAAAAACCTGATTCATATGACCAAAAGTAAAGAGAATAAGCTTATTTGCATGCACTAGGGGGTAAGTGGGAAAGTATTTTGAATAAGAACAAAGGATTTTTGAGTCAGTAATCATCCTGAAACTCCAAATTTAGGATGCTCCTCTGTAAGATTAGCATCACGAATATGTGAAGGCACAATGGGTGTAGTTGAGTAGTTGGCATTTTGGCACTGGGATTAACTGAGACATAAAGGATTAGTTCTCATCCAGGTGTTGTGGCACACATCTTTAATCTCAGTACTCAGGAGGCAGAAGTAGGAGGACTGCTGTGAGTTTGAGGCCAGCCTACATAGTGACTTCCAGGTCAGTTTGAGCTACAGCTAGATACTACTTGGAAAAAAGGGGGGGATGGGTGAGTTCTTTGCCCTCTCCAGACTCAGCAGTTACACTGTAACTTAGACCATTTTTTGTTCTTTTTTTATGTCCGAAGTGGCCTCTTCACACATTCAGTTTTACTTTGGACTGACCAAAGCCATGGAAATAGGAAGCATAGTTCCTATTGTGGTTTTGTTCCCCATGTGTGTGCATGTGTGTAAAGGCCAGAAGTTGATGTTGGGGGTCTTCCTCAGTCACTTTCCACTTTATTCTTAGAATCACTGTTAAAGACTGACCAGCACACAAGCTGTCTGGCCTCCTTAGTCAGGCTTCTGGTGGCCCTGCTTTCATCACAATCTGTCTTTCATCTGCTCAATGGCTACCTCAGTATGTTTGAGGAGTCATGAGTCTTCTGGCTCAGATCTGTTTGCATGTTGACTCTGCATTCCTGTATAGTTCTTTGGCATGACTTCAAGCCAAATCTTTAATTGAATTTACCATTTTTTCTGATAGTTCTGAAATTGTCCTTCACTAAGAAGCCTTGGGCTGTTTGCTCTCATATGGTCTCAGGAAAAGTAGGAGAGTAGGGACATGCACTCTGCACATCTCACCAAAGAGAGGTAGCTGTGGACTACTGGTCAGGTAGGCAACAGGACTTACAGAGCCTACTTCCACCAGACATGGAGTTAGGATTGGGCTATGTGGACACAATCCAGGCATATCAGAATACTTTTCTTCTCCTAATTGTTCTTATCTTGGCCCTCTTTGTCTATGGTTACTTGAACCTACAGGGTCGTAGTCTTTAAAATATGCTAACAGTGGCAAAAATTATTGGAGAAATCCATGGCCAGCAAATTGCACAGTTATCAAAGTGGTATGTCCTCAAACCAATTAACTAACAGCCTCTAGGAGAGATGTCCTTATTTTGGCCACTTGTCTTGCCCCAGTTATATGGGAAGGAACTTTGAACATTGATATATTAAATGATAAATTTCACCACAAATGCTCCATAAGCTAACCATGTTTGGTAGAAGGAAAAAAAAAAATAATATGCCTCAAACTGTTCCTGGAGTCTGCAGACTTCATGGTAGGACACAGTGTGTCTGACCAACCTAACTTTTTCCTTAAATCTGCCTCTAGAGAGAAAGCAGTTGGTCATCCTCGAAGTCCAGTCCAGAGCTATGACTTCTGGCAGGACACTGTCATATGCTACATGGAGATCAGTGACTTCTCCCAACAGTGTTTCTTTAGGGAGGTAAATTACCTGGCATGCATAGATGTGGACATTCAGTTCAGGTAGTACATAAGCATGGAGATTCTCTCTTCCTTGTTTGGTACCCTCCATGTATGCTAGGATTGGTTCACCCAGAACACCTTCTGCTATGAATGTTGGCCTCAGTCATAAGCCTATATTTCAGGTGATATTCAGGATGCTTATGTGAGGGATTAATAGCAGAGATTTATAAGTTCACTAAAGCTTGTCACGAGGTGAGGATGATGGATAAAGCCAGTCATATCAAGGCCCTCTGGTGTGTGAGAACCACTTAAGCAAGTATCTGTTTTACTACCAACCTACCACAGTCCTCTCCTCAGAATAAAATATAGTAATTATACCCTACAATAAGTATGATGGCAGAAGCAGCAGTACATGGCCATTAGCATAAAGCAGATTCAACATTTTTGCCAAAAAGAAAAATCACAAGTTTTGCATGGAATAATTAGAGAAGTTTCCAGAAAGAGCTGATAGAAGGGGTGATGATCACATAGCCCTGTTATTCCTTTTTGCATGCTCACCAAACTTAAAAAATAAGCATTACAAGAAAGGGCAACTCCAATTTTTTATGCATCACTTAACAAAATTGCCAGTGTTTTCTACCACAGTCTCAAATTTAGTTGGGCAGAGCACCATATGACTCAGTAGTTACTATTTCACACACATCTAGGGAGGCAAGATTTCAGAGCTCAGCACAAGTTCCAGTTCTGCCACCATCTTGAGCTTCTGAGAACATCCTCAGGATGGATGCAATATGTGGCCTTAGCTATTCTAAGATACTAGACATACAAGGTGAGCCATTTGGGGGATCAAAGAGTAAGGGTCCTTCCTGGACATATGAATTCTTGCCTCTTTGTGACAAGTGCTTCAATCCTTGACCAAGCAATGGATACATGTCCTTATTTCAGATTCTTGGTATAGATGAAAGGTCTCATCAGTATTCAGGAAAATGATGATCCCAAATGGAGACACTTTTGCTGGCTGCTCTTAGCTTTCTATACCAGTGCCTTGACAACTGTCCACTGAAGCAAAGCAGGTCCTCCTGCCTTCTGCCAGCCTTTGAGGGCTGCTCCATACCTTGTGTCAATGTATAAGTGATCTGTCCATGTGAACAAGCAGCTGTGGCACGCAGTCATTCAGGGGCTCAATGACTGTCAATTTAGAAGTAGGTCCCAGCCAGAGGCACAAGAAGAACCCATTTCTCTAGGTAAAGCCATTGTCGATGGGCATCTGGTCTCTGGTCCTTCTCCTCTTTGTCTCTCCCTTCCTGGCATCACATCTTTTTGCCTCATCTTCATTGCCTATCTCTTTCTGTTCCTCATGTTCCTCTTCCTCCGTGTTCCTCAGAGATTTTAGCATTTTTAAATTGGCAGAAGATAGGAACTCAGGATTTTATATCTGGTTGAACTATTCTTAAAATACAAAGGTCACTATGAGTTGTGAACATACTTGACTTAGGAAAAATTTCAATAAACTCTTCCTGAAAAAGTTACTGGAACACAATCTAGGCTCTAGAACAAGAAGATTGCAAAAGCTCCAGGGTAAGGTCAGCTGTAAATCGTAACTACATTCCATTGTTGAGCAAAGACTAAATGATGAGAATACAGTTAACAAAACCAAAGATAAATTACAAATGTTCCATCAACGTACAGATAAGGCAAATAACAGTGAAGGGAAGAGGAGGGAAAAGTCTGTAAAAGAAGAAGAGTAGAAGCATTAGCTTCCTACCTTCATCTTTTAAGATCCCCAATAAGAGAAACTGTAAGAATAGGGAGATTACTCAGTGGGTAAAGTGCACGTCTTGCAAGCTGGAGGATCTGACTTCAGATTCCCAACATCTACATAAAAACCAGACATGGTGGCAGCACCTGTAACCCAGTGTGCAGTTAAAGACAGGGGTGGTGAGGGGAGGCTTGCTAGCTAGCTAGTATAGCTGAATGGGTGATCTCTGGCTTCAGTGAAAGATCTCAAAAATAAGTTGGAGAGTGAGAGAGGAAGACACTTTACATTGGCTTCTGGCCTCAACACTTAAGTGCACATGCCCTTATATACACATGTACATGTTTGTACACTTCCACACATATTAAATGCAGACATATATGCATATCAGAGACACATACACACAAAAAATGTAAAAAAAAATTTGATCTAAGGGTATTATTTGAAGCTGATAAACCAAATAACAGAAGCTTAGGCATATTTTATAATAAAATGATAAGAATAAACTATTCAACAAAAGTGAGTGACAGATCAGAGGGAATAAAGAAGTAATTATCGTAAGCGCCAACTCTCATAGAAAATTTAAAAAATTAGCATAAATAGCCTAAAGGTAAAGAATTAAAGTTTTCAGATATTCCTAAGCATCACCAGGCATTAAGACATATTTTTAATCCACTATTATTAAAATATGTAGTATACACAGACAAAGAAAACAGAAAAGAAAGTTTGTAGACTCAAGTGTGTGTGGAAATTTAGTATTTGATAAAGGTCTCTATTTAATACTTTTCTTATCATTGTGACATGATACCTACCAGGAACAACTTAAGGCAGAAAGTATTTTGGCTCACAGTTTCTGTCTATCATAGCAGAGTTCATGGCAATGGAAGAAGCTCCTCAACTCTTTGCAGGACAAGAGGCAGAGAGCTAGACCAGAAGTCTGGGGGACCTATTCCCACCAGCCAGGACCCACTTCTTAGAGGACACGTACTCTTCAAAACAACATTACAAGCTAGGGATGGAGCAGTCAAAACATGAACCTGTAGGGAACATTTCCGATTCAAACTACAAGAAGTGGCATTTCAATTTGCTAAGGAAAAGATGAACAACAATAATTTATGTTAGCACTGCATATAGTTTATTAATATATCTGTATTCAGTAAATGATTGAAAACCATTTAAAAATTCACAATGGGGCTGGAGAGATTCCTTAGTGGTTAAGGCACTTGCTTGCGAAGCCTAAAGACACAGGTTCAATTCTCCAGGTCCCACATTAGCCAGATGCACATCATGGCACATGCATATGGAGTTTATTTTCAGTGGCTAGTGGCCCTGGCGTGCCCATTTTCCCACTCTCTCTCTTTCTCTCTCCCTTTCTCCCTCTATAACTTATGAATAAATAAATAAAACAATCAAAAATTTCATAATGGGAATGGGGAGAGGGCTCAGTGATTAAAGGTTTTTGCTTGCAAAGCTTTCCAGCTCGGGATCTATTTTCCACTACCACATAAAGCCAGACACACAATGGTGCATGTATCTGGAGTTCATTTGCAGGGGCAAGAGGCCCTGAAATGCCCATACTCACAAATACTATATCTCTCTTTCTCAAAAACAAATGAAAATATTTTAAAAATTCATAATGGAGATGCTTAGAGAAAAGATAGCACGATATATTCACTTTTAATTGCAGATGACATGCATAGTATATGCATGATTATTAAAACTTTTTCTGTATTAGAAAAGTAATTTATGATAAAAAATAAAGCAATGTGGCTACTGAAGTAAAACTAAATTGTTTTAGGACAATTAGTCATAAATTTGGGGAAAAATGACTAAAAAATAGACCAGTCAGATATTTATACCAGGATAAATTTTAAATGCATCAAATTTTAAATGTAAAAAAATTAAAGATATCATATAACAAGGCATAGAAAAATTGAATTTATGCTGCTACAATAAAATTCCTGTGACAAGTAATTCATAAAGGACAGGCATTTATTTCTCACAAGTATGGAGGTGGGGAAGTTCAAGCTCAAAGCTTCCAGCCTTGACTGAATCAGCATCTGGTAAAGTGCAGCTCTCTTTGTTCCCAAGATGGTACCTCAAACATTATGTCCTCACCTAGTGGAAAACAGGAGATGCAAAGAGCAAAAGAGAACAAAAATTGAGTGTGTCCTCAGATGACAGGAGAGGAAATGAATTCCTTCAAGCCCTGTTATAAAAGCACTATACTCATCCATGAGGATTCTACCTTTATGATTTAATCACTTCCAACCTTTCATGCACTTCAAAGAGTGTGTGACCTTGAATGGTGCCACCCACAGTTAGGGTAGTTCTTCCCACCTCAATTAATCTGGTCTACAAAAATCCCTAAGAGATATGTACAGAGATTTGTTTCCATGGTGATTCTAAATCCTATCCAGGTTGACAACCAGAGATTAACCATCATAAATTGATTTTGATGTTTGGTAGTTGCTGTAATTGACAATATTTTGTGGATTTCTTTTTCATCTAGTTCATGAATGGTATACAGAAAATGGTATACTGATTTTTATATATTAATCTTCTAGTCTGCCATTGCACTGACTGACAGTTCTAACAGTGTCTTAGTTGTTCTTTTATATATGTATATATATTTTTGAGGTAGGATTTCAATCTAACTCATTCTGTAGCTCCAAACTGGCATTGAACTCAGTGATCATCCTATCTCTGACTCCTAAGTGCTGGGATTAAAGACATGTACCACCACACCCAAGTTAGGAAATTTCTTAAATACATGATTTTCAAAGGACAGGTGTATTTGTACTTCCCAGTTTTGATGATCTTTACTTTTTTTTTCTGGTCTACATACTAAGGACCAAAACCTGCAGCACTGTGTTGAATAAAAGTGGTGAAAGTGATCACCCTTCTCTTGTATAGCATGCATATTTAACTGTTCAAAAAGTGAAAGAATCAGTGTTTATATTCTCCAGGACTCTAGCTACCATTCTCCTTCTTATATAATATCACTATTTGATTTATGCTGTTTATTTCATACATGGCCTCTCAGGTCCAAGCCACCTCTTTCCTACTAAACTCTGTTGTAGGCACTAAAGACTGTATTTCCCAGGCTCCCTGATGGCTGAAATTCTTTTGTCTTTTGTTCCTAGGTGCATAAAGAAGGGTAAATGGTACTAGGAAAAGAGGAAAACATTCCTTTTCACTTTCCAGTTCTGATAAGCATTTCCCAACAGAATTTTTTCTTAGCAAAGCCCTCATCTTTCTTAAGAATGCCTATGGGGCTGGAGAGATGGCTCAGCAGTTAAGGCCTGATGGCCTGGGTTCAATTCCCCAATGCCCTTGTAAAGCCTGATGTATAAAGTTGCATATGCATCTGAAGTTTGTTTGTTGTGTCGCTAGGCCCTGGTGTGCCTATTCTCTCTCTTCCCCTCTCTCTCTCCTTGCAAATACATAATTTTTTTTTTTTTTAAAGAATGTCCAACATCAGTTCTAGCTGCTTTCTTTAGAGCAACTAGCAGCATGCTGGGACACTGAGAAGTTCAAGTTGCAACATTCTACAAATGAACAAATCAGCAGGAATGAAAATGCCAGTCAGATTCCAAACCAAATATAGTGTTAAACTGCCACCCTGTGGATATTGTCAGTATATACTGCATTGACACAAGCTTTAGTGAAAGATAGCGTTAGTCATGCAGTATTAATATCACAGCGGGGGAAAAGAAAGAGAATTTATCACAACTTCTGCTGTAATGACTTCTGGACCGTGAGAGATGAGAATGGAGGTGACCCATCTCATGGTAGATAGCCAGCTCTCCTCCTCCTCCTCCTCCTCCTCCTCTTCCTCCTCCTCCTCTTCTTCTTCCTTTTTTAATACAAGAATGAAAGAGAGAGAGAACTGGCACATCAGGGCCTCCAACCACTGCAATTGAACTCCAGATGCATGTACCTCCTTGTGCGCATGTGAGACCTTGCATGCTTGGGACCTGGAGATTCAAACATGAGTCCTTAGAGTTTGCAGTAAGTGCCTTAACCACTAAGCCATCTCTCCAGCCCTCTCTTTTTTATTTTATTCTTTATTTTAATATCTCATTCAAAATAATGGAAATGAGAAGTAAAATCACTTTTTCCATATTTTTTGTTTATTTTTATTTATTTATTTGAGAGTGACAGACACAGAGAAAGAGCCAGAGGGGTGGGGGGGGGAATGGGCAGCCAGGGCCTCCAGACATTTCAAACGAACTCCAGACACATGCACCCCCTTGTACATCTGGCTAACGTGGGTCCTGGGGAATCAAGTCTCACACCAGGGTCCTTAGGCTTCACAGGCAAGCACTTAACCGCTAAGCCATCTCTCCAGACCTTTGTCATATTTTTTAAGTGATTTCTATTTCCAAAACATTTTCTTGAATCAATCCCTATTGGTTACACTGCAGTATCTTGTAATTCAGTAGATACGAGTTGAAACTTGGTTTTGTTTCAGAAATAGTGCTGAATATCTGTATTTGTAAATTGGGAGAGTTGGATTGTAAAAAAAAAAATAATTAACACTGAGACATTGCTGCTATTGAATATTCAGACCTCATCCAATTTTTCCCAATTACTCTCATAATGTTCTTTATGGTAAAAGATTCAAGTCAGGAGGAAGAGTGTGTTTCGCATCTCTTCAATCTCCTTCAGCGTGGGAAAGCTCTTTAATCTTATCTTCACTATCATGATGACAATTTTAAGATGACAGATCATTTATTCTGTAGAATATCTTTCATTTGTGTTTGTACAATTCTCATTAGTAGATTTATGTTATGCATGAAAATGTGTATCTTCTAAAATACTTATATAAAAACCCTAATCCCTGTGCTGGGAGGTAATTAAGTCATGGGTATGAAGACCTAATGAATGAGATTTGCCATTATAAAAAGAGGCCAGAGGCGGCGCTCGGGGCCGCCATGGCGGAGGTGCAGCAGCTCCGCGTGCAGGAAGCCGTAGATGCCATGGTGAAGAACAAGGAGCGAGAGAACATCCGGAAGATGCAGGGCCTCATGTTCCGGTGCAGCGCTGGCTGCTGTGAAGACAACCAGGCATCCATGCAGCAGGTGCACCAGTGCATCGAGCGCTGCCATGTGCCTCTGGCTCAGGCCCAGGCCTTGGTGACCAGTGAGCTGGAAAAATTCCAGGACCGGCTGGCCCGGTGCACCATGCACTGCAATGGACAAAGCCAGAGACGCCATGGATGCAGGGAACAAGGAGCTGCAGGTAAAACGGCAGCTGGATAGCTGTGTGGCCAAGTGTGTGGATGACCACATGCACCTATCCCAACGATGACCAAGAAGATGAAGGAGTCTCTCTCACCCATTGGGAAATAAACAGCTTTGCCAATAACCATTGGAACTGAGGGCAGGAATCTGTTTTAAAAGAATGGAAACGTTGTCTTTTAAGCCAAGATTATAAGTAGGGAAACCCACAATGGCAACAAATGAAGCAGCTCGTTAGTCTTCAATCACTGGTTTCTCTGTGTTTTGATCCTAGGAAGTGAAATGTGAAAAAATGGTGCTAAATGTTGGATCAGAGGTTGCACACGCATGTTTAGACCCTAAATTTCATGTGGCAAATGCTTGTCCCTAACAGTAGAGACTGCCCTCATACCAACCCAGAGACTATGATCCTGGATTCTCTGACTGCACAGACACCCACGGGGTGGCAATTTCCTCCACCTGGCCTATGATCTAGAGAAATTGGAGGAGGAGTGTGTCTGTTGCCAACCTGTTTACCAAAAGTATCACCACACCATTTTCTATAAGCTATAAAACAAAACTTAGGGAAAGGGAGCCAGGCATGGTGGCACACACCTTTAATTCCAGCACTCAGGAGGCAGAGGTCGGAGGATCGTTGTGAGTTCAAGACCACTCTGAGACTACATAGTAAATTCCAGGTCAGCCTGAGCTACAATGAAACCATACCTTCCAAGAAAAAAAGGGGAGAAGTCTAGATCTTAATTCCATTACGTAAGTATGTTGAAAGATTCCTTGTGTTTATCTTTTTCTGGTCAGTCCTTCCATGACATCTTTCAATCTGGAGACCCCTGAAAAAGCATGGTAATGTCACACTGAGGGTGAAAACAGCTTTCTTCACTAGTTCATAGGGCCTGGAGACTTTCTGCAATAGAATGACAGAATAATCTTGCAATGACATTTCCCCCTGAAGAGAAAAGGGGTTTGGTTGTGAGATACACACATCAGAGACCCCAGATTCCAGGAATAAACAGTAAAATAATAACTGTTGGCAAATTGGGAAGTATTGCACTTGGGAAAAAATAAATAAATAAAGGCCTAAACACCCAGCATTATGGAGCCCCCTGAATTAACAGCTTTTGGAGGTAATCCTCTGACAACCAGAAGGCCAAAACAGTACACACCTTAAGCTAAGAAAAGCTGGGACTGCTATAAAACCAAAAGAAGGCACACAAATTCCTCTGCCAAGTGACATTTTTGCCTGGGGTCATTGCACCATGCAGTGTTCCTGCTCCCAGCATGGCACTTTATCTTTTGAGCACCATGTTGTCTTTTTTTTTCCTTAACCAACTTCTTACTTGAAATGGCGATACAGCCAGTGGATTTGCTGTGTCAAAGCTGTAGTCTATTTTCCTAGTGGTTTGGTTTTTAAATAAAGTTTCATTGTCTCTACACAAAAAAAATAAAAATAAAAATAAATAAAAAGAGGCCAGAGAACTAAACTGGCTCTTTCTTCTTTGTGGAGACTGCAAGACAATAATAAAGTAAAGCAGGAAGAGGTACCACAAAGACCTCAGCATACTGACAGTGCTGCTTCAAAATAAGCTGTACCCTGGTCTATAGAACATCAGAAAATCAGTAAGGTTCACACACAATTCTGTGGCAAGAGGAAAAAGGAGAGATACCTTGGTCATTGGGGTACCAACATGACACTAGAGAAAAAAATGATAGGAGATGGGATCATGTTGAGCAGACTTTAGTTGACCTTGCAGGTAGTCCTCTAGCATGGTGGGTGGTGAAGGGACAGAACTGAGTGCATGCCCTCACATACAACATGGATTTCAGAAAGCATACCACCATATCTGAAGGGACATGCAGACAGGAATGAAGCCATCTCAGTGACAATTGGTGTGGATCAAAGACTGAGAACCAGAGTAGACAATGGACATTGCAGATGACTCCTTTTTTCTCTTTCAATTTATTCTTATTCTCTCTTTTCTTTATCTTGACTTTCCCCCTGGCTATATATTCAGTGCTTTAGTCTGTCTGGTTTCTTAGTGAGGACAAAGGGGAGGTAGGAGGATACACGCAGTCATCTGAGGTGCCTGATGTCTGTGATCTACTCTGGGACTGGTGCAGTTCTGGCTTTGGTTCTTTCTTTTGCTTGTGTTTCCCTTTGCAACTGTCAGTCCCAGCATCTTCAGGAGTTGTTTGTGTGGTTTTATGCATGTATAGAAAACCTACCTGCCATGTTGGAAAGCTCAGGGAGAAGACATGGTGCCAGGCTGCTCAAGCCCAGCCTCCATGATGCAAAGCAATTATGGACTTCCTGCCACCCATGCACTAGCCTGGGAAAGCCAGCCCATCTCTCTCTATTCTTGATATGTTGATGTATCCTTGTCCTCTCAAGTATTCTCCATTTGTAATATAGAACTGATTCTCCAAACAAAAGTGAGAACAGTTTGAATAAAAGGGGATAAGCCTAGTTATTAGACAGAGATATTCATGTGTCTATCCACTCTTCTTAGAGCATTGGGGGTTTCCTCTAGAGCCTATTGATTTCCTGTCCCCAAGGAATCTGGCTTGGTTCCCAGAGCCAGAGATGAGTTCTCTCCTATTGAGTAGGTATCATGTCCAATCCATGAATAGTTGATTACCTACATCAGCTGTGTGCCAGTATTGCACAAGTTATACTTCTTGGTCAGCTGGTCAATTTTGTAACTGGCAGAATCTGCTTATTCAATCTGTTGGCAATGATTATTCTCCAGCAATTTTCATAGCACTTTCCAGCACTATGAGGGATGGCCAGGAGGGAACTGGATTTCCACTCAGTTCCAGTATGGTCACTTGATGTCCTGTGGCCATAAGCTGTGATGTCTTTAGCAATAGGTACTTACAGTTTAGTTCTTGCAGGTAACCAAGTGTTTTGGCAATGGTCTGTATTTCTTTGGGGACCACATGTCTCCCTGGCCAACAGGTCATTGTGGGGTGGGACCCAATTCTGGCCCAGGAAAATACCAGCCATAGCCTATGTTTTTAGGGTTACCCTTTATGTAGCTCTTCTATTATTGTCTCTCATGCTCCTTACTGTCTGTAGAGCAAAGGAGATGGAGTGAATACACAAAACTAATAGCAAAATGAATCAATTCCATAGAAACCTTACTAGTCTACAAATCAAAACCCTGAAAGATGAGATTTTTTTAATCAAGAAGTGTTAAAAAGTGTGTTGTAAGAGGGACAACAAAGGAATTATTCAACTGAGATTCAGGTAGAAAATGGATAAGACATTTAATGCTGCAAATAGCCTTTCAGGGGAATACAGCCACACTATATACTCCTAATTGATTGAATTTTGGGTCCTATCTATAACTTATTTTGATAATATGATGTATGTATTACCTGTGTAGAAGTCATGCTTCCCTACCTACATTACACATTCACAAAGCATTTAGATGTTCAATATACAACCCAAAGTATGCAAAGTGCTGAGGCCAGAACAATATACTTGGAAAATTATACGAGAGTGGGGTCAAGATGGCATCTGCCTAACCATGCCTCACCTCATATGGAAGAAAAGGCAAGATCTTTAGGGTTCACAGGAGTTTTTAGAGATTTACAGAGCCTAGTAGACCTCCAGTGGGAGGGCATGGAGCTGCAAAGTAGGGAATCTACTGATTCCCATGCTCACAGATAGCCCACCAGTCCCCCAATACCCTCAAACAGCTGTCTAGGCCACAGTCCAGGTGACAGGTTCCTCCTGCACTAATGGCAGGCTAAGTGGGTCCAGACGCGCAGGCTAGCATTCCTTCCTCCCTAGGTGTTCCTGCCACTGCTGAGCACCATACAGCGCACTGTTCCACTGACCACTGCCCCAACAACCCCAGTGTGCAGACTCAGGCCAGCAGGCTAGAGTTCCACCCACCCTAGGATTTCCCACTACTGTGGAGTTGCACACAGGAACACTGTCTCACTCACAGATGCCACGCCCCTCCCAAGCAGGCTAGCATTCCTCCCTCCCTAGGCTTTCCCACCACAGGGGACCTCCATGCTCAACCAACTTCCCCACCCACCCCTTAGCCCTGCGGGAACCAGGTCCTGCTGCCTTTCTTGAAGGTTACTCAGACCCAGTCCAGCAGGCTGTCCTTCACCCCTCCTTCCCCATTCCCATCACCCCACCAGGACTGCTGCCAAAAAATGAGACTGCTCTCTAATATCAAGCTCCTACCAATTGTGGGATACAAGAGGACCTACAAATATTAAATTCTCTCTAAAATAATAATGATTATCCCATTTATCTGGTGCTGACTTCACTCTCTGTTGGAGAATTTTCTTCACTTTTTCAGATGGACACAGAACCTGAGGAAAGAATCAGCCCCTTGTACCTCACCAGGGCCCCAGCTGAAACCATAGAGTAATTGGGGAAATGAGCAAGAGTGCTGCTTTCTTGGTGAACCTGGTAACAGCATAAGAATGTAGACACAGGGAACACTCAACTCCTACCAAACTCAGATATACAGAGACACTGAGGCTCTCAAGACCTCATCATTGAAGTAGACCTAAAATGAACCCAACATGGCTCAGGAAAATTTGTAGAAGAAAGAAAGGAAAGATTGTTAGAGCAACAAATTGGGACATCATGCACAGAGACATTGCCTCTTCCCCATAACTGATGGATGCCCCCATAATGTATGACCCACATCCCCCATGAGGAGGGTCCCTTTGGAGGGGGAAGACATGGAGGAGGTTAACGATAGTACCAATATGGCTGTATGCACACTGTGTACATAACTAATAAAAAAAGAAAATAACCATTATATGAAAAATCTGTATCTGAGCACATCACTACCTCAGAACCCCAAAGGAGATGTGATTAATTTGCATTCTATTCACATTGCCAAGAGCTCTGTATTAGCTTTATAACAAGTGCTCAGCATATGAATGAGCAGATGAGCTAATGAAAAACAAACGATGTAGATAAGAACTGGGAATTACCCAGACTGTTTGGAAGAAAATTATGGAAAAGTGAATTGGTGTCCTACTTTTGAAAATATGGGGTTAATGATGAAAAAGATCAGAGCTGAGGTTCTTCAAGGTCTATCATAAGCAGAACTCATTTTTATATACCTTAGAAGAAACAAGTACTGAGAAATTTGCATGGCCTTACAGAACATGACTCCGTATGGAACTGAACTTCACAGCATCCTAGCACATTGTGTCTGACACAGGAAAGGCATCCAGTGATTGTTTTAATTAAGTAAAGGGGGAGGAAGGCAGGTGTTGAGCCAACTAATAAGGAAGTATTGCCATTATTACATCACGTACAGAGCTTTTACTTCTTTGAAATCAGAAAGTCTTCTATTTAACAGGGAAGTTGTCACTTGATATCTTTTTATTAGTAACATTTGCTGAAGTTTTTAAAGTATCAGGTATTTGATTCCATAGAGTAATATTATTTGACAGAGAAAGAAACGTATAGAACTGAGATGAGTGAATGCACAGTTTACATCTTTCAAGGAAAAAGCCAGTCCTAGTAATGCATACCTGTAATCCAAAGAATTTTGAGACTCTGTGGATAAAAGTGCTTGCAGGGGCTGGAGAGATGGCTTAGTGGTTAAGCGCTTGCCTGTGAAGCCTAAGGACCCCGGTTCGAGGCTCGGTTCCCCAGGTCCCACATTAGCCAGATGCACAAAGGGGTGCACGTGTCTGGAGTTCGTTTGCAGTGGCTGGAAGCCCTGGCGCGCCCATTCTCTCTCTCTCCCTCTATCTGTCTTTCTGTGTCTGTCACTCTCAAATAAATAAATAAATAATTAAAAAAAAAAAAGTGCTTGCAGTACAAGTGTGATGACCTGATTTTAGAGCCCCAAACCCACATAAACTAGGCATGGTGGCATGCACCTGTATCCTAGAGTCCTAGGGCAAGAAGAGAGGCACAGATAGGAAAATCACCCCTGGAACTGGAAGGCCAGCAAGCCTAGCATACACAGAACAGAACAAGATGAAAAGTGGAAAGCAAGGAGTAACACCTGAGGTTGTCCTCTGACCTCCACATGTCTTGCCTACTCTCTTTCTCCTTCTCTTTCTCTTTCTTTCTCTTTCTCTCTCTCTCTCTCTTTCTCTGTCTCTGAGAGAAATCAGAAAGTAAATAGGAATGTGTGCTCTGGAGTCACACTTCCTGGTAATCACACCCCAGCCTGATCACTTACTAGCTTTTCAACCTTGTGTAAGTTGCTTACTTCACCAATAATCTGAGTGTCACTTTCTTTTTCTTTATCTTTTTAAAATATGTTTCATTTTTATTTATTTATTTATTTTAGAGACAGAAAGAGACAGAGAGAAAGAGAGAGAATGGATGTTCCAGGGCATCCAGCCACCGCAAATGAACTCCAGACACATGTGCCAACTTGTGCATCTGGCTTACATGGGTCTTGGGGAATTGAACCAAGGTCCTTTGGCTTTGCAGGCAAGTGCCTTAACTACTAAGCCATTTTTCTACCCATTTTATCTTCTTTTTTTTTTTTTTAAGACAGAGTCTCACCAGGTTGTTTAGGCTCTCCAAGAACTCACTATGCCACCCAAAAGTTTTAATTTGTCTTCTTTTGGTTTGGGTTTTGGTTGTTGAAGACAAACTCATGGCAATCCTTATGCCACATCCTCCCACATGTTAGTATCACATATGTACAGAGACCACCAGTACTCCCAGCTAGACCCTCAATTTCATCATTTGCAAGATTTGGATAATACTACAAAATATTGTGAGAATGTAATAAAATGTACACTTTACTACATGTACTTGACAAGAACAGTAACTAGCATGAACAGTAGAACATGACTAAATTGTGAACTATTTTATATACATATATTTGAGTGGGTATGCATGCACTTGTGTGCTCCTGTATGTAGAGGCCAGGGTTCTACATTGGTATCTTCCCCAGTTGGTCTCCAGTTTTATATTTATTTTAGAGAAAGCTTGAGAGAGAGAGAGAGAGAATGGCCATGCCAGGGCTTCTAGCCACTAAAAACGAATTCCAGACACATGTGCCACCTTGACTGAACATCTGGCTTACATGGGTTCTGGGTAATAAAACCTGGATTCTTAGTCTTTGCAGGCAAGTGACTTAACCACCACTAAGACATCCCTCCAGCCCTCCACTTTATTTATTTATTTTTAATTTATTTCAAAAGAGAGTCAGATCAAGATACAAGAAGCTAACAGAACTCCAAACAGACTGGATCAAAGAAGAAATTCTCAAGGACATATTATCATCAAGACGCTAAACAACAAACACAAAGAAAGAGTCCTAAAAGCAGTAAGAGTGAAACAATACATTACATATAAAGGTAACCCCATCAGAATTACTTCAGATTTCTCAATGGGAACCCTGAAAGCCAGAAGGGTCACTGCAAAGTATAGTGATCTATGGCTTCCAACCCAAACTACTGTACCCAGTGAAAATATCTCTCATAAGAGATAGTGAAAGAAAAATTTTCTAGGATAAAGCCAGCTTTACAAATATATGAACACAGGGCTGGAGAGATGGCTTAGCAGTTAAGTGCTTGCCTGTGAAGCCTAAGGACTCCGGTTCAAGGCTCAGTTCCCCAGGTCCCACGTTAGCCAGATGCACAAGGGGGCGCACGCATCTGGAGTTCGTTTGCAGTGGCTGGAAGCCCTGGCATGCCAATTCTCTCTCTCTCCCTCTATCTGTCTTTCTCCCTGTGTCTGTTGCTCTCAAATAAATAAAATAAAATATGAACAAAAAATATTTAAATGTATATATATATATGTATATATATATACACAAACCTACAGAGGATACTTCAGGGAATTCTCCACACAGAACAGTCAAATAACCAATCTCAAGAGCCTACAAGAAGCAGACCACAATAACCATAACTAGAGAAAGCTCAAAAAGTACAAAGTCCAAGAAAACAGCAAATTCCATAAAGCACCACAATATGGCAGGGATTAAATCAAACCTTACAGGGATTAACTTAAACATTAATGGCCTTAATTCTTCCATTAAGAGACACAAATTAATATGGTATATCAGAAAAATAGACCCCTCAATCTGCCATCTTCAGAAAACTCACCTCACCACTGAAGACAGACACCTCCTCAGGTTAGAAAATGATATTCCAAGCAAATGAGAATAAGAAACAAGTAGGTATTGCAATACTAATATCACATAAAATAGTCTTCAAAACAAAAGTAAGCAAAAAATACAAAGAAGCCTACTTCTTATTCATCAAGGGAGGATATCACAATCATCAACCTAGGTGCACCAAACACAAGTGCACCACAATTCATAAAACAAAACCTACTTGACAACAAAACAGATATAACCAACAACACCATCATAGTTGGGGACTTCAATACTCCACTATCATCAATAGACAGATATCCAAACAGAAGATCAACAGTGAAGTAAAAGAGCTCAACAATACCATAGATCAACTAGAACTAACAGACATCTACAGAACATTCTACCCAAAATCTACAAAATATACATTCTTCTCAGAAGTCCATGAAACCTTTGCCAAAATATGTCATATATTAGGTCATAAAGCCTGCCTCCACATATTCAGGTAAATTGACATAATTTCCTACATGATATCAGATCACAATGCTTGCTAGAAATTAACAACAAGGGATGTGCCAGGAACTCCATCAGCTTCCAGAGACTGAACAAAATACTTTTAAACAATAAATGGGGAGTGGAGAAAAACAAAAGGAAATTGTAAAATGTCTAGAATTGAATGATGGTGAGAACACAATGTACCAAAACTTACAGGACACAATGAAGGTAGTCCTTGAGGGAAAATTCATAGCACTAAATGCCTTCATAACAAAGACAGATTCCCAAAACAATAACCTAACCATCCAACTAAAGACATTGGAAAAACAAGAAGAATCCAACACAAAAAGATCCAGATGGAAAGACATAATCAAGATCAGAGCAGAAATTAATGAATCATAAAATAAGAAAACAATTAAGAGGACTTCCGGCCAAGATGGCAACCGCATAGCTGCACTCCAGATACAAAGGGAAAAAAATAGGCAAGTATTAGAGGACAATTAGGAACGTTTTGCAAGTGGGAGGGCACAGATTGGGGTAAAACAGGGAAGGACACACCCCCACGACCCGCGACCCCCCTCGCCCCCCCGCGATCCGCCCCGGCCAGGTGCTCTGGCAGCACCGCGCGCACTGAGCCCCACACGCCCAGGCGGCGCCGCATGCCCCACGACCCCCGTGCCCAACCCCCCGCATGTCCCGCCACACTGTGTGGCCCGCGCCACCCCCTGCACACCCCGCCCCCCCACGTGCCCTGCGCCCCTAGCCCCACACACACTGCGGTGCCCTGCACCTCCAGCACGCTCCCCTGCACCCCCATGCGCCCCACACACCCACATGCAACCCGCACCCCTCCGCGCACCCCCCACCCCCCACATGCCCCGCGCCTCCAGCGCCCTCCCCTCCACACCCCGCATCCCCCAGCATGCCCCCACACACCCCACACGCCCTGTGCGCACCAGCGCGCCCAGCACACCCCCACTGCACGCCCCGCGCCCCCCTGCGCCCACCTTGCGCCCCTCACCCCCCGACCGACCCGAGTGCCCCACGCACCATGCCCCTCCCAGGTGCCCCCCCCAGGCCCCCTGCACCCCGCTGCCTCCCGCACGCCCGGCCCTGAGCACCCAGTTCTGCAGTGTGCCCTGCTCCCCCCCCCGTGTGCCCCACGCGCCCCGAACGCCCTATCATGCACTGTGCTCCCCCACCCGCCCCCACGCCTGCGGACCCTCCACATGCCCCATGCCCCGCGAGGCTGTGCTCTGATCGGGCACCCACCAGCCACACCTGCCAGCCTGCTGCACTGAAGCTGAGACCTCCTACCTCACCCTTGCTCTCTGATCCGGCGAGTAGACCAGCCACGTGGTGCTCAGTTCACAGGCCCGTGGGGGCCACCCCTGCCATGAATAGGTGGCTGCCAGATCCCCTGCTGCTGTGCTTACATCACTTACCGCTGGTCAGCCTCTGCTGTGTCCTGATCCCGAACCCACATCAGCTGCCTCTATACTACAATTGCACATGCAGCGGGCCCAGTCCCACAGCAAGAGCCACACAAGTCCATACTTAGTCACTAGCGCCAGTGCAGGTGCCATCCTGTACCTGTACATCGCCACCCATCCCCCACTCCCCTGAGGCGGGAGAGAACAGACTGTTTACAGGCCCCAATGTACCTAGCCAGAGTTTGGGCAGCTTCAGGGCTTGCTACCTCAGTCCCCTTTCAAGCTCGAAGGCAGGCAGCTTAGGTGCATTACTGGGTGAAAATTTAGGCAACTTTGGCGCCCCTGTCAGGCTACAGATAGGCGGCTTTGGCAAGAGTGAGCAAAAACCCAGGCTACTTGCAACTGCTCCAGGCTGCCTTGAATTCACATTAAGCTAGATCCCAGGCTGCTCCACCCACCTACCTGCCCATACACTGACATGGGAAGACCACAGTGCAAAAGAAATAACATGAAAAATAAAATGCAAGAAAATCCAGACAGATCACCCAGTCCAACAAGGATTACATCTAACCAAAACATAGAAGAGTGTTTACGATCATAACATCAAGTGGAAGCAATGAACAATGCAACCCTGACCAATCTACTGCTAGAACTGGCAGGAAAGCTACAAAGGATAGATAATTGTGTGGATGCTACAATCACTAAGCTAGAGCAATATGATAAGACACTGGAAGGAATTCAAAGAGAGCTAAGAGAGTCGAGGGAGAGTGAAAAAAAAGAGGACCTTAAAAATCAGCTGGCCACACTAAATGAAAACATAAAGAAATGCAAGGATGATTTCCAAGAATCATCAAGAAAATCAGAAAATGAGGTGAAAAGGGAGCTGGACAGGCCGATGGAAGTGATACATAGGAAAGTAGTAGAAAATGCAAACTTAATTGAACAAGTCCAAAACTCGCTAGAGGCTCTCAAGAATAGAGTCAGCGAAGTGGAAGATAGAAATTCTGATCTGGAAGACAGGATGGAAGAAATAGTTCGAGAGTGCAAAAATTTCAGTAAGTTCAAAAGTTCCTGTGAACAGAACATGAGAGAATTGTGGGATACACTTAAACGTCCTAATATCAGGATCAATGGAATACCAGAAGGAGAAGAATTTCAGACCAAAGGCATGGAGAACTTATTTAACACAATAATTGAAGAAAACTTCCCCAGTCTCTTAAAAGAAAGGCCCATCAAGATTCAAGAAGCAAACACAACTCCTAACCAACTAGACCAAAGGAGAAACTCCCCAAGACATATTATCATTAAGACTCTAAACATTGACACCAAGGAAAATATCCTAAAAGCAGCTAGGGAAAAACAGCACACCACTTTCAAAGGAAACCCCATCAGAATTACTTCAGAGTTCTCAATGGAAACCCTAAAAGCTAGAAGGGCCTCGAATGACTCTCCAAACTCTAAGAAACTATGGCTTCCAACCCAAACTATTCTACCCTGCAAAAGTCTCCCTTATAATAGATGGTGAAAGGAAACGTTCCCATGACAAAACACAGCTTTACAATTATATGAACACAAAACCAAACCTACAGAAAGTACTCCAGGAAATTCTCCACAGAGAAGAAACAAATAACCAAACACAAATGCCTACAAGCAGATCACAGCAACCAAACCCAGAGTATATAGAAAAAAAAAATTAAATTCCATGGAAATGCCAACACACCACTACCACCACAACATGACAGGGATCAAATCAAATCTCACAGTCATCACCCTAAACATTAATGGCCTTAATTCACCCATCAAGAGACACAAGCTAACAGGGTGGATCAAAAAATTAGACCCCTCAATCTGCTGCCTTCAAGAAACCCACCTTACCACTAAAGACAGAAACCTCTTCAGGGTTAAAGGGTGTAAAACAATATTCAAGCAAATGGGAATAAGAAACAAGCAGGTGTAGCTATATTAATATCACAAAAGTTGACTTCAAACCACAAACAATCAAAAAAGACAAAGAAGGCTACTTCCTACTTATAAAGGGAACAATCCATCAAGAGGATATTACAATCATAAATCTGTATGCACCAAACACAGGGGCACCACAGTTCATAAAACAAAACCTACTTGACAATAAAACAGAAATAATCACCAACACCATCATAGCTGGGGACTTTAACACACCATTATCAGTAATAGACAGATCATCCAAACAGAAGCTCAACAGGGAAGTAAGAGAGCTCAACAAAACCATAGAGCACTTAGACCTAACAGACATCTACAGAACTTTCCATCCCAAATCCACAGACTACACATTCTTCTCAGCAGCCTATGGAACATTCTCTAAAATAGACCATATAATGGGACACAAAGACTGCCTCCACATATTTAGGAAAATTGACATAATTCCATGCTTGATATCAGATCACAATGCTATATTGCTAGAAATCAACAACAAAGGACCCACCCAGAACCCTAATGGCACCTGGAAAATGAACAGCACACTTTTAAACAACAAATGGATAGTGGATGAAACAAAATGAAATTGGAAAATTCCTGGAATTGAATGACAATGAGAACACATCATACCAAAACTTATGGGACACAATGAAGGCAGTCCTCAGGGGAAAAATCATAGCACTCAATGCCTTCATTAAAAAGACAGAAAGATCCCAAATCAATAGCCTAACCATCCATCTAAAGGCATTGGAAAAACAAGAAAAATCCAACCCAAAGAGCTCCAGAAGGAAAGAAATAATTAAAATGAGAGCAGAAATTAATGAATTGGAAACCAAGGAAACAAGGCAATTGACAAAACAAAGAGCTGGTTCTTTGAAAAAATAAACAAGATTGACAAACCTCTGTCCAATTTGATCAAGCAAAAAAAGGAGAGACTCCAAATTAACAAAATTCAAAATGAAAAAGGAGAGATCACAACAGACATAGGTGAAATTGGCAGAATCATCAGGACTTATTTCAAAAACCTCTACTCCACAAAACTGGAAAATGTGGAGGAGATGGATAAATTTCTGGGTGCATATCATCTACCAAAGCTAAACTCAGAGCAGATTAATCACCTCAATGAACCCATCACACTCACGGAGAATGAAAAAGTAATAAAAAACCTCCCAAAAAAGAGTGTCCAGGACCAGATGGATTCCCAGCCGAATTTTATCAAACCTTCATGGAAGAACTCAAACCAATCTTTCTAAAACTGTGCCACACAATTGAAGGACAGGGAAAGCTACCCAACTCCTTCTATGAAGCTAGTATCACCCTAATCCCAAAACCAGGCAGAGATGCCACAAGAAAAGAAAACTACCAGCCTATTTCCCTAATGAACATAGATGCAAAGATCCTCAACAAAATACTCGCAAACCGAATCCAACAACACATCAAAAGCATTATCCACCTTGACCAAGTGGGATTTATCCCAGGAACACAAGGGTGGTTCAACATACGAAAATCTGTCAATGTAATACACCACATAAACAAGCTTAAACATAAAAACCACATGATCATTTCGATAGATGCAGAAAAGGCCTTTGACAAGATACAACATCACATCATGATCAAAACATTGGAGAGAATTGGCATGACCGGTTCACATCTTAACATAATAAAGGCAATATACAAAGCTCCAAAGGCCCAAATAATACTTAATTGAGAGAGACTGGAGGAATTCCCGTTGAGATCAGGAACAAGACAGGGATGTCCTCTCTCACCTCTGCTTTTCAACATAGTTCTGGAAGTCCTAGCCCAAGCAATAAGGCAGGAGAAGGAAATAAAAGGGATACAATTTGGAAAGGAAGAAGTTAAGTTAGCTCTATTTGCTGATGACATGATTGTATATGTAAGAGACCGGAGAGACTCCATCCCAAAACTCCTGAAGGTGATTAACTCCTATAGCAAAGTAGCAGGATACAAAATCAATGCACAAAACTTGGTATCATTTCTCTATGCAAATGACAAAGACACAGAAAAAGAAATAAAGGACATAGTCCCATTTTCAATAGCAACAACAACAACAAAAATACCTTGGAATAACGTTAACCAAGGAAGTAAAAGATCTATACAACAAAAATATAAAAACTCTCAAAAAAGAAATTGAGGAGGACTTGAAAAGATGGAAAGACCTCCCATGCTCCTGGATAGGCAGAATTAACATTATGAAGATGACAATCCTACCAAAGACAATATATAGATTTAACGCAATTCCAATTAAAATCCCTATAGTGTTCTTCACAGAGAAAGAAAAAATGATCTCAAATATCATATGAAAAGGCAGAAGGCCTCGCATATCCAAATATATCCTCAGCAAAAGAAATACCTCTGGTGGCATCACCATACCTGATATAAAGCTATATTACAAAGCCATAGTAATAAAAACAGCATGGTACTGGCATAAAAACAGGAATATGGACCAATGGAATAGACTTGAGGACCCGGATTTTGGGTCAAGCAACTATGGCTACTTGATATTCGACAAAGGCCCAAACAACATAGACTGGAAAAAAGATAGCATCTTCAACAAATGGTGCTGGACAAACTGGATAACCACATGCAGGAAACTAAAACTTGATCCACACATTTCACCATGCACTACACTCAAATCCAAATGGATCAAAGACCTCAACATAAGACCAGAAACTCGAAAACTACTGGAAGAAAATTTAGGAAGTACTTTCCATGATATAGGAATGGAAAAAGACTTCCTGAACAAAACCCCAGTGGCTCAAGTTCTTAAACAGCCACTCAACCATTGGGATCATATGAAGCTGAAGAGTTTCTTTACAGACAAGCATATAATAAGCAAAGCCAATAGAATACCCACAGAATGGGAGAACATATTTGCAGGTTATCCAACTGATAGAGGTAGAGAAGATGAAAAGACCTCCCATGATTCTGGATAATTAACATCGTGAAAATGGAAATCCCACCAAAATCAATATATAGACTTTATGCAATATCAATAAAAATCCTATCATCATTCTTCACAGAGATAGAAAAAATGATCTCAAAATTCATATGAAATGGCAGCAGTCCTCAAATATCCAAACATATCCTCAGCAAAACAAAACACCTCTAAAGGCATCACAACACCTGATCTAAAGCTACATGGCAAAGCCATAGTAACAGAAACAGCAGGGTACTTGCAAAAAAAAAAAAAAACACAGGAATATAGAACAATGGAACAGAATTGAAGACCCATACTTTAAGTCGAGTAGGTACATCCACTTGATCTTCAACAAAGGCCCCAATAATAGATGTGATAAAAGATATTATCTTCAATGAGTTGTCTGGACAAACTGGATATCCATATGCAGAAAAATGAAATTAGATATACACATCTCACCATGCACAAAAATTAATTCTAAATGGATTAAAGACCTCTGTATAAGATCTGAAACTCTTATACTACTGGGCAAAAATATAGGAGGAACTCTCCATGACACAGGAGTGTGGAAAGACTTCCTGAACAATACCCCAGTTGCTCAAGAACTTAAACAGTCATCCAACCAATGAGATCTTATGAAGCTGAAAAGTTTTTGCACAGACAAGCACACTACGCATAAGCAGAGCCAACAGATTACCCAATGATGAGAGAAAATTTTTACCAGCCATACAACTGACAGAGCCTAATACCTAGAATCTATAAAGAACTCAGAAATCTAAACAATAAAAAATCAAACAACCTACTCACAAAGTGGGGCAGAGTACTGAATAGGGAGGTCTCAGAGGAAGAAATACAAGTAACAAACACACACTCAAGAAAATGTTCAACATCCCTAACTATCAGGGAAATGCAAATTAAAACAACTATGAGATTCCACCTTACCCCAGTAAGGATAGCAAACATTAAAAAATCAAATGAGGGCTGAAGAGATGTCTTAGTGGTTAGGCGCTGACCTGTGAAACCTAAGAACACTGGTTTGAGGCTCAATTCCCCAGGACCCACATTAGCCAGATGCCCAAGGTGGTGCATGCATCTGGAGTTCATTTTCAGTGGCTGGAGGCCCTGGTGCACCCACTCTCTCTATATATCTATCTGCCTCTTTCTCTCTCTGTCATTCTCAAGTAAATAAAAATAAAAAAAGAATTATTTTTTGAAAAATCAACAAATGTTGATGAGGATGTGGAGAAATAGGAACCTCATTCACTGTTGATGGGAATGTAAGGTGGTACAACCACTATGTAAATAAATATGGAGACTCCAGAAAAGAATGAATATAGAGTTACCAATGGACCCTTTTATTCCTTTACTGGACATTTACCCCAAAAAACTCCCCACCTCAGTTCAGAAATAGTTGCTCAACCATGTTTATAGCTGCTCGATTCATAATATCTAAGAACTAGAATTAACCCAGATGCCCATCATTGGATGAATGGATAAAGAAGACATGGCATATCTACACAATGAAATATGAAATTCTACTGAGCAGTAAGAAAAAAAAAATGACATAATGAGACTTCAGAAAAAGGGTTAAACTTGGAACAGATCATTCTCAGTGAACTCATACAATCACAGAAAGACAACTGTCACACATTCTCACTCATCTGCAGTTCCTCACCTGGATCAGCCCTAGTTCCTGACATATCTGATAGGCATCTTGAGGCCTGGACAATAGGGAGGGTAGGACTTGGGGAGAGGGAAAGTATAGGGGGGCAAAACACAAAATTGAGCTCAAATTGAACTGATACCATAGAAACCTATGTCCTAGAAGATAGACTAAAAGGTTGAAGTCTCAACAGGACCTTGGGGGAAGCACCTGAAAAGAAGGCTCCTGGAGAGGGTGAGATGAAACCTAACCTTGAATTTCTCTTGTTCCTTTTTGGTTTTTTTTTTTCTTTTCTCTTGGCACTGGCCTATAACTCCCAGTACCTGGATGCGTTTAACACCCACAATGAGCTGTTGATCAGAGAGACCTACAAGGTCTCCCAAAACAAGACAGTCTTCTGTCAGAGCACGTGATTACTCACCATAAGTTAGTGGTAAAAACCTATTGCTGAAGATGCCATATGCTGTCAGTATGGAATATGGAGAGATCTGGCTGAAATCTGGAAGAGAGCCAGTTCCCACACAGTCTGTCTACTGCTGGAAGGTGCTACATGAGTTACTGGGGAAAAGTGGCCAAAAGCAGTCCAAGCAACTCAAGATTTAAGGTACTCTGAAGCAAAAAACCTGATATGATGCTCACACAAGTGCAATAGTGGCACACAGCCATGTTGGGTAACCAACTGCGTTTGGCTTGGCTAACAGATGAACTCAGTGGAAAGGAACCCATATCTGGAACTAGGAAACAAGTCAGAATCATATTCATATAATGATTTTGCTCTCCAATATCAAACTCCCACTAATCTTTGGCTATAAGAGAGACTATACCCATTAAATTCTATCTAAATTAATAATGCTTATTCCATTTAACCTGTGCTGACTTTACTCTCTGTTGGAGAATCTGCTTCTCTTTTTCAGATGGGAGCAAGACCTGAAGAGGTAAAGGACACAGCGCACTTCAGCCCAGCCCCAACTGAAACCACACAGGAATTGGGGAAATGAGCAAGAGTTCTGCTTTCTCAGTGAGCCTGATAATCAGCACAAGGGTGAAGGAGATAGACACTGAGGACACTCAACACCTACAAAACCAGAGATCCAGAGGTTATGTGGTGCTTTGAATAGATGCCCCCCAATATATTCAGTTGTTCATTTGTTTATAGTTTGCATTCTGCAGCCATCTGGCTGAAGGCAATGTCACTGGGTGTATCTTAAGGTGTGGTGGTGGGTTTAAGATTTCAATCTAAAGATATGCATAGTGTGCCTAGGAGGAGTTCCTGAAGTGTGCTATGGCTTTTGACCTTTAGGTTTGTGCTTCTGAAGGAACCCCAACGTGGGGACCCCACGCTCTGCCCAGATATGGCAACACCCCAAATCACTCACGAGAAGTGGTCTTGATGCAAACTGCAAGAGGATTTTCTTCCAAGCACGCTGGGGCGCACAGTCGTACACCGTGCAGGGGTAGAGGACTGCAGAGCCCCAAATGCAGGAACGGGACAGTTTTTATAGGGTTTCTAACAAAGCCTGTGCATTAGACCAATCATTTTTCTAACATCAGGAGCCCGTGGGGTGTGAGCCAGTCAGTTTGTGCCACTCCATAGTTTCTAAGCCAATTAGTTTAATTTGTTCAAGCCCCTCGTGGACCAATCAGTCTCCTATGACCTTGGTGGTCAGCATTTGCATAGGTCCTTGGGTGGGGGTAGCAGAGTGTGGTATCAGTCTCCTATGACCTTGGTGGTCTGAGGCAGGCTGCTACGGCTTATGGTGCGGGCTACTAAGGCTTACGGTGTGGGCTATTAAGGCTTATGGTGCAGGCTATTTACAGAAACCAAATAAGTGGTTCACTTCATTACTCATTTCCCATCCTTGAGGGCTATCTCATGCCCTTTTTACCTAGTTTTATATTAGGAGTAGGCTCTGATATAATGAGAAGAGGGATTCTTTACTTGCTTCCAACAGAGAGTAAAGCCTGAAGTTTGAGGTATGCAGGGGCCCGCTTAAGCACCCTTTGGAGCGTGATAGTATTTCTGGGCTTCTGAATTCTTGGGCCGTTCATTTCCCACTTTTTCTCTTGTTAATAGTTCTAATCCTAGAACTTGGAAGGACTAAATGTAAGTTTCCTCTTTGCCCTGAAGGCCCTTGTATTGTTGTCTAAGTATCATGATCTGGACCACGCTCACTCATTCTCTAACAAAAATAAAAATCTTATTAAGCATGCAAGGCCCAACTGAAAGCATCAGGAGCAAAACCATTAAGGGTCCCATCAGGGTGGAAAGCAGAGTAGTCATCCAGGGGGACTTGTTGAACCATCCCTCAAATCATCCTTGGTCAGTTTCCCTCTCCCTTCGACACTTTTCTAGTCTTTCCCCGAGTTTGCTCATGGAGTCTCTGATAGCTCCTGAGTGATCTACATAAAAGCAACATTCTTCCTTTAAGGCTGCACATAATCCGCCTTCTTTTAGGAACAGTAGGTCTAATCCCCTCTGGTTTTGTAGGACCACTTCAGATAAGGAGGTCAGGGACTCCTCTAGATTACTAACAGATTGCTCTAAAGCTTGGAGATCCTCATTTATGACAGCATGTAGTTCATCAAGCCCTCTTTCTAATTGTTGTGGTCCCGTGACCAGGGCTGTGGTCCCCGTCCCCACACCGGCGGCTATCCCTAAGCCAAGTATGACTGCTAGGGTAAGGATTACAGGCTCCCTTTTGGATCGGGTGGGATGATAGTCATATTCATCGATGACTACTTCCTCAGGATGGTAGTAAACCCGGGGGACAAGCTGGACCATTATATAGAAATTTTTGGATGGGTTAAAAACTGAAGTAGAAACACAGGGAGTTAGCCCAGTATCACATGCCCACCACCTGTTATACCCTGGCACTAGATATTGGTTGTCTGAGGTCTGACTATAGGTCAGAGTAACATTACAAAGATGTTGGTGGGACGGAGGGGCCTTTCCTATACATGCCCCCCTTCCTGAGACCTCCAGAGAGTCAACTTGTTTTTGGTCCCCCATGTACATCAGCTATTATGTTCTTTAGTCATATTAAACTCTCCCATAGTTGCCATCCCCTCATAGTAGGGTGGTCCTGGGGATAAACAAAGCCAGCAGGCAGAGGTGATGTTGGGGTTGGTGGCGTTTATGGCGAGGAAGGCCCCTTGGATTAGGCTAAAGAGCCTCTGTCCTGTCCCATGTGGGGCTTCCGAGAGTGGGCTAGTCAAGGGTGTTCTAGCAGTCATTATGTGATGGGTCTTAGTTGCCACTGTGGGTGGGAGCTTGGGTAATGTCATTTTAGGGGGTCCCTGTTCTACTAGAACTTTATTAGGTCCTACTGGTCTAGGGGTGGGAGGCTCTATCTTAAGTCGTATAGTAAAGGTTAGGCCCTTATCCCATCCTGTCATATAAAACCTGAGTCCCCAAGTTTTTCCTTTTATCCAGTCTCGGGACTCTCGACCTTGGGGGGTGAAAGAGATGCTGAGAGGAACTGCTTTTTTCCCATCTAATCCTTCCTGCACAGTAATCAGGTCCCAGGAGGAAGCTGAGTGCCAGTAGGTATTGCCTGTAGTTTCACAACCCCAGTGTTTACAGTATAACTCTTTTGTCTCTCCACAACTTCGTTTAGAAGTTTGGGGGCAGACATAAAATGGGGTATGCTGCATCTTACGTTGGGCTGGCCCAGAGCTGCATCCCGGGTTGTCTGTCATATATTGACCTTGGGAGATGACCCCTTGTGTGAGTGTCCGCTTTGCCACATGAGAGTGGACTTCTCTAGAGACCTCCTCAGGGGTGAGCTCTGGGATATCCCAAAATTCTACCCCGGATACCAGGGCACATACATCTGGGGTCAGGACAGGCCACCAAGTCCAGGGGGGCACTTCCCTAGTTGCAGTCCATATATCCCCCGTTTGAGAAAGCACTTGCCAAGTCAACTTTTGGGGGGCATGGGGATTGGAGGCATCACCTGGCTGGAGAAGAAGCCACATGGCGAAGCCTAAGTTTAAGGGGATTGTCTGTCCTCTCAGCTTGCCATTTGGGGCCTGGTGGAGGAGCGGGCTTGACGTGAGATGCATGGATCCAGGCGGGTATTCCTTCAACTTTCACAGCCGTTGGAGTGGTCAGTAGGACAAGGTAGGGGGCCTTCCACCCTGCGCGGTGGTGTCTGACATAGACCGAATCTCCCACCTGGAAGCGATGTGGGACCTGTAAGTCTCCTTCTCCTGAGTAAGCCTCCCGGAGTCACTTCCACGCTTGTTGTCTCACCCACTCGAGCGCCTTGAGCCTAGAGAACAGAGGCTGGGAAAGCGGCACATCAGTACTATGTATAGAGGTTATTTCTACCAGTGGAGGAGGCCCCCCGTACAGCAATTCAAAGGGGGTCAGTCCAAATTGCCCGGGTGTGTTTCTGACCCTAAAGAGCACAAGGGGTAGGAGAGATATCCAATCATTAGCACCAGTCTCTGTGGTCAATTTGGTGAGGGCCTCTTTAATGGTTCTATTATCCTTTGTACCTGTCCTGAACTTTGGGGTCTGTATGCACAATGTAATTTCCAACCAATCCCCAATATTTTGGCCAGTCCTTGACTTACCTGGGCAACAAAGGCTGGACCATTGTCTGATCCTATTACCTCGGGTATCCCAAATCTTGGGAAATTTTATTCCAGTATTTTCTTAGCTACCACGGTTTAGGTTTCTTTCTTGGTAGGATAAGCCTCTACCCATCCTGAAAAAGTGTCTACAAAAACTAGTAAATACTTATTACCATACTTATCTGGCTTTACCTCAGTGAAGTCCACTTCCCAGTGAGCACCTGGGCTGTCTCTTCTTAGCCTCTTCCCAGGAGGCATTCTTGAGAGATTAGCATTGACCATCTGGCAAGGTACAGAATGCTTGACTACTGAGCCAGCTATCTCTGGCAACCTCAGAATATGGTAAGGAGACGTCTGTAGCAGTTTTTGTAGATGTTTGGCCCCCAGATGGGTTAGGCGGTGTATTTATTGAACGTACTCTAGTCCCTTCACTTGAGGTAGAATCTCTTTTCCCTCTGAGGTAAAACAGGCCCCCTCCAGAGTTTCAGAGAACTAGCCTAACTTTTTAACTTCTTGCCAGTCACCTGGGGTATATCATTGCTCACTTTTTTGGTTCTTTGGCTTTTCTATTATGGGCAGAAGGTTGACCCCCTGGGCAGCCTGCTTGGCCACTTGGTCAGCCATCTGGTTCCCTTTGGAGATAAAATCTTTGGCTTTTTGGTGGCCAGGGCAATGCATAATGGCCAGTCTTTTTGGTAGATGTAGAGCTTCTAGCAAACTTAGAATTTCTTCTTTGTTTTTACTTTCTTTCCCTGCTGAAGTAAGTAGCCTTCTCTGTTTGTAGATGGCCCTGTGTACGTGTGCCGTAGCAAAAGTGTACCTGCTGTCCGTGTAGATATTCACAGACTTTGCTTCAGCTAGTCGTAAGGCCTGTGTGAGGGCCATGAGCACAGCCTTTTGTACCAAAGTTCCTTCTGGCAGACTGCTGGCCCAGACTGTTTGTGTTCCATCTACTATCACTGCCCCAGCCATCCTCTTACCTTCTACAATGTAACTGCTCCCATCTGTGAACCAGGTTAATGTTCCCCCAGTCAGTGGGACATCTGTAAGATCCTTTCAGATCCCAGTTTCCTCAACCAGCAGTTGATGACAGTTATGAGTCACTGGCTCATCAGTTTCTTCAGGCAGAAGAGTGGCGGGGTTGAGGATGGCAGGTGGGGCAAACATTATCCTGTTGGTGAGGAGCAGGCTCTGGTAGTGAGTCATATGGGTGTTAGTCATCCATCGGTCTGGGGGCTGCCGGACAATGCTCTCCAGGGCATGGGGGGCAATGACAGTTATCCTCTGCCCTAGAGTTAGTTTATCGGCATCTTTGATCAATGTGGACACTGCCGCTATGGCTTTTAGACATATAGGCCATCCACTAGCCACAGGGTCAAGTTTCTTTGATAGGTAGGCAACAGGTCTTCTCCATGGCCCTAAGGATTGGGTTAGGACTCCCCGGGCTATCCCCTTACGCTCATCTATGTAAAGGGTGAATGGTTTAGTCACATCAGGGAGGGCTAGTGTAGGAGCACTTAATAGTGCCTTCTTGACGGCATCAAACGCCCCCTGGTGTTCAGAGGTCCAAGTGAATTTTCCTTTCTCTTTAGTTAGTGGATAGAGGGGGGCTGCTAGGGTTGAAAACCCTGGGATCCATAGTCTGCAGAACCCAGCTGTCCCCAGGAACTCTCTAACTTGTCTGGCCATAGTTGGAACCGGTACTTGTACTACAGTCCTCTTTCGTGCCTCCGTCAGCCATCTTTGTCCATCCTGCAAGGAGTACCCCAAATATGTTACCTCTATTTTGCATATCTGGGCCTTCTTAGCCGAGGCTTGGTAACCAAGGTCAGTCAGCTCCAGTAGTAACGCTTTTGTACCTTTTAGACAGTCCTGCTGGGTAGCTCCTGCCAGGAGTAAGTCACAACATATTGAAGGAGGGTTACCTGGGGGTGTTGAACTCTAAAATTGGCTAGGTCCCTGTGTAGGGCTTCATCAAAGATGGTTGGGGAGTTCTTGAATCCCTGGGGCAAACGAGTCCAGGTGAGCTGCCCAGTCCTTCCTGTGTCTGGGTCTCTCCATTAAAAGGCAAAAAGAGGTTGGCTGTCCAAATGTAATCTTAGGCAGAAGAAAGCATCTTTTAGATCCAACACTGTATCCCATATCCGCTCAGGTGGGAGGGCACTAAGGAGGTTGTAAGGGTTTGGGACAGTTGGATGTATGTCCTGTACTCTTTTATTGACTTCTCTCAAGTCCTGTACTGGGTGGTAATCATTGGTTCCTGGTTTTCTAACTGGCAGTAAGGGAGTGTTCCAGGGGGACTAAACCAGTACCGGAATACCTTGTTGAATCAGTCTTAGGATATGGGGCCAAATTCCTTCTCGGGCCTCTCGGCTCATGGGATATTGTTTGACTGATACTGGCATAGCACTGGCTTTGAGTTGAATGACCTGTGGGTGTACTTGTTTCGCCAAGCCCATCCCCACAGTTTCTGCCCAGGCTTGGGGAAATTGTTCTAACCAGGGCTTTAGGTCTTGATTAGGCTCTACTGGGGGAGAGTATAATCGATACTCATCATCTAGTTGGAGAGTCAACATGGTGATGGGTCAACCTCCAGCAGACACTTCTGGTTTTTCTGATTTGAAGGAAATTTGAACACCCATCTTGGTTAATAGGTCCCTACCAAGGAGGGGCGCTGGACATTCAGGAATGACTAAGAATGAGTGGATTACCCGTCCCACTCCCAGGTCAACAGTTCTTCAGGTAGTCCATGAATATTGCCGTTGTCCAGTAGCACCCAGCACCCAGGATTTTTTTATCTTTTAGCCCTCCCAGTGGTTGCAAGAGTACTGAATGTTCAGCGCCAGTGTCCACGAGGAACTTGACTGGTTTCCCCTCCACCTTCAGAGTTACCCTGGGCTTGGGGAGGGGCTCTGAGCCCCATCCTCCCTAGTCTTCATCTTCTTCAAGGGTTAGGACCCTAGGTCCTTTGCTGTTCCTCTTAGGGCAGTCTCTTGCCCAGTGTCCTTTCTCCTTGCAACAGGCACATTGATCTCTATCAAGTTGGGTCCTGTTGCCCAGGTTCCCTATCTGCCTAGGGCCTGTCCTAAATTTTTGAATATTTCTCTCTCTCCTTTTTTTTTCTACCACTGTGGCCAGGATCATGGTCAGATTTTTCTCTTGTCATCTATTGCGCCTATCCTCCCTTTCCTCTCTCTTTCTCACGTCTCTCCTCGCGTTCTTCTCTCTCTCTTTCTTTCCTTTGCTCCTTTTCCTATTCTGTCTCCCTTTTGTAATATACCTTTTCTGCCTCTTTTACTAAATCATGCAGCTCAGCTTCCTGTAATTCCTCCAATCTCTGAAGTTTCTTTCTGATATCAGGAGCTGACTGTCCTATGAAAGCTAATGCTACTGAGCCTTTTTGAATCTCAGAGGTGGGGTCAAAGGGTGTGAACCTCCTAAATGCTTCCATGAGCCTTTCAAGAAACATTGAGGGAGACTCCATTGGCCCCTGCATCACCTCTCTCACCTTGGCCAAATTGGTGGGCCCTCTGGAGGCACCTCAGAGACCTGCCACCAGAGCCTGGTGATAGATTTTTAAGCTCTCCCTACCTTCAGCCATATTGTGGTCCCAAACAGGGCAAGTCAGAGGGAACCCCATGTCTATCTCATGCTGCAGCTGCGTGGGCCACCCGTCGGCCCCAGGGACATTTTTTCTGGCCTCTATTAAAATTCTCTCTTGTTTCTCAGTTGTGAAGAGTGTCTGCAACAGCTGTTGGCAATCGTCCCAAGTAGGCTCACGTAGCAGTAGTGTTACAATTCCATCTGCTCCCTCCGGGGTAGCATCTCTTGGGCTCCGCATCTTGCGGCCGGCCCTCCCATTTCCAGGGGCTCAGGAGGGGCAGAGGGAGGAAGCTTGGGTAAGCCAGGAGGCGGAGGCTTGGAAGGGTGGAGGGCGGAGGCTTGGGAAGGGCGGAGGGTGGAATTTTGGGAAGGGCGAGGGGCCCTCTCTCGGCTCCCGGGACTAGGTAAGGGGGGGAAGGGGCAGGCTGAGTCTCCAGCCACACCAGGGGCTCCTCAATCTCGGGATAGATGCGATGGGAGTTCTGGCTCCCTCAGGAGAGGGATTTTTTTCATTTTTGAGAGTCAGGACTCTGGAGCTTGAGTTCCTTGGTTTATTCAACCATGGCCTGACCCACGGTGGTGGGTTGTCCACCAAACCCTTCCATGTGATGATATAATCCTCTTGGTTGGGACGGGAGCCTGGTCCATTCTGAAAAATAATATCTTTATCAGCCAGAATAGTCTCAGAAATAAAGGTTCCTTCTGATGGCCATCCAACCTCATAAGTTGGCCACTCAGAGGCACAAAACGTTTGCCAGGGTCTCCTTCTAACCTCAACTGACAAATTATGGGCCCTAGACTTAACTTCAGTCCAATGGTCAAGAGTCAAGCTAAGGGGCATTGCCACCGTCTGTCACATTTTAGAACTATAGACAAAGACACAAAGAACAACAACACACACAACTGAGACTAACAAATCCAGACACCAGCAACCTGTCTGCGTCTTCCACAAGCAGGCAAAAGAATTGGACGGCCGCAAAGGAGGAAGCTTCTGCTCTAACAACAGAACTTGGTCCTCTGACCGACAGTAGGAGACCACCAGGTGTCCCTGGCTCTCCTCACCTCCCAGGGCATCCCCCAGGGTGGCAGCCTGTGATCCTCCTAGCACATCTGCTGATTACGGCCCTCTGGTCCTTTACAGCCCTAGAGGATGGCTGCAAATCAAACCAAGCCAAAAGCGCGCATCGCAGAAACCAGATACTCCAAACAAATAACATCAGCCGGCACACATTCACTCCAGAGGGGTCCCCCTTACCTCCAAGTCGGTTCTCAGGGTGTGTGGGTGGTATTCACATCCAGGACGAGCCCCCAATGAAGGAACCCCAACGTGGGGACCCCACGCTCTGCCCGGATATGGCGACACCCCAAATCACTCACGAGAAGTGGTCTTGATGGAAACTGCAAGAGGATTTTATTCCAAGCACGCTGGGGCCCACAGTCATACACCGTGCAGGGGTAGAGGACTGCAGAGCCCCGAATGCAGGAACGGGACAGTTTTTATAGGGTTTCTAACAAAGCCTGTGCATTAGACCAATCATTTTTTTAACATCAGGAGCCCATGGGGTGCAAGCCAGTCAGTTTGTGCCACTCCATAGTTTCTAAGCCAATTAGTTTAATTTGTTCAAGCCCCTCGTGGACCAATCAGTCTCCTATGACCTTGGTGGTCAACATTTGCGCAGGTCCTTGGGTGGGGGTAGCAGAGTGTGGTATCAGTCTCCTATGACCTTGGTGGTCAGCATTTGCATAGGTCCTTGGGTGGGGGTAGCAGAGTGTGTTATCAATCCCCTTATACCTTGGTGGTCTGAGGCAGGCTGCTACGGCTTATGGTGCAGGCTACTAAGGCTTACGGTGTGGGCTATTAAGGCTTATGGTGCAGGCTATTTACAGAAACCAAATAAGTGGTTCACTTCATTACTCATTTCCCATCCTTGAGGGCTATCTCATGCCCTTTTTACCTAGTTTTATATTAGGAGCGGGCTCTGATATAATGAGAAGAGGGATTCTTTACTTGCTTCCAACAGAGAGTAAAGCCTGGAGTTTGAGGTATGCAGGGGCCCACTTAAGCGCCCTTTGGAGCGTGATAGTATTTCTGGGCTTCTGAATTCTTGGGCCTTTCACTTCTCTCTGTCTGCTTGGGCCTATGAAGGCAGGCCAGCTTCTTCTGCCATTATGGAACTTCCCCTGGACCTGTAAGCTTCAATAAATATCCCTTCCTCCATAACTGTGCCTGGTCTGAATGTTCATCTCAGTGAACCTGAAGCTGTCTGCTACAGAATTTGGTACCAAAGAGTGGACTGAGATGAACCTGACCATGTGGATTTTGATGTTTTGGAACCTTTGTTTTGGAGGAATAGGCATGGATTTGGTGCTTCCAACTGACGATGCCCTCTGGAGTGGTAAGCCAAGTTTTATGGACTATTCTGATGAGAGTTTGAGAATGCTAAGTGCAGACAGTATTGAATGTTGAGGCTTGCCTTATGAGCTTTCTAAGGAGAAGGAAAGACTGCAGAGGACTTTGTTGGAACAGGGCTACTCGCATAAGGGCTGGCTGCATCCTATTGCCCAGGCCCAGAGAGTTTGATCAAGGTTAAACTAATAATGGATTGGTATGCTTGGCTAGAGACATTGGACTGAGAGATTTAAGAATTTTAAGCTGGAAAACCTCAAGCAACTTAAAATTACAGGCACTGAGACTGGTTTTAGGTTACTGAATCTGCTATTGTCAAACACATTAGCAATCTTAAAGGAAGATGGTCCAATTGCTTTACCATGGAAAGGATGACTGAGGAAAAACTATCATAGAAATGCAAACACTTTTGGAAGGAGTTGACTGGAAAAGGAACCTGCTTTTCAAGGTTATGATTTATTTTGTCTGTGAATTAAAAATATGTCTGTGTCCTGCACACCTAGTATTGGTTTCAGAAGCATGAAAAATGCGAACAGTGGTTGTGAATTGCACATGCTTCCAGGAGCTGCTGCTGAGATGTGGCATGGAGTAGGGCCTGATGCCCTGATAGGCTGAAAGAGCCTTTGGAAAATGTGAGGAATGGTCATGAATTTCACATTCCAGGAGCTGCTGCTGAGATGTGGCATGAGGCAGGGCCTGATAGGCTGAAAGAGCCTTTGGAAGATGGACCATGGTTTGCATGAAAACCTGAAGATATTTTAGATATACCAGGACAATGCAAGGGCTACCATAGAGTGCACTGTTGGCCTAAGATGGAAGTGTTCCCTGGCTACTCTGCCCAGCTGGAGGGGCAGAATTGGAAAATCTGGAGACTGTCAGTCCCTGGTTGTATTGAACTTGAACTGCAGAAACTTGATGTTTGATGGTGGTTGAGTTTGCATTGTTTTAGTCTCTCCTTGCTATGCCTTATACCAGTTGAAAGTGTTTACTCTGTGCCTTTATATGTTAGAAGTGTTTAACTTGTTTCATTTTACAGTCTTAATATCTTAAATTGGTGAAGACTGGGGACCTTTGAAATTGAACTGAGTACAATTCACAATGTGTAATGGTTATAAATGTATTTGGGGCCAGAGGTGGAATGTGGTGCTTTGAATAGATGCCCCCCAATATATTCAGTTGTTCATTTATTTGTAGTTTGCATTCTGCAGCCATCTGACTGAAGGCAATGTCACTGGGTAGATCTTAAGGTGTGGTGAGGGGTTTCAGATTTTAATCTAAAGATATGCAAAGTGTGCCTAGCAGGAGTTCCTGAAGTGTGCTATGGCTTTTGACCTTTAAGTTTGTGCTTCTCTCTCTGTCTGCTTGGGCCTGTGAAAGCAGGCCAGCTTCTTCTGCCATGATAAAACGTCCCCTGGATCTGTATACTTCAATACATATCCCTTCCTTCATAACTGTGCCTGGTCTGGAAGTTCATCTCAGTGAACCTGAAGCTGTCTGCTACAGGCTCCTAAGAGCTTATCACTGAAATATACTTAAAACACACCCAACATGGTTCAGGGAATTTGGTGGAAGTGGGGACAGACATATTGTTAGAGCTACAAGTTGGGACATTATGCACAAAGGCATTGTCTGTCCCCATAACTGACTGCTGCCCCCATAATGTATGACCCACAGTCTCCATGGGAATGACCTGCATCCCCAATGAGGAAGGCCCCTTCAGAAAAGGGGAAGGGATGAGGGAACTGATGGTACCAATGTGTTGTTTACATACTAAGTATTTCCATAACTAATAAAAAAATAATTTTTGAAAAATATATTTTTTATTGACAAATTCCATAATGACATACTATAAACCATGGTAATTCCCTTCACTCCTCCACTTTCTCCTTTCAAACTCCACTTTCCATCATTTCCCCTCCCCCTCTCAATCATTCTCTCTTTCATTTTGATATCATCATTTTTCCTCCTATTATACTGGTCTTGTATAAGTAGTGCCAAGCACTGTGAGGTCATGGATATCCAGGCCATTTTGTGTCTGGAAGAGTGCATTGTAAGGAAGTCTATCCTTTTTTTGGCTCTTACATTCCTTCCACCACCTCTTCTGTAATGGACCCTGAGCCTTGGAAGGTGTGATAGAGATATTGCAGTGCCTAGCACTCCTCTGTCATTCACTCCTCTGTCACTTTCAGCACTATGGTGCCTTCTGAGTGATCCAAATGTCACTGCCATCTGAAAAGAAAGGCTTCTCTACCAAAATGTGAGAATAGCATTAATAGAGGGGTATGAACATTAACAGAAGTACTTGCCAGTCAGTTTGGTGAGCATAACATGTACACTTGGCCAGATATCAGCAGACATTACAACCCCAGGGTTTATGACTTCCTCTGCCATAGGTTTTCAGTATCAGGCATGTATTTCCTCCATGGAGTATGCCTCCAATACAATTAGAGAGTGCTTGGTTTCCCCCAAAACAAACATTCCACTATTGCTCCCATTGGCTCATTTGGCCTGGCTGGCCAAACTTAAGATTGGTTGTGTCCACTGTTGCATATCTTCACTCTCTGTCCCATGGAACTGTTTTCAGCATAGCTTTTTTGGAGCTGTCTGCCAACTGCTCTACATGGAGTAGGTTTTCAGCTCAGCTCCAGCAGGATTTCTCAGTGACCTTGCAGTCCAAGTATGTGGAGTCTTAGCAATAGGGTCTTACCATCTATTCCTGGTGGGAAATCAAGAGCCTTGGCAATGGCCTGTAATGTTTTGGTGGGCATTAGTTACCACCATGGCCAACAACTCATTGGAAGGTATCCCATCCCTGGCAGTGAAAATTTTCTAGTAATAATCTGTGGCTTCTGGGTGAGCCATTGTCCAAAAATGTAGGTCTCCATATGACTAATTCATACCCCCTTAGATTTTTATTAACCCTCCCCCCGCACCTTTCTTTTACTCAATCTCTTCACTGATCTCACTTAGGCCTTTCCACCCCCAGTAATCTGTTCTTCTGCTTACATATATACAACACCATCCCCTTAAGTTCCCCCCTCTCCTAACTCCCTTGTATCCTCTTTCACTTGATATTTTGCAGCAGTATCTCATACTGAACAGAGTTCACCAACTTGGCTAGATTAGCTAGCTAACAAATCAGAGGAATCCTCCTATCTCAGCCTATGAACCTTTTGTCTGTTTACCTGTTTGATAATGCAGCAGACTTAACAGTTCCTGAAAACATTTCTCAAATCACTTTCCTAAGGATAAGTAGAAACTTCCTGGGGGCAGGGCAAGAGAAGTTAACTAGAAGGGATTATGACACACTATGTACATGTATGAAAACTATCGATAAAAAAGTTTCTAAAAACCTTCCAAGATGCCTAACACCTAATCCTATCCTCATCCAGAATAAGTTACATGCTCAATTTTTCAATATGATAAAAACAAATAACATAAACTTATCATCTTGATTTTCAGCAGCATTAGCTACATACATATTGTGGTACAACAGATCTCTATAACTTTTTCAGCTTGTATAAATAAATATCTATCCCCACTGAAGAACTACATGTCTCCTCACCACCTGGAAACCACCATTTTACTATTTCTATGTGTTGAATAAGTAGATTTTGTGTGTGCGCGCGCGCATGCACACGCACATGTGTGTGTGTGTTCCTGTGTGTGCACTTGCATGTGGAAGCCAAATGGTGATATTGGTATCTTCCTCCATTGCTCTCTACCTTGCCTTTTGTGACAGAATAGTTGTATAGTTAATGATTTCTCCATCATGTCCAAGCAGATAATCTATAAAACAATAAATCATTTTTTCATTTGTAGTGGAAATATATTTTCATAGCATCAATATTCTTACTATGCAAGTTCAAGATACTCACATGATGTTACTGAGCCAACAGTTGGGAATTATTGCATGTTGAAACAGTACAAATGAAGCAAGATTAAGAAATGTCCTTTGAGTACCTTGGTTTTAAACTTTTTACTTATTAATTTATTTGGAGAGAGAATTTGCACACCAAGGTCTCTAGCCACTGCAAACAAACTCCAGGTGCATGTACCACTTTGTACATCTGGCTTTATGTGGTCACTGGAGAATAGAACTTGGATACTTAGGCCGTGCAGGCAAGTGCCTTAACTGCTGAGCCATCTCTCCAGCCCTAATACTTTTTAACTTGTAATATTGATAGTATTTAACAGCAAGTCATCATCCAGTATGTATGAGCTCTCAACACCTCAGGTGCAGTGCATAGTTCTGCAGGTCTTCAGAGGAATGTATGAAGGCAATAATACCAAAGCAATGTCAAATATTGGTGTGTGTGTGTGTTGTTTGTTTGTTTGTTTCTTTATTTTTCAAGGTAGGGTTTCATTCTAGCTCAGGTTGTACTGGATTCACTATGTACTCTCAGGGTGGCCTCAAACTAATGGCAATCCTCCTGCTTCCAAGTGCTGGGATTAAAGATAAGTGCCACCACACCTGACTACCTGTGTTTTTTAATACTGCTGTTGCTAGCTCTTTGCTTAGCTAAGGCCATTCCTTCTGACACTAAAGCAAGCACATTTCATAGGGAGTCTAATTGGCACCCAAAGGAAGTCTGCCTTCACACAGAATGGGGCAATTATTGGTTACTGATTGTCAAGGATCTGGAGGATAATGTGACTCATTGGCTATTACAGTTCAGACATCTTGATTTAACAGCTTAGTCTCCCCACAAGGACACACTCTTCTAAGAGTCACCAGCTTCTATCTGTAAGATCTCAACTCAAGATGCAGGTAAGTAAAAGTTAAATGCATAATGTTAGACAATTCTATTCCCTATGTTCTGAGTCTACTAGCCAGAATCTGTGTAATTCTGTTCACCTATTGTGTTTCAGGCTAAGAATAACCATAAAATTTATTTTTATGAAAGACCTTCTGAAATACTCTTGATAGTGGCTAGCATATAATAATTAAGTCTAGAAATTAATAATTATGGCAAAGGAAATTATTTAAATGTGAAAATGTATTCTCAACCTTGAGATTTCCCCACTGAGAATAGTATAAGTAGTATAAGCCAACAGCAACTTAAGCTCTATAGAGCACAACTTCCATGAAAACTCATGTGGAATATAATAATGTGGAAATAGTACAAATTCCTTTATAAACAATAATTTCAGCAAATTCAATAAAGAATAAAATGTAATTAAAATTAAAGTAACTATAATTCTTCCAATAATGTATTTAGATGGAGATAGAATAAATTAATTCTATGTAGAATATAGGTTGATAATTTTGAATGTATAATAAACTACCATTGAATGCAACATTGAATTTTAACTGAAACTTAACCTACCAGAATAGTAATATCACAATTTATGGTTTCTTAGACAAAATATGGAAATGGGATAAGTTAATCCAAGTTACTTTCCTAGCTTTGCCACAGACTTTCCACCATGGGAAAACAAGTAACTTCCTGAAAAAAATTAAATAAACTAAGAAATGCCATACTTTCTTTTTACAGAGCACAGGATGGAACCCAGTGCACTGGGCATGCACTCTACCACTGATCTATGCCCTCAACCCAAGAAATACCTTATTCTTTATGTGTGTGTGTGTGTTATGTATGCTTGAACAGAGACCAAAGGAAGAAATTAAGTGTCCTTTGTTTTTTTTATCACTTTTCTGCCTTAATTTCCAGAGTCAGAGTCTCAGCATGAGCCCTGGTGATCCTGTCTCCACTTCACCCCTCAGCAATAGTGTTACAGGCCTGCATGACCAAGCCTGGCTTTGTTATGTGGCTTCTGGTTTTCATGTTGCATAGCAAGTGCTTTTACCCAATGAATCATCTTCCCAGCCCCTAAATATCTTATTCACAATTAATAAACCCTCTCTTTACATACTGAAATATTATATATGTTTCATGCAGATTTAAATTTTCTGTAAGTATCTACTGCACCTGGGTGCCTATGAGTCATAAGCAGTCATTCCTCCTCCCTGCTTCTGTGGAACTGTCATTTGGTCCTTTTCTCCTCCCTCAAGCCCACTCTCTCCCAATGCCAATTGAATTGATAGAGACTATCTTCTCTCCTTCCCCTACCCCCAACCTGAATTCTTACTTGACCTCTGATTCTGTATAGGCCTTGAGATATCAGGACTGATAGGAAAAAAGGACTGAAATGGTGATGATATGGACATAAAATAAGCCCGAAGTCCTCACTTCCTAGGTTGAACTGGCTCCAGGCTTGCCAGGCCTTCATTGGGAGAGTGCTGAAGACTTTAGAAAAGCTTCAGTGCTTGTTGGGTAATCAGTCATAAAGTTACTTTTATGAAAGAACATATCCAAATCTGGATAAAAGCTAGATTATAAAACATAGCCTCTTTAAGATCTGAGGACACCCTATCACACACTAGAGCACAGCAACTTTCTATCTGGCAGTACAACCCCAGTAGTCAATAGTTTCCTCTCTAGTTGGTCTCAGATATAATGACGACAAGAAGTAGAGCTGTAGAAGCTTCAGCCTCTGATCATCCCATCCTGAATGCACCTGATTTCATTGGGACTGCTCTCAGAAGGTAAACAGGATCAGGCTTGGGTTGTACTTGAACAAAAAAAGTTGTAGAGCATAGGGATCAGCACCAAACCCCAGAGAAAAAATAGTCAGTTCTTCATTTATTTCCTGACCTTCTTTTTAGGCACACTAGTTTATACCTTATTCATCAAAACCAGTTCTCTACCCTAAAATAGACTTTATAAATTGACAATCATAAGTGTTCCTTGTTTTGGCATTGCTTTAAGTTTAATATTATGATTTCTGAAATACATCCTGTTGAGGAATAGAATGAGAAGTTCCCCCAAATTCTTAGTTTAATGGAACTGCAAAATCACAGAAGGAAGAGAGGACAGTGTGGGGATGAGAAAAGATTTGAAATCAGATATGAATTTGATGCCTCTGACGCCTCAGTTGCTTCTGTCAGTCAGGTGACCTACAGTAGTCACAAACCATCAATCTTTCTTCATCTTGGAAAGTGGGAATCTAAGTGGTGGAACTGGGCAAAGTTAGAGAAGACAATTAGAACATACCTTGAGATCTAGGCTAATATGTTAGTCAGCCCATATTCAAAGTACAAACTTGCCTTCAGCATCAGTGACAGCCTCTGATGGACCACCTCCATTGATGGGCAGCTCATCTCTGGATGGTCTTCTCAGACAACTCTGATGGCCAGAAGTTATGTATACACAAACTCATATGTATATACATATATGTATAGAAGCTAGTGCATTCAAATATATGCATGCCCTCCTAAATCATCTTTCTGGATTACTTCTGATCATCCATTTTTGCTATGATTATTTGCTAAGGGAAGAGTTAGGTTAGTAAGATACTCTTCGGTAGGAATAAGAATAAAGGAGAATTTGCCATAGGGTTTATGACCAACTAACTGCCCCTGGTGTGCTTTGTTAACACTAATTTACCTTGATCCTCATGGCTACTCTAGGCAAGGAGAGTAAACTGACTTGCTCTGAGATCTAGGAAGGAGGCAGCCAATACAGGTGAAAGTGTTCCTGTACTGTTCAGCAGAGTAGCCACTGGACACATGGCTATCAAGCTAAAATTCAGTTTCTCATTTCACGTGCTCAATAGCACACATAGTAAAAGGTATTGGACAGCACAGACATAGCATGCTTTCATCATGACAGAAAATTCTGCTAAACAGCTGTGATTGATGATTCATTATTACTTATAGTGTGTCAAGAAGCTAGTAAATGCTTCACATGAAAGTACTAAAGCGTCAGTGATGGAAGTTTCACTATTCATAGGAAAAATTATGTGATTACATGATTAATGGAGGTCCATGCTTGCTGATAAGAGAAAAAAAGTATTCACTAATATACTACTCACATTCATTCCCCCAAATAATAAGAAAATGGAGCTAGTATTTATTAAACATCTGTGTTATTATTAAACATTTATTTCCATACATTCCCAAACTTGGAGATGTGAGTTTCTAAGGTGTGTCTTGTAGAGATCAAACCTAGGCCTTGTATATGCAAGGTAAGTGCTCTAACACTGAATTATATCCCAAGCCCTAGGTATGTCTTAGGATAATAACACACCCAGATTGAACTAAAGTAAAGTTGAGACCTTAATCTGACATGTTTTCCCTGATATATTAGACCTGTGATTAATTAAACTGCAGGAAATGGTGAAATTCCTGCAGTTACTTAGCTACATGATTGCTTTCACCACTTACGTAAAGGAAGAAGTTCTCCCTGGATAGTATATATAATGTCTATGCTATTTTTTCCTCAGGGGCAAGTAAATGTCCACACAATCTTTAATCCTAAAAACAAGCATAGAGATGGATTGGGGAGAGATTATAAAAAAAGAACAAGATTTTCTCTGTGTGAGTTTTGTAACACCGTGACAAAAATACTGTAATAAACAGAAAGTTTATAAGGAAAAAGGCTTCTTTGGCTCTTAGAGACCAGTCCATGGTCAGATCCATTGTTTATTTTGGTCTGCAATGAAACAGAATATCATGGTGGGGAGTGTGTGGTGAAGCACAGCTATTCACTTCATGGTGGCCAGGAAGAAGAGAGGCAAAGTTGAGAGAGAGAGCGAGAGAGAGAGGGAAAATGTATGTGATGTGTGTGTTAACCCCTTCAAGAACACAGTGACATAACCTCCTTCTACTAAATTGCACCTGCAAAAGTTTCTTCCACCACACAGTAGCACCACAAGCTGGCCATCAATCTTTCAAGAGTTAGTGCTCAGGGCATTAACGATCCAATCCATAACACTTCTAAGAGGCAAACTCAGATAATGTCAGTTTTCATTTGAAAGGGTAAGGTACTTACATTTAGCTAGGTCAATGCTTTAAAAGTGAGCAGCTCATTGGCCTTCTCCCACGCTCATTTTTTTTTTCTCCTCATCTGTAAAATAGCATGATTGGAGTGGATGATCACAAAGGTTTCTGTGATTCCAGTGATATCTCAAAATCACTATGATTCTCCTCTTATTTATACAACAGATAGAGCTCTCTCCTCCAGCCCATGCTGCTGCCACAATCTTCAATCAGGGTGACATGATTAACTCTCAACAGCCTTTTTCTAAGACTTAGTAAACTGTTACTACCAATAACATAGTATTGCAGCTCCCCAATCATAACTCTCTTCTAGTTGCATAAATATACAACTTGGGTGCTCTGTTGCTGTCAAATGGCTTGTAGATTGCAGTGTCCATATCTAGGATTCACAGTTTAGAGATATAAGGATAATGTATCTTTATTCCACTTTTTATGTTTTTATTTATTTATTTGAGAGAAAGAGAATGGGTATGCCAGGGCCTCTAACCACTGCAAACTCCAGATGCATGTGCCACCTTGTGCATCTGGCTTAGCTGGGTACTGGGGAATTGGGAATTTAACCTGGGTCCTTAGGCTTTGCAGACAAGCACCTTAACCACTAAGCCACCTCTTCAGAACTTTCACTGGGATTTTTATTTGATTTAAACTTAAAACAAGACAAGTGTGGTGGGGCAAACCTTTAATCCCAGGATTTGGGAGCCAGAGGTAGGCGGATTACCATGAGTTCAAGGCCACCCTGAGACTACGTAGTGAATTCCAGGTCAGCCTCAGGCTAGAGACCCTACCTTGTTAAATCATAAATAAATAAACAAAAAGCTTTTTTAAAAAAAACTTAAAACAAGGGAAGAGTGAGCTTTCTATAGGTTTAATTTAGGGATAGAATAAGTATCTGCCTTTCATGACTTGTGTGATGTTGCCTGAGGCACATACTTATGATCTTTAGAGAGGTTTTAACGCTTTAAGATCTTTATCTGTATACTTCACCCTCTAACTCCTCAGGAAGTAGTACCATAAGGGGAAATGTAAGCTAGGTTTATTGTCTTTATTTTGAAACATCTATGCTTTAAACTTAGATAAGGAGTTAAAATCTGGCAGGTAACCTTGGGAAAGTTAGTTATGTCTCAATCTCCTCAGCTATAAAATATAATTACCTCTTGTTTTGAAGATGATATACTTCAGGTGCAATGTCATAAGGAAGCATCTAGTGTGACACTTGGCATGTACCAAGAAATTAGTGTAGTTGCTAATTTTTCTCACTCCACCTCCATGCTTTCCATGGAAGTAATATTTAAACCATAGAAGAAAATTGCACATGTTTTTATAGGATTTGTTAATGAGTTTTTATGCTTTTGTGGGGTAGTTTCTATAACATTCAAACTAAGAATAAAGGAATGTTTGTTGCAGGGATAAACATTTAAAAGATGGCAAAGAAAGTAGCCTTGTTCTTTTGCATATCTTCTGGCTACTGCTACAGAATGGTTTCTCCATGTTTCTCTTGATCATCTCCCTAGCCAATGGGAAGACTCTGAAGTAGCCTTTCGAATCACAGAATCCCACCCTGGGGAGGTCACCATTCCTTAGGGTGACTCAGCCATCACTACCCCTAGTCTTTATAGTGAAGCCAACAAATTATTTGCTAACAAGCCATATACTTCTTGAGTCATAAGCTAGTAACCTGGAGGAGTTTCCAGCACTACATTGCCTGAGGTCCAAATGCAGCTTGCCTTTTTTTGTGTGCTAGGAGCTAAGAAACTGTTGCCAAAAAAAAAAAAAAAAAAAAAAAAAAGATGGTTTTGTGACATATGAAATTCAACTGTGTGTCCATAAAGAAAGTTCTATTGGAATACATGCACAGCACTCATGTATGTGCTATCCCTAGCCACTTGCAGGTTATGACAGCAAAGTTGAGAGGTTACTAGAGTGAGGATATGAACTAAAATGATTGCTACCTGGACATTTTCTTTGCCTTGATGTAGAGCCAGAGGATCTAAAAGCACAGACTGGCTCTGTGGCCCTTCCTTTCCCTTCCATCCTTCTCATAGCTCCTGTTTCTCAACTGCACAATGAGGATGATAACAGCAACTATTCCATAGGGTTAAGCAAATACGTAAAATCCTTTTAAGAAGGTCTGACACAGATTAAGTGCTATGTATATACATTATTGTTATGATATAGCCATCATTAATTGCTACGCTGTTTTTAGAACCTAAAGCAGCAGTAATTTGTTAACAGTCATTGAAATTCAATTCTTTAGAAGGAGGAAGTAGGAGGATGTCTAAACACTACTGAATTAACAGCATAATCACTTACCTATATAATTAATCTTACATTAATTACAAATATTTTATTTGCTGTGCCCTTTTCTAGACTCAAGTCTTGAAAATCAGTTTTGAGTTCCGCCCTGAGGCTTCAAAGCAGAGGCCAGGGAGCTCAAAGTGCCTCATCTACCTGGATGGTATTTAAAAATAGTAATTTACCTACTGAATCAAACACAAAACAAGAAAAAAATAATAATTTATTTGCTATGTGACATGCGACAATAAGTCCTATTAGAATTTTTCTCACTGTTTGGGGCTCGCATTTTTAGAGTTTGTGTATGTAAGAGTCCAGTTTCACACGAAATGAAACAGTGAGCCTAATAACTGCCCAGGGACTTGGATGGAGGAAAGTCTAACACCATGCTGAGTAGAAAATGACACTCCTACTGGTGCTCCAATTGTTTTTAACCCCTGAGGACTCTTTTCCATGGTTTTGTGTAACCTCCACAGAAAATACTGGGAATCTTGATTATTAATGCATTGTGGGTGGATATTGGAGTTCAGAGGGAGCCCTCTGGAATTCCTAGATTCTCTTGTGTCCGAGCACTAAGAATTGGACCAGGGAAGATAGACACTGATAGAAACAGTTCTTTGCAAAAACAAACAAACAAACAAAAAACCCAAAAAACAACAACAAAAATTACTTTCAAGCAAGGAAGTAGGCCAAGGCCAGAAACCTAGCTAGAAAAAGGTAGCTCAATGGTGCCCATGGCTGGCAGCCTAGGACATTTGTACAGGGTGAAAGTATCTGCACATGTCAGCATGGGGGGGGGGGGGCTCCAGGCTTTTTCTGTGTCACTGGTTTCTTTACATATACTAAGTTCTCTCCCTCTCCTCCCTTCTCCTGCCACAAACACATTTCTCAAAAATTTAAAACAACAGCCTGCAACTATGGCTTATACTTCTAATTGCAGCATGTAAGAGGCTGAAACAGAAAGGTCATGGGATCGAAACCAGCCTGGACTACATAGTGAGTTCCAGACTAACCTTGGCTACAGAGTGAAACCGTGGAAAGAAAGAGAGACGGGGGGGGGGGGGGGGGGGGGGGGGGGAAGGGGTGGTCAGAGAAGGAAGGAAGGAAAGAAAAAAAGAATCTATTCCTTTCAAGGAAGAGAGAACAAGCAATGTTTCTGTTGTTGAAACTACATTAAAGTAAGGAAAATTTGTGTAAAGCGTTTTCAGAGTAATCTAGTGGAAATACACATCTCTCCTTAATATTGACCAGTTCTGAACTTTCTTGTATTAAAAGTAGCTGGGTAATTTTGGAGATCGTGTCTGTTTGAATTAAACTTCCTAAGAACGATTTGGGTGAGGTTGACCCCTCTCCCCCCCCACCCCACCAGCCCAGTCTGCTTCTGAGCTTCACCGATTGATCCTTGTCAAAGAAACAGTACGGTCATTCAATGGAAGGTATTTCCGAAATAAAAAAGATGTCTTGCACACAGCTTCTTAAGTTTATTCCCCTTTTCAAAGGTGCTTTTTTCATATCTTGATTTTCCGGGTTTCTGTCATCCACGAGTACCTGAGTTGCTCTAAGTTATTCGCTTCTTTCCAACAAACTTCAGTATGGTCCTGGCGGGTCCTCCCAGTTCCAATAACGTAGTTTAAAGTAACAAACGTACCACACAATAACCAAGAGGGAAGAAGGAAGAAAAATAAAATCTCACGAAGCGGCATGGGTGTCGGAATGCGCCACTACTTAAGAAGGGAGAGCCGCTGTTGGCGCGGCCTCTGGGCTCCGAGGTCACTACCGGGCTCGGATCCCGCTGGGCCCGGGCGTGGGCTGACGGCGGCGGCGATAAGGACGTGCGTGCGCGCGTGCGTGCGTGCGTGCGTGCGGGGCGGTGGCGCGCGTCCCCCTCTGGGCGGGCGGCTTGGCGCGCTCGGGGGCGGCCCCTGGCGGGCGGCGGCGCCGGGCGTGAGGGCGGTGGTGCAGTCTGCACCATGGCGTACCCGGGGCACCCTGGCGCCGGCGGCGGGTACTACCCGGGCGGGGTGAGTGCGGGAGCACAGGCCTGGTGCTCCCGGGGCGCCAAGAGGACACCCCGGGGCGCGGCGGCCGAGGGGCGGCGACATCGCGGGCGGGTCCCGGGCGCCCCTGGTCCCTCCCGCTTTCCCCGGTACCTGCGGCGGGGGCTCCCCAGTCCCCAGCAGGCTTCCTCCATCCTTCCGCCCCTTCTTCTCTGGGTGGCTCAGCGGGGCGCAGACGCGGCTGTCGGCCACCCAGGAACCCACCCTGTGACTCCGGGACTTGGCGCGTGAAGGGGTGTAAGCTGGGTGTTGGCTTCCTCCTCCCTACCCCCCCCCCCCCAGCAACAACAGCCATTTTGATCTAGGAAAGTCCTGAGGTCCACCTTGTTCTTGTCGGGTGTCAGGGATGCTCAGCCTCGTCGTGGGAGCGGCCAGGGTGACGGAAGTCTCCTCCAGCTCCGCGGTCACCTTACCCAGTACTTTAAAGCGCTTTTAGAACACCATTGGAGGCTGGGTAGGAGGATCGCAGTGAGTTCGAGGCCACCCTGAGACTAGATAGTGAATTCCAAAAACCACACCATTGAAACTATAAAAGCAAAAGGGAGAGACTCTTGCCCTTACAGTACTTGCCTAGGTTCCCTTCCCCTCTAAGTTGCTGGTGAATAGGGATTTGAAGTGCCTTCGCATATATTGCTATCACTTTTATGGCGACTTATTTTGGTCCACGTGAGCTTTGAAGTAATAACAGACTCCTAGTGGAGGAGCGAGGTGGGCACTGTAGTGGGAATGTGTAGGGTGCCTGGGAGCTGAAAGTCATGTGAAGGGCTGACAGGGGGCATTTGTCTAGCTTTGCACAAAAACCCTCTCTGTGGTGAAAAAAATAAACTTGGTTTATTCCAGTGATGCATTTGTGTTTCTTGTTTCACAGTATGGAGGGGCTCCCGGAGGGCCTTCATTTCCTGGACAAACTCAGGATCCACTGTATGGTTACTTTGCTGCAGTAGCTGGACAGGTTAGTTTTTCTTTTTAATATTAAAGAATTATCACATTCTGTATTTGTGTCAGCATTTAATCTAGTGGCGCAGGAAAATGAACTATGCTCGGGAAATGAGTCCTGCCTAAAACTACTTTAAAATATCGTATCTCCTAATGGTGAATATTTAGGACAAATTTGTACTTAGTTCAGTTCAGAACTAAGCTAGTGGTTGAACTAGGGTCAGATTGAACAGAAACAGCAATTATAAATGGACCTTGAAGATCTGCAACATAACAGGATGCCTGTCAAACTAACTGGTCAGGGTCAGGGTTGCTTCCATAGAAGAAATTCAAGATCTCATGAATATATCCTTGGTTATATAACTTAAAGGCCTGTGTTAGTAATTATGTAGTGAGATTATAATGGACACCTTTCAGTTGAATTTGACTGCTAATCATTTACCCCACCAAAAAAGTAGATTATGAACCATCAGCCTCTAAACTCAACAGCACCAGTATCAGGAAGATAACATGGTGAACAGTTTTCTCTATCCCTAGTTTACATGCTCTTACTAAACTAGCTTTTCCATGTCCTCATTAGGTGTTGTGTTCTATTGACCCACAGAAAGAATTCATGTCAATTTCTCAAGTCTCACTTCTCTCCATTCCTGGCTAACATGACAAATGCAGGGTTGCCTTAAGGAAGGACACTTGTCTAGTTCACAAGGTCATTGCATGTAGTAAATATATTGTTGATACAACTCAGACATACCTAGAAGGTAATTAATTAAACTTAGTCTTGTTCAGAAGCCAGATATAGTAAGCTAATAATTTGGAAAAAGCTCTATAATATTGTGAATAAAAACCTAAGGCTGCCTTTTAAAGTAGTACTATGAACTACAGCTTTAAGAATTTGAATGGAAAATTGAGCCTGAAGCTGGAATACCTTCCTAAGTATCTACTTAATCTGTAATTGATCTGTATCTTTGAAACCACAAGACATGGCACACCTCAAGACTAGCATTCTTAGATTGCCAGGGCCTCCAGTATGTAAATGACCCTGCCTGCTTAGCTTACAACAACCCTGGCTTCTGTTTCACACATTCATAATCTTTGAATTGATTGATCCTGCTCCTCAAATATAACTTAACAGTACTTTCCAACTTGCAGACTTATGTATTTTAAGTTCCTTAAAATTACACATACCATATAGGCCAGGCGTGGTGGTGCACGCCTTTAATCCCAGCACTCTGGAGGCAGAGGTAGGGGGATCACCGTGAGTTCGAGGCCACCCTGAGACTACATAGTTAATTCCAGGTCAGCCTGAGCCTGAGCCTGAGTCAGAGTGAGACCCTACCCTGAAAAACCCAAAAAAAAAAAATAAATAAATAATAATAATAATAATAATAATAATAAAAAAATAAATAAAAATACACATACCTAAAAGACCATGTACTAAATTATAAGGTGATCCAATGGCTTCTTTCTGCTTGAACTGGTTCTTATATTTACTGATGCCTGCATGTCAGCTGTATATCCTCCCTCAAAAAAGAAAGAAGGAAGGAATATAATTTATTTTTATTTAGTTAGTTTTTTGGCTTTTCAAGGTAGGGTTTCATGCTAGTCCAGGCTGACCTGGAACTTGCTATATAGTCTCAGGGTGGCCTCAAACTATCAGTGATTCTCCTACCTCTATCTTCCAAGTGCTGGGATTAAAGGCATGTGCTATCACAACCAGCAAGAATATGATTTTTAAGCAGCTCCTAAAATAATTTTATTTTTTAATGCTTACTTCTGGTAGTTTCTTAGCTAACAGAGAGAAGACTAGTTGCCACAACAAGTACTTATAATTTTGAGATTGGGTAAAGAGAAGAATGCCTAATTTGGAAAGGGATTACTTTAAAAAATTGTCAGGTACACTTTGTTGTTGTTGTTATGGTTTAAGGACTTGCAAATTCAAATCATCATGGAGATTCCTCTTCCTACTTTTTTTTTTTTTTTTTTCAAAGGATGGGCAGATAGATGCTGATGAGTTGCAGAGGTGTCTTACACAGTCAGGCATTGCTGGAGGATACAAACGTAAGTTGAAGTGCGAGCGTCTTTCTGGCACTCCTTCTTTCTTTGTAAGGTGTTAAATGTGATTATACCTTGAAGGAAACTGAGATTTCTGACCCAGCCAAGGTTAGAATTTATGAAGCTCCACTAAGTGATTATTTTAAAAGTTGATTTGAAAGCAGTTCTTAGTAAGTATTTCACTCTATTGGACAGGTGAGTGGATTTCTTGGATTTGGAGTCCATGTATCTGGAACCATTGAAAACAGTGAGGCAGTTTGGGTGGCATTCCTAACAGAGGATGAGTTATGGTGCTGAAATGATACCTGCTGAGTCAGGTTTCTTTAATGACAGGAGCTAACATGCACTGCATTTGCCAAGTGCTCACTCTGTCCTAAGCCTGGTAGTATGTAGAGCTTTCAGTGGTCAGTCCTACACTCTGGTCCCTGGAACCTGGCCTTGCTAGTGGCAACATGAACACTTGGCCATGACATCCCGTTAAGCATAAAGGGCCCCTCTGTGCTCTGAGTTCTCACACCATTAGTTTTTCTGCGCTCTGTCCTCAATTCCTCACAGACTGGATCTCCTGCCCTATAATTTAGTACATCATCCACCTTCCTGCCTTTCAGGGCTTAGAGCCAAGCTTCAGTAGGAGAGGTGTATCTGATTTTAAAGTCACACTAACCAAGTGTATTGCCTAGCCTTAGAGAGCAGTCCTCTTAAGAATTTTGAAAAAGTCCCTTTTATGATGGCCTTAGACCAGTGCATTATACATTATAGAGATGACATTTCCTGAAATACAAGAACCATGCAGTCTACTTCATTTGCTTAGTGTCCATAATAAACCAACCTGCTTGTGGCCTGTCACAGTTTTGAAAAACAGAAACTATACAGCATGATTTTTTTTCTTTATTATCATTAGTAACAACATAATGTATAGATACATCATGTGTTGGTACCCTCTTTTCCCTCCTCCCTGCCCCCATCCCACTGGGGTCCCTTCTCAGTGGGGTTGCAGGTATCCCTATGGGATTGTGGGTTATGTGTTGTGGGAGCAGCAGTCAGTTATATTTAAGTATACTTCAGTGATGAGCTCTTAAGAACCTCTGGATCTCTGCTTTGGTAAATGTTGAGTATCATCAGGGTTGCATATTTATTTATTTGCAAGCAGAAAGAGAGAAAGAGCGTATGGGCATACTAGGGCCTCTTGCCAACTGCAAAAGTACTACAGACATATGGGTCACATTTTACTCCGGGGTTTATGTGGGTACTGGGGAATCAAACTTTGGCCTGTAGGCTTTGTAAAGCTGAACCATCTCCCTAGCCCTCATTGTTCTTTTAAACCCAGTTTCTAAAACAAAATGCAGTATCCCAGCAGGGGCCAGGGTACTTAGGCATGGAGTTGAACAAAGTTGCATTAGTCTATAAGATGGTAGTTCAGTTTCTCATTCCTTAAATTTAGTGGCTCATCTGTGGTAAGGCTGGCATGTGGTATTTCCTCACAGTAACTGATTTCCATCTATGCAATGTAGGTTGCAAGGGATTTGCTCTTAATTTCCTGATGCTTAGATTCTAGTGGCCCACTTGTCTGCATTGGTATGAGTTAGTGAAATAGCCTCAGAATGCTGGAGAGATGGCTCAGCATTTAAAGTTGTTTGCTTGCAAAGCCTGCTGGTCTGGGTTTGATTCCCAGTACCCACAAAAAACCAGATGTACAAAGTAGAGCATGCATCTGGAGTTGGTCTGCAGCGGCAAGAAGCCCATGTGTGCCGGTTATCTCTTTCTTTCTCTTTCTGCTTGCAAATCAATAAATAACAAGTAGTTATTTTTTTAAATGGCCTCAGAAACACCCCAAACTGTGGGTACCTTGTCAAGGATTCTGATCCACCACCACCACTGACTTGGTCCTTGAGTCTTACTGCAAAGAGCTGTTATCCAATACACAGTTCTAACATGCATACTCATTTGGTTGTATATATAAATTTAATTACATGAAAAGACATCATAGACTATTGAAGATAAGAAATTATTGCTTAGTTCCAGACAATAAAGGGAAAAGAGAAAGAAAAAATAGTGACATATAAAAAATAGCAAAAACCAGCTACTTATAGTCACTCATGAACAGGAACAAAGCAACCATTTCTTTCATGATGACTCTGGTGGGTATAATTCATTATGGCTAATGGTGGAGAACTTAACTCATGATATTATGTGCTGTATTAGTAGTTTAAAGATAATATAATAACTATTTTTAAAATGATATAAAGTTGTTAAAATGAAACTTAGAATTCAGGCTTGGTTGTACAGGCCTTGCATCCACATACTTGGTGATTGGAGGCAAGAAGGTTGGGAGTTTGAGGCCAATTTTGCCTATTGAGACTCCACTTCAAAAACAAACAAACAAAAGAAACAGGATTGGGCTATAGAGATGGCTTAGCAGTTAAGGTGCTTGCATGCAAAGCCTAAGGACCCATGTTTGACTCTCCAGATCCCACATGAGCCAGATGCAGAAAGGTGAGGCAGGCACAAGGTCACCACTAAGTGGTGCAAGTGTCTGGAGTTCGATTGCAGTGCTGAGGCCCTGGCACACCAATTCTCTCTCTCTTACTCTGTGTGTGTGCATGTGTATACATGTGTCTGTGTCTCTTTAAAACAACAGAACTATGGGAATGTGTAGCTTCTGAATAAATGAATGAATGTGTGATGGGAAAAAAAAATAAAATGCTCTGATTTGTATTGGGAAATTATTACTGTATGCCCGTCTGTTAAACCTAAGGGAGGAAATGCTTTCATATGCTATAATCAAAGAACATTCTGAAATGTTCTTAAAAATAAATGTGATGTACTACATGCTGTAAGTATGAATTTACTTCCCTAGAGATGGAATTATACTTGGTGAATCTTAGAAATACGAGTGTGATTGATGGGCCATTTCACGTGACCACTTGTAATGTATGCTCATTCACAGCTTTTTGTTGTTGTTGCTGCTGAAATCTTACTTAACCTGACCTGCAAAATGTAGATAATGAAAGGTAGGAAAGAAAAGATGCCGGAATTGTTATGTTAAATAAGACCTTGTAGTAAAACTCATTAGTTTAAAAAAAAAAAAAAAACAGTACTGAGAAGATAGCTGAGTATGACTGCTTGCTGCACAAGTACCCAAGTTCAAGCACTAGCACCCACATAAAAAGGTGGGCATGGGGAGCTGGAGAGAAGGTTTAGCAGTTAAGCACTTGCCTGTGAAGCCTAAGAACCCCGGTTCAAGGCTCAATTCCCCAGTACCCATGTAAGCCAGATGCACAAGGTGGCGCATGCATCTGGAGATCGTTTGAAGTGGCTGGAGGCCCTGGTGTGCCCATTTCTCTCTCTCTCTCTGCCTGTTGCTATCAAATAAGTAAAAAAAAAAAAAAAAAAAAAAAGCTGGGCATGGCTGCACATGTAACCCCAGTGCTGAGGAGGCTCTGTGATCAGCCAGTCTAATCAAAGAACCTAGAGCTCCTGGTGAGAGTCTCTCTTAGGGAAACAAGGATATAAAGGAGGATACCTGGCCTTTTCCCCTGGCCTCCGCATCACAAGCATGGCACATCTGCACAAACACATGCATACACAACACACACACACACAGATTAAATGAGTTCTAAAAAAAATTTTTTTTAAGAAAAATGTCTGCTCTGAAGGTCAATATAGTTTAGGCCCACACAACCAATTATTTTAAAAAGTGAGTTAATCAAATTATTAATTAATTTGGATGATTCCAATGCAGTGTGAATTTATTACATTGTATTTATATTATACTGTATATGTGCTTTTCTTGATTTACAGCTTTTAACCTGGAGACCTGTCGACTTATGGTTTCAATGCTGGATGTATCCTTAACCCCAGTTGTTGACAAAAGGGTTAATACCCAATAAATACAAGTAACTACTGGAAAGTTTTGTGACATAATTACCTTTTAGGATATAATTTGCTATGAAAATAGGAAGAGATCTTAGTAATTAGAATGTATTGCTCAAGATTCACCAGGGAGGTAGGCTACTAGGTGTGGTGGCTCATGCCTAGAATCCCAGTAACTCTGGAGGCTGAGGTTAGCCTGCACTACAGAATGAGACAGTACTTCAAAATTAGATTGGGTGGGGGGAGAATTCAACAAGGCATTAAAGCAGAACAAATGTAGATAGAATTTTTTTTTTCTTCAGTGTTCATTGCTTTGCATGGTTCACACCTGACCTTCAAGTGATGGGATTTTTTTTTCACATTCCCTTTCTGGTCTTGATGTAGCTAGTGTGCCACTCTGCGGTACCTTTCATGGAAACTCATTTTCTGCAAGTAAAATCCTTGGGTGTGGTTGGGCTTAGCAAGGGAATGTCAGAACCCAAGTTGATCCTAAGACAGAAGGGTAAGCAGTGTAGCTTGGGCACCCAAGCTAAACAGCCCAGTTACAGCAACAAGACTGCTTTTAAAATTTATCAACAATTTTTATACATGTGCATATTTTAATCACCATCCATTACCTTCTCTTTCCCCACTCCTCCTTAATAATCCCTTCTTCCCAAGTAGTCCTTCTAATGAGTTCTTTATGTATGTGTCCCACTGAGTTTAAGTACGGTTGCCATGAGCATAAGTTTATTGTGGTTCACAATGCATATTCACAAACCATATGGTTTTCTCATAGTCAAAATTAACTTTTTCCCACAAGAAAAAACTGAGGGGACAGAGCTTTTTCTCCATAATTTATTCCTATTAGACCTTTTTTATTATACCAAGTAGCTTTTTAAAGCATTTTACCTAAAAGAACATTGAATTTCCCTTACCCTCCCATGTTCTTTTATATATTCATTAGGAAACATTGCATCAGTAGTTCTGGTCCTTGATTATAGTTCAGAGAGATAGGTCTGGCACCATGGGATTCAATGAATTTAAGGAACTCTGGGCTGTGCTGAATGGTTGGAGACAACACTTCATCAGTTTTGACAGTGACAGAAGTGGAACGGTGGACCCTCAAGAGCTGCAGAAGGCCTTGATGACTATGGGTACGCTTGACTGGACTAGTGTTCCATAAAGTACTGCTACAAATAGATGACTTGTTTGTTTTTCCCTACAAGTTTTGCTTGAAGACTGTCGGTTTTGTAAGAAATTGTGTGTATTCATAACTAATATGACTTATAGTCTTAAAAATTGTCCTTATTCTTCGTAGACTTTTTTTGTAAACGTTTAATTTTCCCTTTCCTCTGGATAATAACTGTTCTGTCTTCCAGGATTTAGATTGAGTCCGCAAACTGTGAATTCAGTTGCAAAACGATATAGCACCAGTGGGAAGATCACCTTTGATGACTACATTGCCTGTTGTGTCAAACTGAGAGCTCTCACAGGTATGTCCCAGATGTTGTGTCAGCATGACCAGGCGCTGAGATGTGGCGTTTGCCATTTCTTGGTGTTTCTGAACTTCTTTCTCTCAAGGGTTTAATGGTTTTAGTGGGAGCTTCAGTAGATTTTTTTTTAATTTTTATTAACATTTTCCATGATTATAAAATATATCCCATGGTAGTTCCCTCCCTCCCCACCCCCACACTTTCCCATTTGAAATTCCATTCTCCATTCAGTAGATTTTTAACAATGCTATTAAGCAAGTCTAACATAATGGATTTTTTTTGAATTTTTTTAGATTAGTAAATAATATTAACTTTACTAAACTATTACAGACATAGCCACCTAATTTGCAGGTTTGTGGTGCTATGGATCAAGCAAGGACTCACATATGTTAGGCAAGCACTATACCACTGTCCTATACCCTTAGCCCAAATACGTGCCCTTTTTTTAAAATTTAGTATGGTTATGAAAGTTTTTTCTTCATAATCTGAAATGTTTAAAAAGAATGAAATGGAATTATTTTTAGTGGGCAGGGCTGAAATGAGTGAGATATTTGACCACTGCCTATTTATAATACTAAGGACTCTATCTATTTAACTTAAACAATAGTTATGTTATTTAAAGTTTAGAATTCTATGTTTTTCATATAATTAAGTAATGGTCTTGGAAGTTGAACAGGTTTTACTAACTTTGAGACAAATTATTCTTCTCTCAGATAGCTACACATTGACACAGACAACTGGTGTCTACCCTTCTTTTGGCTCTTACATTCTTTCTGCAACTCTTCTGCAATGGACCCTGAGCCTTGGGTGTGATAGGGATGTTTCAGTGCTAAGCACTTCTGTGTCACTTCTTAGCACTATGGTGCCCTCTGAGTTATCCCAAGGTTCTTGACATCTGAAAAGAGAAGCTTCTTTAACCAAAAGAGAGAGTAGCATTAATGTATGGGTATGAACATTAAGAGAAGTGCTTACTGGGCAGTTTGGTGAGCATAGTATATACATTTAGGCAGACACCAGCAACTATTATATCCCTAGGGCTCATGACTTCCCCCATCATAGTATCAGGCATGCATTCCCTCCTGTGTAGTGGGCCTCCCATAACAGACATGAAATTATTGTACCTGTTGGCTCATTTGGCCTGGCAGGCCAAACTTAAAACTTTCAATGTCCACTGTTTACCTCCACTCTTTCTCCCGTGGAATTGCATGCAGGTTAGCTTTTACCAGCTGTTTTCTCAGCTGGTCTACATGGAGGACATTTTTAGCTCAGCTCCAACAGATTTCTCAGTGATCTTGCAGCCCAAGCATGTCGAGTCTTCAGCATTAAGGTCTTACCATCTATTTATGGTGGGAAATGAAGAGCCTTGACAATATTCTGTAATGTTTTGGGGGCATCAGGTACCTTCCTGTCCAACACCTCACCGGACAATATCCATCCCTGACACTGAAAATTTTCTAGTAACAATCTATGGCTTCTGGGTGTGCCATTGTCCAAAAAAGTAGGTTTCCATATGACTTACTCTTACTCTCTTAGATTTGGTGCTTCTGAACTTCTTTCTCTCAAGGTTTTAATGGTTTTAGTGGGAGCTTCAGTAGATTTTTAACAAAACCCACCTTCCCACCTTTCCTTTACTCAGTGCACTCTTCCAGACACAAAATGACCTGAATATCCATGCCTTCACAGTACATGACACTACCTATACAAGACCATCATAATAGGAGAAAAAGATGATGACATCAAAAATAAAAGAGAGACTGATTGAGAAGGGGAGGGGATATGATGGAGAGTGGAGTTGTGAAGGGGAATGTGGTGGGGGGAGGGAATTACCATGGTTTATTATCTATAATTATGGAACTTATCTTTTCCCTCTCTACAATTTGAATCCACTTAATAACAAGGACTCTGTTTCTCTGAGGGCTACACGCTCCCACCTCTATCAATAGGAGGCACTCAAATACTTAAGTAGCAGCAAGGGTAATTAGGATGTTATCATACAAGTGAAGAAACGGTCTAAAAACTGAAATAAACTGTGTGAGGTAAATTTCAAAAATAAAATAAAATTTAAAAAAACTGGTTACCTTTGACAATAATAAATATCACATAGTTGCACATGAAATTGTTTAATATCCATATGTCTTTTTGCTTTGACATTTTTAAAAGAAGACCTTTTTTTGAAGGTATTTTTAAATTTTTAAATTTGTTTTTATTTATTTGAGAGTAAGAGGAGATGGAAGAGGCAAATAGAGAATGGGCACATCATGGCCTCCAGTCACTGCAAACAAACTCCAAACACATGTGTCACCTTGTACATTTGGCTTTTGTGGGTTCTGGGGACTTGAACTTGGGTCCCTTGGCTTTGCAGGCAAATGCCCTTAGTACTAAGCCAGCTCTTAAAATGTTATTTCTCTGTATTTATGGGGGCATATAGAAATAGGTGCACCAGCTGGGTGTGGTGGTGCACGCCTTTAATCCCAGCACTCGGGAGGCAGAGGTAGGAGGATCGCAGTGAGTTCAAGGCCACCCTGAGACTCCATAGCGAATTCCAGGTCAGCCTGGATTAGAGTGAGACCCTACCTCGAAAAACAAAAAAAAAAAAAAAAAAAAAGAAAGAAAGAAAGAAAGAAATAGGTGCACCAGAGCCTCTAGCTGCTGAAGATGAGTTCCATACGCATGTGCCATCTTGTGCATCTGGATTACATGGGTTCCAGGGAATAGAACCTGTGGGTCCTTTGGCTTTCCAGGCAAGCACCTTAACTGCTAAGCCATCTCTCCAGCCCCTTGCTTTGGCTTTTTATGTTGACTAGTTGTATAGTGTGAATGCTATTGTCATTTGAACCCACTGCTGTAATAATTAGCTATTAATACTTTAGAAAAGCTGTTTAGAAAAAACAGTTTTACCATATTGTTTTGCAGATAGCTTTCGAAGACGGGATTCTGGTCAGCAAGGTGTTGTGAACTTCTCATATGATGATGTAAGTATTAATAAATTAAGAGCTAAGAAGATGTAATGTACACAAAATGGGCATCCTTTTTAAAGTTAGCAATTTAGAACATTGTATAAAGCTGGATGTTGTGGCTCACACCTGTAATCCTAGCACACAGGAGGCTAAGGCAGTTGGAGTGAGCTACATAGTGAGTTCCAGTCTACCATGGACTTCAGAATGACACCTTGTCTCAAGAAATGGATTAATTTCACTTACTCTTAGTGTTTTTAATAAATGAGAGCACTGTTTGATTTGTTCCACAAAACTTGTGTTCCAGGCCTAGTGTGCAGATATTATACTGTGTTTTCCTTCTATATACAAACCTCTCAATCACTAAGAAGTAGCTGTAATACCTTAAAGCTATACTTCACACACTTGTGTTCTTACTTGAGAACATAAAGCAGGCACCATCTAAATTCACAAAACAAGTTATTTACTGAGGCAGGCAGCCTGGGGGTGAGAAAGGCATGGCTTCAGATGGGACCTCTTAAGAGATTTCTAAATTTCTTTCTCTACACTAGGGATAGGTACAACATTGGTGGCATATGGTGAGCATAGCTGCCTTAAAATAGGAATACTCAGTGGCCTTGCCAAACTGCTGCAAGGATTAGCAGTACACTCCTTACTAGTGTTGAAGAGCAAAGAAAACTACTAGGAAGGGTTTAGTCTGGTGTAATATGTTTAGTGGAGATGGCAACATTTTATAGCAAATGCTGATGCTTCTGAATTCAGGTTTCAGAACTGCTGGAGAAGAGTTGGCTTTTCTGTTTCTATGTGTAGACATTTGAATTTATTTAATACAGCAGATTTAAAAGAACTAATGTGTTTACAATACTTTACAGTACAATACTTTAGAATACTGTACTAAAACTGCAGGTCCTGACATGACATTGAAAATTCCTTTTACATTAACCATGACTATTTCTAGACTAGACTCTTAAATATTATTTGGTATTTAAATAATTCTTCCTTCTTCATTGATGTGATATCTTTGTAAGAAGTAAGAAACTCATTGTAATAAAATACTTCCCTAAAAAATGTGAACCTTTCCACCTATCTCATCTATTAGAAGTTATGTTTGCTTACTCAGAATTCCAAGGTAGAGAATTAAAATGTAAGGTGCCAACTGATGGACTATGTACTAAGTATTTTGAGATCTTGTGTAACACTGATTTTTTTTTTCTTTCAGTTCATTCAGTGTGTCATGACTGTGTGAATCAAAAGGAAGCTGTATGAACATAATCAACATTCCAACTGGAATTTGACTTTGCTTCAGTTTGTAACATGTATAAAATTACAGCAACATTCCCCTGGCAGCCATTGAAATAGATTATTACTTTATGTACAACTGAAGCTTCATTTTTGATTTCAATAATAAATTCTTCAGAGTTTTAATAATACTAGATCAAGTCCATTATACCAATTAAAACTTCTTTGAGCCATTACCAATTACACCTTATTTTTCTGCTAAACCTCTTTTTTTTAAAAAAAAATTTTTTTATTTATCTATTTGAGAGAGACAAACACAGAGAGAGAGAGAGAGAGAGAGAGAATGGGCACGCCGGGGCCTCCAGCCACCGCGAACGAACTCCAGACGCGTGCACCCCCTTGTGCATCTGGCTAACGTGGGTCCTGGGGAACCGAGCCTCGAACCGGGGTCCTTAGGCTTCACAGGCAAGCACTTAACCGCTAAGCCATCTCTCCAGCCCCTAAACCTCTTTTATATACACCTCAGTGTGCAAAAATTATTAAATCATATTAAATATTTTTCATTATGATATATGAAAAAAATTTAGTCAAACTGCAACTGTTACTTTTCCTCTCCTAAGAGAAAGTGGTTTAAAGTTTTGTGTGTGGAGTATTCCTGTATAGATAATATAGAGCCAGTAGGATGTCAAGATTTATGTATCAGATATTTAACATGGGCTTTGCAACCTACATCTGTTTTGCTAGCCTTATGAGTGAAGTGGTTATTGTCTGCCTCTTTAAAACCTATCTATGGGACTGGAGAGATGGCTTAGTGGTTAAGCGCTTGCCTGTGAAGCCTAAGGACCCCGGTTCGAGGCTTGGTTCCCCAGGTCCCACATTAGCCAGATGCACAAGGGGGCGCACGCGTCTGGAGTTCGTTTGCAGAGGCTGGAAGCCCTGGCGCGCCCATTCTCTCTCTCTCCCTCTATCTGTCTTTCTCTCTGTGTCTGTCACTCTCAAATAAATTAATTAATTAATTTAAAAAAAAAAAAACCTATCTATGGGGACTTGGGGCATGGTTCAGTGGTTAAAGACCCTTGGTTAAAACCTGTTGCTAACCTCAGGGACAAATACTGCT